>NC_051847.1:76099255-76105145 GCF_002237135.1 Teleopsis dalmanni | reverse complement strand
AATATATTCTTGATGAAGATTTGTGTTGATGGAGATTTGATTCTCTACATAATATCCCTTCATACTCTCGATTAGCAAAATTGTCAAACTGCAGTGACTGTTCTTTATGAGACTGTCTGAAGTTTGACTTTATATGAAGCTTGAAAGACTTCAAACTAGGCAATAATCAGTAGAAATATTCAGACCAAATTAATGTCAAAAATTATAAAAAAATTTCAAAAAAGATACGTTGTGGATGAAATTTCATACCAAGTTTTAATAAATTTAGAGCACTTAATATAAAAAATATATAATTTGTTTATATAAAATATAAAAGAATTTATAAGAAAACTATAAATTCGTAAAATCATTTTGTATTTTTTTGGTGAAAGAAAGAAAGAAATAAAGTTTGAACCACTTTTTAATTAAAAACTGAAATACTTTTATATAATATTTAACCTATATTATATCAGTTACATAAAGGTAGAGTATGACACCATTTTAAATTGAATATTATTCCATTTTTATTTATTCTTTCATTGAATGACTTATATAAACGGCCATATATACATATGTGTAATTACATATATATTTTATCATAATTTAGTATGACCTATCATTCGTTACAAATATTGGGTGAAAAGCCGTTGAACTTTTTAAACATTGAATTAAACTTTAATTAAACTACAGACTTTTAGTGCACATGAATTTGTATGTACGCATTTGTACTGGTATCGGCATGGGCTTTATGCATTACTTAATGCTCGAAATTATGTGCGGAAATCTACTTTTATGCCGCTCATAGTACTTCATAGCCGAGGATGTATGTAAATGGAATTTTGTGCTCCCTGGGCGCAAAACATGCAGAACATGTTTTATATTTATATTGCGATACTTAAAGAGCTACTACAACATATATTACTAAATACTTAAATATGCATATTTTGCGTTACATGCTTGTGTGAAATGAGCTTTGAGTAGAGGAAAAGGTTCTTTCAGGATAAAAATTAACATTATATGAAGTTTGTTCAAACTTAAGGCACTATGTTAGTTGCAAAGGTAGTTCATGTCTTGTAAAATAATACAATTAGGAATTAAATAAAGTTTTTAAACATATAAGAAAGACAAATATATGTAGAAAAATTGACTTAAGAACCTGAAGGCACTTTCTTAATTAAATATTTAAATTTACGACAATGTGATTATACCATACTTAAGGGGAAAAAATTTTATATAATTTTTATTATAAATTGCAAAACTTTAAAAAAATTACACAGTATATAAACTTACTTTTCTTATTATGTACTTCAAAGGAACTGTGGGAAATATTTGTTTTATTGCCGATGCTAAATCTGTTAAAATGACATCAGCATTCTGTGAAAATTAAATAAAATATACATTAATATAAAATAAAAAGGGTATAATAATAAATAAAAATTCTAAAAAAATTATTATTACAAAGTTTTAGCAATAAAACGTACCGAACTAAAATTCCCCGCATCTCCTGTTGTGGCAAATGAATATGGTCGATCATTTGTAATGATGGAAAAATGTGTGGGTTTCTTACTCTCTACCGCTTGTATGTCTAAATAGTGAAAATGACACTCGATCTAAAAAATAAATAAAAACAATTTCAATCTAATATATATCTTTTTATTGACATGTGTATTAACTTACTTTTGTGGGCACTTTCGCTACTAGTAAATATATGCGTACTGGTGTGAAAACCTGCAATGAAAATATTAAATAAATTATTAGCAATTTTCGTAAAATATTAATTAAATATGCATAATTATAAATAATTTATTCTGCATAGAATATAAAAATATTTTAATATTCAATATATGTAGGTAGTAAGTAATACCAAATTAATTAAATTTTGTGTAGACAAAAATACATTTTATTAAGTGCAGCATATACAACAACAAAATTACTGTACTACACCGTACATATAGTCCTAATATAGTAATTCTAGTACAACAAAAACGATTATGGCTCGTATTAATAATCATATCATATAAAAAATAAAGTGTTAATCGAAAAAAAACACTTTTTTTCGTATATATCTGAACTATACACATAGTACCTAGTGCGTATTAGGTCTTATATATTTAAAAGTCTAAAAATATAATACAAAAAATTAATTTGTTAATGAACTTTCATAGTAAATTAACAAAAACCTTAGAGTGCCAACATACAAGTCAAGTACACTGACTCTGAGCTTCAAATTTGGCAGGGCACGATTTTAATGAAATGGACATCAGTATATTTTGAAGAGTTTTAAATAAAGGTTGGCTTTCTCAAATAAAAAATGAATATCATTGTTATATAATCGTATATATAAAAATATCACTGCATCTAACCAATTAAAAGCCTTTAGTAATATATGTATGTATAAGATTTTCTATTTAAATAAAAGTCTAGGCATAGAAATAGTCTATACTCTCAAAATGTGACTGAATTTTTAAAATTTAATATACGAGTAAGCTCAAAGTTTTAATTAATTTAGAATTTTTAATGTGGATTTAAAAACTTTCAGCAGAAATATATAGTACAGATTTTAATGAAGTTTAAAAAATATAGATGAGCTATTGACAACTTTAAATTAAATAAAAGTTGCTAAATTGCTCATATACATTTATTTTTTTAAAAAATAACATTAATTATAAATATCAATTAATTAAGAATTGATCCTTATTAATTATAGAATTATATTTACTTACTTAGTAAGTAAGTAAGTAAGTAAGTATTATAGAATTATAAGAATTTTAAAAAGAATTCAACTCGTCAAATTAACTAAACATATGTTTTCTTTATCAAAGAAATAAAAATTTAAATATATTAACTTAATTCGTAGCGAAATAGAAGTCTATTTAATATTCCTAGCTCACTCCCAGTTCAACCTTTGACACTGACATTGTACGTTTAAGAACAGTGTAGACAGACAGCTACTTATTTAAAAGATAAATAAAAGATTTACTGATTAGAGGGTGATATCCTTTGACTTGCGTGCTGAGGATTAAATACACTACAGTAATAATAATTAACCATTAATACAGCCCATCAATGGCAACGCTTTCTTGCACTTAATGTTGCAGTAACTTCAATCCATGTGAACACATAAGACTTTCAAGTGTTTGTTGTATATATGAGGGTTTAATACTATCAATTACCAATTTACTTTTTTAACCAATCAAGCATTAAATTCCTTAATCTTTTGTTAAAAAATGAAGCATAGTATAAAAAAAAAGCAAACGCATGTTTGTAAACTCGAAGGATATTCTTACATTATGTTTTCTCAAGTAGAAAACTAACTCAAAATATCAAATTACCCATTCAACATTATTCAAGGGAAGTAGAATATTTGGAACAATAAAAACAATGGAAATTGAGTTAAAGTTTTTGTAAAAGTAAGACATTAAAAATTTAATTAATTTTCTACAATTGAATTATTAAGGAAGTAGGAGTGAGAAATTTAGAAAGTTTCAAAAGGCTTTTATCGTCACTAACAAGAGCAAACGTTTGCTTGACAGAAGTTGTTGACTCCATTGCCTTAAATGCATGAATAGAATCAAAAGCCTTACTAAATTATATTTCTATTTTTTGGAGTATAAGAAAACATAAGGTGCATTGGTACGGTATGAACTAAATAAGTGCCTTTTGGGAAAAAGACAAATTACTACTTGAGGAAGTCTTCTCTGAGTGTAAATATCAATTAAAACATTGATGAACTATATGAAATGCGAAAGTTAATTTTATAATTGATTCTATTAGAAAACAAGTTAGCTATAATTTTGTCGTAGTTTCATTACATTTAACAATGAATAGTTTCATTACTAATAAATTATTTTATTTATGTATTTACAATATTTTTTTAACTATATTTTTAAATTTGCATAAAATATACCTATTTAGATTGTTAATTGAAATCGTACCACTGGGAGCAAATTTTCAATATGCACTCTACGAAAACAATCAACATCGCAAAAAGGGTGTATTCAAATAACTTAAAGATCAATATCAGCAAAACAAAATACATGTTTTATCATCAGTCATAAAAATGTTTACAATAATTCCACACTGATAATAAATAACAATCTGACGAAAAAAGTCAATAATAGTAAACATCAACAGAACAAATGTTTTATATAGATATGGTTAAAGCTGTATTAACAGTTCCAAGCAGACATGATTTTAATTTGAATTTATAAACATCCTTTGGTAAATTATATGTGAAGACAGACACTTGGCACAAGCACATACAAGTCAAAAGGAGTAGTTGCGCAAAAACACTATAATGCTTACAACCACTTTTCAAACACAACAACCTTAGTGCAAAGAACAGAAAGCTGATCTACAGCCAGATAATTAGACCAGCACTACTTTATGGGTGTATCGCGTATAGCAAAGCTTCCAACTCTACTATCCAGAAGCTGCAAGTTGCTTAAAGCCATGCTCTTCAAAGACTCTTTAAAGTGCCATGGTACATCCGCACGAATGACATGCTAAGAGATCTTAGAATAGATTCGGTCAAAAAATACATAAAGGACAGAGCCCTGAAGCTATATGCGAAAACCGACAGGCTGCCCTACTTAGCACAATCTAATGTCAGAGTAATCACTAACCGCACGAGGCGGTACGCAGATCTTAGATCAATCATTGAATAATCACAAAGCTTATGAGGAATACACAAATTAGTCAGTGAGATGGGTGGGACTCTGCAGAAACCCCACAGCTATCAAAGAGTAAAAGTGCCCAAATGCATTAAGTGGGAAGAGGCTCAACATTAGACATTAAACAGTCTTATTGTATGCCATGAAAAATCGGGCGATCAAAATTTCTGAAAGTGGATACATAGAAATCTGTTTAAAATGACATGAGCCGATCATATATTCAACACCAAAGTATTATGAAGATTTAATGCAGATAAAAATTTCTGAGATGTATTAAACCGAGAAGACTATACGTTTAATACCTAGGCCATATTTTCCGGACCTCTTATTATCACCTGTGAACACCTGTAATATTGCATGAAAATATTTTAGATAAAGAAAGGAAGTTATCATGACTCAGAAATATAAGACAAAATAGATTGGAGTGTAAAATGGATTGAAAAGAGATATCTTTTAAAATATTATTAAAAACACATAAGATTATATTTTTTATGTATGAATTTGTTCTATAGGACCATTAACATTTGCTAACAAATTAGAAATAAAGAAGAAACATACTTTATGTATAGAAATTTATATATACATTGTGACCGAAAAGCTTTCGGAAATTCTCATTTAAAATTCGCGCGCTGTATATTTTTCGATATTTTAAGTTTATGTAGTTTGGCAGCAATTAAGGACAATTACTATGCCAAAAATGAGCGCGATCTGTCAGACAGTTCGTTTACGGCAGCTGTTTAAACCAGTTCACCTCAGTAGTGCGTTGCGAAAAAAACAATGGAAAAAAATATTGAACAAAGAGTTTGCATCAAATTTTGTGTTTCGAACGAAATTTCGTGTGCAGAATCTTTGCGAATGCTACAAAAGGCTTATGGGGAATCAGTTTTATCGAAAACTCAAGTTTATGAGTGGTACAAAGCCTTTCAGGACGGTCGTACGACCGTCGAAGACATGCCGCGTTCTGGACGACCTTCGACCTCTACCCCCGACGAAAACATTGAAAAGGCAAAGGAAATCGTGTTCCAAAATCCTCATGTGAGTGTTAGAGAGATAGCACGAGAGCTAGGCATCGGTCGTGAGATGGCTCGTTTGATTTTGGTGGAAAATTTGTGTATGCGACGTGTCAACGCTCGGCTTGTTCCGATTCACCTCAATTTGTTCCAACATTATCAACGATTTTAAGGCCAAACATTCAATAAATACCATCGAACAGCCACCGTATTCACATGATCTTGCAC
>NC_051847.1:75933089-76099155 GCF_002237135.1 Teleopsis dalmanni | reverse complement strand
TCTCTACTAGTCATTCATTAACCATAAAGTATTGGAATTCAACATAGAATTGAATAAATTGAGAATTTTTTAGTTACTATGTTTCATATATAGATCGACTAAAAATCTTTCACATTTTCAGCGATTGGTTAAAGCAGTTGATCTATGAGTTTTGCTTTCTAGGTATTTCTTGTTGTAATACGTCATGAGATCCCATCAATTCTGTGTAGATTAACAAATAGAAGTACTTATGAATGAGTGTTAGTAGAAATGATGAGTATTAGTAATAAAATAATAGATTCATCAAATTCTTATTCTTAATCAGTGTGTAAAAAAAGGAGTCGAAGTTTTCACCCTAGTTGTCAGAGTGATAGAGTTGATTTTAATAAGACGGTTCTATAAATCAATTGGGATGCAATTACTGTTGTAGGAAAAATTGAGTATGTACTTAACACAACGCGTTGTAGAGTTGCTATTAATGATTTTTTAATAAATTGATATTTGTTCTGTTTTGTACTCTAAAAATAGCAAAATCAGAAATGAATTATAAGAATCCAAGTTACTCTATATTATACTATTAGTATACTTTGTAATTTTTTTTTATTTTATCAATCTTGTATTATTTGATATTCCTTAATAATTTAGTCAAATATTTTCTTATCATTCTTCCAAAATTGATACGGCAGCTTTCCAGTTATATATACCCATATTGTAAAGCTCATTTATTACATTATTTCTCTAGCTTTATTTCGATTGCTCCTTTCAATCTCTGCACATACTTCCGTAACCCTGTAATTTTAGCGCTACATTCTAACATTTTCTTATCAATAAGTTTCATTCCTTCAAATCTGATACAGCAGTTCTTCAATTATATACACCCAATTTGTGAAGGTCATCTATTACATTATTGTTCTAGTTTTATTGCGATTGTTGTCTTTAATCTCTTTATGCTCCTATTTAAACTTGTAATTTTAGCACTACAGTCCAATATTTTCTTATCAATGCGTTTTATTCTTCAAAATCTGATACGACAGCTCTTCAATTATAGATACACATCTTGTTAAGGCTCTAGCTTTATTTGGATTGTGCTTTTCAATATTTGCTCATACTTCTGTAACCCTATAATTTTAGCGCTATAGTTCTAAATTTTCTTATCAATGTGCCTCATTTTTCCAAATCTGATGCTACGGTTCTCTAATCTTATCTATTTTGTGAAGGTCATCTATTACATTATTGCTCCGGCTTTATTTCAGTTGCTCTCTTCAATCTCTGTATGCTCTTCTGTAACTGTGTTATTATAGCGCTACAGTTCAATACTTTCTTATTAATGCGTCTTATTTTTGAAATCTGATGCTACGGTTCCCTAGTCTGTATCTCTGTAACTATTGCGCTACAGTTCAATATTTTCTTATCAATGCATTTTATTCTTCCAAATATAGTGTGACGATTCTTTAATTATGTACACCTATTTTATGAGGGTTATATAGCTCTCTATTGCTTTAGCTTTATTTCAGTTGCTCTCTTCAAACTCTCTATACTCTTCTGCTATCCTTCAATTTAATTTTGTAATATTAAATTTTTTTTATTGTGCCAATAAAGTCTTTTTGAACGATTTTACTACTACATTTGCGTTAATGAAATCTATGACTCATAGTTTCGAAATGTATATTAAAATTTATTGTTGGCACGTTACTAATATGCAGCTTACTAATATGTTAATTAAAGTGGAAATAACATTTGACAGTTGCGAGGTGACTGCACCCAAATTCTAGTACTGTTTTGATTGCTCTCCGACAGCAAGGCAAGATCAAAAATAACAAAAAAAAAATTAAATAAAAAAAAAACAAATTAAAACAGAAATGCAATTTAAAGTAGGCGTCAAATTTAAAATGTAAATATTTTTACTCCTAACATTCCAAAATGGTTAGATTTCAGTGTTCAGTGCAACAACGTTTGACGGTTCTGTTGTCGTCCTGCACTGCACAGACGATGTCGGCAGTTTTCCTCCCCAATGCAGTTCAAATAATAATTTCCGTTTGAACGAAATAAGAAATGCTTGAACTGTGAAAAAATCAACAAAGCCACCTGAGTTTATACAACAATAACAACAAACATAATAACGACAACAACGCTGGCAAAAACAACAATAACAACAATTACAATAAGAATAATATCAACATAAAGTGTAGATTGTAGGAGAAGCATAAAGCATAAACAGAAATTTAATATCAAAAAAGATGCAACGAAAAAATTTGTCTTAAGTAAGGCGTTGGAGGAAGTAGTATGGTATGCAGATTGCTGGATTGCAGTAAGAGCGCAGGAAATAGGAGCAAAAAAAGAGGAAAAAGAAGAAAAAAAAAACAAACAAAAACAGGTTGTTGTACTAAGCATGTATGAAATGGGAACATATACAAATACACTTGTTAGTATGTGAGATGACAGAGTAGCAAACACCTTGGAACACTTTGATTTGAGTCATTGTGAAGCGATGTCAACAGAAAGATGAAGAAGTCACTTATGAAGAAGCTGTAAATAAATACGAGTACTTTTTATTTGAGGAATTTAAGATGTTGCTAAATCTCAGTGAAAATAATATGTAAATAAATTATTCATATAAGTACATATACATATATTTAAAAATACTTTATTGAATGCTTTTTTTTCCTGGTTTTATGGCATTATTATAAGGTATAACACACTCTTCTACTGCTTTCCAAAATGTATTTATTGTACCATATATATTTTGATTCTTTGATGGTGACAGGATACGGTACGATTTGAGCTATTAAGTTGTTCCTTAAAGATCTATTTGTAAGATTGATAAGAGCCAGAAGGATTTTCGGTTTTGTTTGGATATATTGAATGGCTTAAGGCCATGTTATGTAGAGTGTCATGGGCACGTCGAAATTGGCTCTTTTCGGCAATGTCGGGATACGATACGATTTGACGTATTAAATTGTTTCTTAAAGATCTATTTGCAAGGCAGCTAAAAGGTAGAACGATTTTAAGTTTTGTTTGTATATATTGAGTGGCTTAGGGCCATGTTATGTAGAGTGTCATGGGCTCGTCAAAATTGACTCTTTTGGGCAATGACAAGATACGATACGATTTGAGGTATTAAGTTGTTCTTTAAAGATCTATTTGCAAGTCAGGTAAAAGGTGGAAAGATTTTAAGTTTTTTTTGTATATATTGAGAGGCTTAGGGCCATGTTATGTACAGTGTCATGGTCTCGTCAAAATTGACTCTTTTGGGCAATGACAGTAAACGATACGATTTGAGGTATTAAATTGTTCCTTAAAGATCTATTTGCAAGTCAGGTAAAAGGTGGAAAGATTTTAAGTTTTTTTTGTATATATTGAGAGGCTTAGGGCCATGTTATGTAGAGTGTCATGAGCTCATCAAAATTGATTCTTTTGGGCAATGACGAAAATGCATCACAGAAATTGGGTTCGTCAAAATTGGCTATATCAAAGAAAAATATCAAAGATCCGTCCTGGCGGTTTATACGGCTGTACAATTCATAACTATTAAAAAGATAACTGCAACTGGTTTTACAATGTATTTTGTTGTTGCAGCAGTGTCCTTAATTGAAGTTTATTCCTTAATTGAAGTGTTTATACCCATTCGCTTTTAGGTTCAAGCACTAACTCAAATGGTATTCACATTTTATTCACTGCTCTTATTATATAGCCATTAAAAACAGTTAGTTGGTCAATATAAATTTTTGCAATGGAAACATTAAAATTTAATAATTATTTGACAAATCTAAAAGCTTCATTCAACTGGAAATTGATTAATAATGAGATAAAGTTTTTACCCATAGTACAGTATTTTTTCAAAAGCTATTTTTTAAATATAGAAAAATAATATTTTTATTATTTTTTATTAAAAAGTAAATTAAAAATTATTCATGTGAAACGAGTTCTAAAACTCGGAATTAAATTACATTGCTGCAATTTTTTTTATTTTTACAGATAAGAATATATTAATTAGATTAAAAATTGAAAAAATTATAAAAAAAAATTAATCAAAATTGTTTAGGGTAAATTGTTAATAAAGAAGATGAGTATACAGGGTACAAAAGATAGGCTAATACATTTAGGAAGAAGCGGCCAATAAATTTAAAAAGTATCTTTTCAGTTTCAGGAACGAATAATTCCTTTAAGGTATTAACTATATTGTGTTATGTATTTTGTGATTTGGCAGCACTAATTCAGTAATATATGCTTAACAGAACTCTCGTCTATGTCATGCTATGAGTAGTTTTAATGATCCATTTTACAACATGGATCGTTTAACAATTTTGTGAAAATTTTTTTCTCAAAAGGTTTTTGATTTTATAATTAAGGGATGGCACTCATTTTTGACTTGGTTTATATGTATATAATATACACATATAAAGTTGTTGCATTTGAAGCAGTGAAATCAGCTATTAACATTTAAAATAACCTTGCATTCATCAAATCTTTTTGTATAGTGCGGCATTTAATCTAGAGATATGAAAGGGTCGTCATGTATATAATCAAAATTAACGAAGATGTGATACAAACCAATAATTATGATTGCTGCAGCTATATGATTACCAATTTTTATTGCGTTGGGTTGAAGATATAAATATAGAAAACTTCTTGTTTTGGCCTTGCTATGTAGGAGATTTCCCTAATTTTACGTTTTATCATGTGAACTTAATACTACTTAACTACTAAAAATTTTTAGTACGTATACGGAAATGTTTGTGTTTATGCTGATAATTCTAAAAATCTCGACGTTTTGAAAACGAATATCTATCAAGTTATAATCGATCACTTCCCCGGAGACCCGGTCTACCCATACGCCTTCTTCCACACTTTTTCGCTGGAGCATCTTCATATATTCTTCATATCTTCATCTATTTGTAGAATTATATCAATGTCGTGATAAAGCTCGTACAGTTCGTAGTTCATTCGTATGCGGTAGTAACAAAGATCTTACGAAAAACTTTTCTCTCGAACACTCCCAGTACTGCTTCATCATTCTGTGATAACGTCTATGCTTCTGCGCCATACAGAAGCACAGGAAGGGTGAGCCAATTATAGAGCGTAAGATTCGTTTGTCGAAATAGAGCTCTACATCAAATTTATTCACTGAGGCCATAGTAGCACCTATTAGCAAAGGTGATCCTTCGCATCATCCCCAGGTAGATTAAATCCTTTACAGATTCGAAAGTATAGTCGCCAGCCACTAGTCGGCGTCCAAATGACGCACATTTCTACAAGTAGCCGACATATGCTTCGTTTTGCCCTCATTCACCGCTAAGCCCATTTTTGCAAATTCCTTTTCGATACACTGAAATAAAGGTTTTATAGTAATCTCAGTCACAAAAGGGTTTTAAAAATAGTTGTACATATATAGTTTGTTTGAATTTTTATTTTGCGATTTTTATTAATTTCGGTTTGAATATTTTACAACAATAAAAATTATTATAATTGAGTAATAAAAATGATTATTTCTTGTAAAAACTTCAATTAAAAGTCTGGTTCTGCGAATACGAATCATTAACTTAAATTTTAATTAGTAATAAAAAATTTCTTTATAGTAGTATTAAATATACAAATAAGATTTATATACCTATTAGACTCAATTTTCTTTAAACATTATAATGTCTGCTTATAAGTGCTATTGAGTATATTCAACTTTTTAAGTAGTTTTATATAGAAATAAAAATATTTTCTAAATAACGTTTTTATTTATTTTAATTTTTATAAAGTACACTTAATATAAAATTTATCTGAAATAATTGCCTACCACAATAATAATTAATAATAATTGTTTAACTGTAATTACTTTGTTTTGCTTCTATATTCAAATTATTTAGCTGAATTCGTAGCCTTTCAAGTACTCATCTGAAACTTTTTTTTTTTTTTTTTTTTTGCGGTAGGTGGAAAGCATCGAAAGCCGCAGTGTGAGACTTGAACCCACTAAAACCACCTCTTAGGAATGAATGGAGAAGATTCCCACAGCAATGTGGGAACTTCATTCCAGTAATCAGGGGAGAGAGAAAGTAGATAGACTTAATACCTAGGTGAACTAGGTTCATCTAAGTCAGAAAGCAAGGGCATGAATTAAGAAGAAAGGATGATAATGAAGGTAGTGGGGTTACGGCTAGTTAGCGGGGGTGTGGCTAGTGATAAACTTTGTGACCAGGGTCACGAAAGCCGCGGTTAAAGAGAGGAATAGCGAGAGGATTTTGGCCCAGCTCGTCAAAATAGTGGAGAAGGTACTGTGGAGGTTTAAAACGTAAAGCTAGAACAAGGTCTACTGGGAGAGTATCTGGACAAGAGACATCAGGAGGGAGGTCGTGGAGCCGGGTGAGATACCTACGGGCAAGTGTCAAAAGGTACTCATCAACACGAGTAATCTTGGCATTGTGGTACAGAGTGGAGATAGGAAAGTGCTTGCCGTTGGGCTTGCGTTTATAGTTGGTGCAATCACGGAGAAGTTTCCGCTCAAACAGGCGGATTCTTTCCATCTGAGCAGAGGTGATGGCAGACCAAATAGGAAAGGCATAAGTGAGGAGAGGACGAATAAGCTGCTTATAGCAGAGTAGCTTAACTTTACAGTTAAGCTGGTTGTGTCTTCGAAGTGCAGTTTTGAGTTGAGTGTGCCTGAACCGGGCGTTACGGATGGCATAGTCAACATGTGATATAAAATTGTGTTGAGATGAGAAGACAATACCAAGATATTTCAGCTTGGGGACAAGCTGAATTGGAGAATTGTTGAGCCTGAGCTGAATATTAGAGGTGCTAAAACCTCTAGGACGATCACGCTGCTGGCCAAGAAAGGCAATGGCAGAGATCTTAGAGGGATTGAGTTTAATCTTCCACTTGGTGTAATAGTCGAAGAGGGCTCCAAGGTGGGTATTAAGCTCATTGGAAAGGCGGTGAGGATTAGATGACCGCATGAAGACAAGGCAGTCATCGGCGAAGCAGATTTGCTTAACAGGGGCCCGCGGAAAAGGAATGTCTGCTATAAACAGGTTAAAAAGAAGGGGTCCAAGAACCGAGCCCTGAGGGACACCGGCGTCGATGGGGAAATCTCGAGACAGAGAGGAACCGACTCGAACCTGAAAGGTTCTGCTGGACAGAAAATTGTGGACCACACTACAGAGCGCAGGGGAGAAGCCGAACTGGTGAAGCTTTAAAATTAAACCTTCAAACCAGACAGTATCAAAGGCTTTTTCAATGTCAAGACTTAATGCCACAGTGGGCTGCTTATTGAAAAAGCCTATGCATATCTCATTTTGGAGATGATGCAGGGCATGAAGAGTGGAGGTTTGGCTTCTGAAGCCAAACTGATAAGAAGGAATAATATTATTCCTTGAGGAGAAGGACTTCAGCTTGCTTGCTATGAAAGTCTCATAGAGCTTACTGACGGAGTTGAGGAGAGAAATGGGACGATAGCTGAAGGGGTCACATTTAGGTTTGCCACTCTTGGCAATGGGACAAACTATGGCCTTCCTCCATGGCTGGGGGAAGGAACCAGTGTTGTACGCATGGTTGAAGAGCATGGCGCACTTTTTAAAAAAGAGTGGTGAGAAACGCCTCATAGCGTAAAAAGACACGCAATCAGTGCCAGATGACTTTTTAGGGGCTTTAAGCCGAAGTATGTTAGTAAGATCAATTGGGGTGAGAAACCCTTGAGTGTCTTCAACATTGATGCAGTGAGCGGGAAACTGCGGGGAGAAAGTAACAATGCTTTCATTAAAAGCATCAAAAAGCCCATGCACTACAGAATTTGTAGTGGACATAAAGTGGCGCTCGCCTAGGCCAGCCGTAAGACGGTGATTAGTCACAAAGACTTCACCAAAGACGTTGGCTTTATCGAAGTCATCATATGCTATGGTGTTGCCATAGCGGAGATCAGAAATGGACCTATTTGATCCGCAGATTTGCCTGATCGTGCTGAAGACGTCAGGCCGGCACTGGGTGGCCCGAAGTTTGGCACTAAGGGAATTGAACCTGGCTTGGTTGACCCTCTGGGCAATTATGGTGTCCAGGTTCTTAAGGATAGCTTGGAACGCATGAGCTTGCGTGGATGCAACCTGTCTAAGGCGATAATATCTGCGGCGAAGCGATTTCCTCAGTTTAATGAGGTGAAGGGTAGTAGTATCAAGTGGAACTTGATAAAATTTGCGAACATGCACCTTCGGAACATGCTCATCAATTGTGGAGGCGAAGATGCTTTCAAGAGTAAGGGCAGCAAAATCAATCTCCACCGGAGTCATGTTCCTGTGTTCGGGAATGCTCAAATTGAGAAGGAGCTGGTCAAGAGTGAGATTGAACTCTGACCAGTTGGTGCTGGGAAAATTAAAAAAAGTGCGAGGACAGGCACGAGCAGCTCTGCAGTCGTGAAGCGCAAGCTTTACGGCTTGGTGGTCAGAAATGCCGTCTATGACTCGTGGGTCACCGAGGCTGGGAAGAAGGCGATTATCCGCTAAAAAAAAGTCAATGATACTATTGACATGAGTCGGAACCGAAGGAGCTACCACACTTAGAATAGGACTGACTGGGCTACTAGTTAGCCAGTTGAATAGCCTGGTGCCATTGAAACAAGAGGCAGCATTATTCCAAAAGGGGTGCTTACTATTAAAGTCACCACCGATAAGAAAGGGGTTAGGAGACAAGGAAGCAAGAGTGCCCAGATCATGTGGGTCAATGGAAGAAACAATAGAGTATGTGTGGTAGATGCAAAAGATATTGAGATCAGGGCGATTGGAGAGAGAAAGAGTAATACCAACCGCCTCAAGAGAAACAAGTGAGGGGATGTGAATCCTAGAACACTTGAGAGAGTCTTTTACCAAGATGGCGACTCCCCCGCCGACGCCGTCCCTATCGAACCGGATAAAATTATATCCTCTGACATCAACAACGTTCCTGATATTGAGCCGTGTTTCAGTCACAAGGATGATATGAGGGTTGTTGCGTTCAGCAAAATCCGCGAAAAGAGCACGCCTAAGATTGGAGTGTATCGAATTGACATTTATGAGAATGATCCTTAGATCATTCATCTCAGTGCCAATTCGAGGACTTTCTGGACAAGAAAGGCTTTCTTGTCAGAATGGGGCAGAAGGCTGTACTGCTGTTTAATGCCAGCAGCAAAGGCGAAGATACCCTGAATATCAGGGAGAAAAGAGTCTGACTCAGGAGCACGAATAGGAGAAGGATTAGCTGTCTTAGGCAGCGAAATGGGTTTAGGGGTTGCGGCTTTAGCCGCAGAGGCAAATGAGACACCAGGTCTCACGAAATTTGACGGAGTCCTCAAGTCAATAGACATGAGGGGGGGGATTTTTTGCGCACGAGATTTATTGGCGCGAAGAGAACGCAGCTCCTTATATTTGGAGCAGCGGTAATTGGCCGGATGACCAGTCTGACCGCAGTTGCAGCACTTGGGGATAGTGGCTGCAAGTTGCTCCTGAGTAACTGGATCAAAAGCTGGAGGAGGAAGTTGACACTCGCCACGTAGATGAGACTCACCACAGCGTACACAACGGTGGGGGTAATTACACAGCTTAGCTGTGTGAAAATAGCGTTGACAATTTGAGCATTGAGGGATCTCATTACGAGATTTCTGCTCGAGTGAAATGATGATGTTAAGCGATGGAAGTCGCTTAACATTGAGAAGGGACTTTAAGTCTGTAGAAGGGATAGGATGGAGCTCCCAAATACAAGAATTGGCATACCTAGAGGGGTTACGCTTTGTGAAGCGCGCAGGTGGAGTGACCTTGGAGACCTTCGAGAAGGTGAACTCAGGTAAGTCAGTCGCCAAGGCCGACTTCAAGTCATCCTCATCATAGGATGAGGGGAAGTTCTTAAGGAGGACAGGAGTGACTCGGTCCTCAAAAGGAATGGAGGCAAAACTCTCAACTTTCTGCTCGCGGAGCAGGGAGTTGATGTTATAAAAGGTATCCTTACTCTTAGTTAGGATACGAGTGGTCGTGCCATTTATGCACTTAAACTCATAAGAGGCATTAGGAAAGGCTGATTTGATGGAGGAGCCAAGCTCCTTGACATTGACGCCACGGGCCGTAATGGCTGGTGGCTTGGAAGACTTAGTGGCCGAAGCCAACGGAACTGTAGAGGGAGTGGGAGGATTGGGACCCACAAGGACCTTAGTAGCTACAGAGGGCTTGGGTTTGGGCTTTGGCGCTGGCTTCGGGGTACTAATAATGCTACTCATCTGAAACGGTCAATGGCTTCGTATTTTATACTGTGTTTTATTAACTTTTCTTTTGATTTTTTTTTATTATAAAAACTATTGTTTAAACTTCAACGTAAACAAATTTGAAGGGAAATTTTTTTTAAGTTAATTGTTAAAAAAAATATAATAAAAAAGTTATCTGTGCAAATAACATGAAATTGCTGCAATTATTTACTTTAAGCAATCGCATCTGCGTTTATTCATGAAGTTATGATTCACTTATTGTTGCCCCTAAATAAATAAAATAAAAAATTTATACTGAAATTTATTATTGTTTATATGAATTCACATATATAATATATGTGATTATTATATATAATAATTTAATAATAATTTAAAAAACAAATAAATATTTATTGTAAATAAAATTTTAGTAATGCAACGTTTTTCTATAAAATAAATGCCAACTTTTTCAAAAATATTTGAATATGATTTTTTATTTGAATTCCAATTTAATATACACATTAGCATTAAAAATTTATTTACAAAATGATCACGAAATTGAAATATTTGAAATTATTATTGTTTATTAGTGCAAGCAATGAAACAAATTTGCAATTTGTTTAGTAATTAAAATAGTTTAATAAAACTTTGCATATGCAATAACAATATAAATGCAATAACAACAATAACAACATTATGGTATACCACCGCAATTAAATCAAAAATTTAGATTTTTATCAACCAAAGTCTATGAAGAGTTCTGTGCATCCGGTGCCTCCAGAAAATATTTGAAATTGATTGGGGTTTAGGCAAGCCAAATTAGAGCAAGAGAAGATATCCTGCACGCAAATGAGATTTATAAGGGCACACTTTCAAAAGTTCAAACATCAATACTGTTTGACGAGCACTGAGGTGGAATAAGCAAGATTCTAGGGGCCCTTGTAGCCTAGCCATATCTTAGAAGAAAACAGTGGAACAGAAATTTAAAGATTACAAATTATTTATGGAACAGTCATACTTAATATCATAACAGATTTCGATTTAACTTATAACAAACGCAATATGCTTTACTCAGGAGCCAGAAGTAACACATAGTATATATACACAAATTGCTTACAATTTCATTTATTTTTACTGTAATAATATATATAATTATTGACTATAGTGTCTTTAACTTAATATATAATATTTTTCACTTGTCATTGTGTATGATTATGAAAAAAGTATAGTAAATTAATGAAAATGATTGTAACGTTACAAAAGCTTCGTCGGACACTATATAAAGTACATACAGTCAAACTACCATAACTCGAACTTCTATAACTCTAATTATCTATAACTCGAATTATCTATAATTAGAACTAAATGCACTCTATTTAGGGTTTAGAGAACAAATTACACACAATTACAAAAAAATTCTTTAACTCGAAGTCTCCATAAGTCGAACCTTTTCTTTGCAAAATGGTACTTCGAGTTATGAAAATTTGACTGTATATATATTCTTGATTAGTATGACAAAAGTCTCAGCTGCATGATGTTAAGATGATTGTGAATTGCTGTCACGACCACTATTGCGAGAATTAATTTTAAAAGAAAACCGCTCATATTTAGATCTCTACAGTACTGTCCTGATCATTTTAGAATAAATTAACAAGTTCCCACATATATATATATACCGTTTATTATCTTTAAATAGACAGTTAATAGCATCAATAAATGCTATCTATGAAATATGCCATAAAAAATCAAAAACCTACTTAAAATAATGTAACATATGATGAATTCAGTGTCCAGAGCATTATAATTAACAGATGTCATCCCATTATGTAGCTGTTAATATGTGCTGTCATTTTACAAGGGAAGCATATTATAACATATCTTTGTTCTTGTAGTTCACAACATGATATGACCAATGATCAAGTAGGCAGAGGATGTTTATCTATAAAGCGAACTACCAAAACATTAACAGTAAAACATATACATAAAAACATTATTTTTATGGCCTCATTGGCTGGCCTCATTGATTACTGCACATGGCAACTTCAAGTATCACCTCAAAAAGATAACTCTTGTTGAGGAAGAGACTTGCAAAGTCTATCTAGAAGAAAATGAGAGAGCGGACAAATAGGAGGATGACTGTCTTGGGACACCATTGGGTTGGTGATGACTTAGCAGACAACCTCAAGCGAAATTAGCTGCTTGCAATAACAAGAGATGTAGTGATGCGAACGGAAGTCACTCTAGCTTTACCTCAATAACGACATCCGAGAATCGAAGAACGAAAAAGGATGCAAGTCGTTTCGTGGTATACTTCGGCTAATCCTTCACTTCAGTGCGGCCACTTGTTGGACGGTGCGCTGTTCCAACGTTCTGCAAAATTTATATAGCAGGGTTAGACATCAAAGCCTTATATCTGGCATCATATACCTATTATAAAAGAAATAAGTGCTATATCTAGAAATAACTATCATTGCTTAGTAGATATTTCTATAGATCTATCTTATTACCTTATAAAAAAATGTAGTAAACTGAAAATGTTTTTATGGTAAAGGTTTATTTTTTTAAATGTGGTCCTTGATACATTTAAAATATATTACTTCGATAAGGTTATTAAAATAGTATTTGATAATTATCTTGCACGATGCTCGGAAGTTTTCGTTAGTCATAATTAAATATATTTAATGATGATTATATTATAATAAAAAATAATTATTATTAATCAAATATAATTAGTCTTAATTAATTATTTAATAAATTTTAATTAATTATAACTGTATTGTGTTATAATTAAATAATTTTAAAAATGAGATAATAAAAATTACTATTTGCATGTAAATTTTGAAATTATTTTTTAAGGTTTATGTGTCAAAAGATATAAAATATATTTTTTTAACAATTTTATATATATTTCCTTTGTTAAAAATTATACAATCAAATTATCTTTTATAGATATTTTTATGTATATTGATGACTACTAAAAATTTATATAATTTAATCAAAAATAAAAACACAACTTGTTACTACAAAAAAAAAACTGGATTCCTGATTTTCTCATGACTGCTATGGTTTCTTTGTAAAAGTTTACATATGCATCGGCTGGCTACATGGTAGCTGCATCTCAACAAACTGGAACTAAAAATAAAACGCATAAATTAAATTAATAGATTTTTCCGATGGTGCGTTTTGTTTAGCGCCCGCGCATTTTACAACTGCAAGTAAATTGGGTCAATGGAGCGGACCAAACTGTATGATGTGATGCAACAGCAACAGTCCGATACCACCAACAATAATATCAATGACAACGGGAGCAGCAACCAATTCAACACTTAATTATTCTATTATAATGTCATAATTTTATTTATAGAATTATCACTAGTTTGTATAGTTGTGGATGTTACATATTCAATTTCAATGAAATCGTTATCTCTTCAACTAACGAGCATCTTCATCGCAGCTCCGAAAAATTAAGTAACAATAAAATTCTAAAATGTCACATAGGAGTCAATTAAATATTAAGTGATTTGAAAAATTATTTATTCGTATTTAAAGATTAATTATTTTAAATTTATTTCTTAATTTAGAGAAATTTAAGATTGTGTTTTATATTATATCTAATACCTTTTATAAGTTGATTGTAGAAGTTCCATTGAAATAATATGATAAGTTCTTAAAAATCATAGTCTTCGGAGTTTATTTTGATTAAGACATTTAGTTCCAATGTGCATGTCTTGAGATTTGTTGAAATAAACGGAATCAATTGATACGTAATCTAACAAAACAAATTGATAAAATGTTTTCTAGTTGAGTTCTAGGCATATTGCTGTACCGATGCCGCTCTCAAATAATACCCTTCAAATCCGTAAAAATATCAAGTATAGAAAAAAGAAAGAAAGATAATCCGAAAGGAAATTCACCCTCCTTTTTAATTGCATGTTCCTCATAAATTTAAGAGAGAGGCTTGGATGTTTTGTAGCCAGTCAGTTGCATAGATGATGCTATTGATTATGTACTTGTGGACAGTGGTATGAAAGGTACTTAGGTGTCCTTTTCTCAACATTAGCGATATGATCCACATCAAGGGGAAAATCAAGCCAAGCATTATACTAAATCATAGCATGTTCCTTTTAATTGCATTTTTCTCATAAATTTAAGAGAGAGGGTTGGATGTTGTGTAGCCAGTCAGTTTCATAGATGATGCTAAATTTATTGATTATGTACTTGTGGACAGTGGTATGAAAGGTACTTAGGTGTCCTTTTCTCAACATTAGCGATATGATCCACATCAAGGGGCAAATCAAGCCAAGCATTATACTAAATCATAGCTCAGTTTCCCGTAAAAGTTATTATTATTTTAAAAAGTTTCATATCGGTACTGTGAATCAAATGTATAGTTTTATATTGGAAAACTATACATGTTATATAGACAGTCATTATCATGTCAAATGTAAAATTAGTTACTAGGCTGCTGATTGTTTGGATTGTGTATCTTTTATTGAAATAACTGGTCATTTAGATTATATAAACTACAACATATCACCTATATTACGTTTACTGTTTAAAAAATATCTCGAAAAACCTTATTATATTCTTTTTACACTAAGTCAAGTCTCAAAGGCTCAGCATTTTTGACGGCTTACGAAAATAATATGTAAACTGGTGTCATAATAAAAAAGGACAACTGTCTTCTTGATCAATTATGGTATTATTTGTTTACTAAGAAAATGCAAATAGCACATTTTTGCATTATGTAAAATAATTTACGGCCTTTAATAATTTCCGGCCAATCTTGTATTTGTAACATTTATATATATCTGATAATACTGGCGCTTGACACCTTTATACATTTACTATGTTTGTGCTGTCAAACATAGTAAAGTCATTCATTTACTTTGTAATTAATTTATTTATTTTCTTAAAAATGTTTTATTGCATTATTTTATTTCAAAGTAAAGTGCCGCAAAATCATATCGACTTCTTAAGAAAATTTATAGTGAGTCTTTAAAACCGGCTGATGATCCTTATTTTGAAAAGAAAATAAAAAAATGTAAATAATATTTGAGGATAACATTGAGATTTCAATATGGCTGATTATTGGTATTCAAATGTTTTTGTTTATATTTGCATAATTTGTATATGTAACATTATGTATTATATTAGTTTTAGTACATAAAATAATTTATATGTTAATTAATGGATGGGTGGATCAAGAAGTTTCTTTATGTTCTAATTGCTTTATTGCTGGTCAGTGTTAAAAGATAGTATTAGTAAGGTAGTGTGTGTGTGTGTGCGGATATAAAAAGTATATTCTGATATTCATCCATTAAACTTTATTAAATTTAAATGTAAAATTAACAAATATAGAGTCACTAAACTCAACTTATAAAGCAAATAAAACTTATTTTTGTTAACAAAAAACAAATAGGCGAATAATAGAAGAGGAGCCCAATTTATGAGAAATATTGAAGAGTAATCACTTTAAGATTACTACAATTACTAAACGTCTCATCCAGAAGCTACAAGTTGCTCAAAGTCAGGCTCTCTGAAGACTCTTGAAAATGCTATGGTACATCTGCACGAGAGATCTGCTAAGAGACCTTAAAATAGATTCGGTCAAAAATACATTAGGGACAGAGCGCTGAAGCTATATGCGAAACCCGAAATGCTGTCCTACTTAGCACTAACTAATTTTAGAGTAATCACTAATCGCACAAGGCAATACGCAGATCTTAGATCAGTCGTTGAATAATCATGAAGCTTATGAGGTGAGATGAGTGGGGCTCCCTCAGCTATCAAAGAGTTGAAGTGGTCAGACGCACTAACATAATAATATGTTAATTGATAGATTCAAATTAATATCACGCAAAGTTTTATTAGAGTTTTCATTCATCTTGGTAATGTTTTAGCGTGAATTTGGCACCTCCTTATGGGCTTATGCTACACAAGGAGAAAAGGACTACAGTAAGTAAGTAAAGTTTCTTTACGTCCTAATTCCTTTATTCCAGGTCCATGTTACACGATAAAGTTTAGGATATCTGTAACTTGTTCTACTTCACCTATATCAGTGTTTTCTTATGTCTATTTATCTTCATTAAACTAAAAGTTGTGTAGTAACTTAACGCTACGTTCACAGTAAATAACTTTTAACAAGTAAATGTCAACGTTAATGAACATTATGTATTGCTTACGTTTATTTGGAACTTCAACATGCTTAGTTGATTTACAATCCGTGTTATGTTTACGCTGTGGAACCCCAAAATATATAAAATTTTCACTCACTATTCTTTTTATTTATTTATATTTGTATATATATATAATGTTTACACATAAGTTTAATGTTTTTAACTTATCACTGTACTCAAGTTTCAATAAAGAAATAATATTTCAGCTGTTATTTGTAGAACAATTTCAAGCTCTCCAAGTTGCCTATTGCTTGTTCTGTTCCGTCGTTTAACTCAAAGCAGTTTTCATTGTTTGTTTCGCTTTAATCATCAACTTTTTTTATCAAGTATTTACATTACTGATAATAATTTCTCAAACTAAAAATGAACAAAACTGACTCATTTGTAAACGGGTAATGAACACGTACACTTAAAGGCGTAGCACGAGAAAATGGTTAACATTTTAATTAATACAAAATATACAAAATTTTCACAATTGTGTTCATAGTGCAAAAAAAAAAAAAAACAAAAAAAAACAAAAACACGAAAGAAATAAAAATATAAAATATTTCTGCATAAAATCCAATTAAATACTAGAAATTTTTATATTACCGGGACATTTTTCGTATAAAAAAAAATGTATACAAAAGAATTGATGAATCATGTTGAGGACTATTTAAGGCGAATTATACAATTACAAGTGCTCGCCACTGTGAAAACCTCAGAAGCAGGTGAGAATAATAAGGGACCGGGCCACATGATTAACCAAAATTATTTATGAATCAACTGAATTTCAAAATTTAAACGCGATAATTTAATTATAATCCATAAAAAATATGGTCTGCGTTGCGTTTAATTAAATCCTTTCTTTGTGATTAATTCTTTAGTATTTATGGCGCCAGATTTCCTAATAACAATCGTATTTTTATATGAACTTGTTACTTTTCGTATTAAAAACAATTGGCGCACCTGATGTATTTATAAAAAACTCTTATCTGACTTAAATTTCTGCAGAATATATAATGAAATTTGCTAACTTCACAACTGATAATGTTTAATGGTTTTCTATTTACAAACAAAACACTAACAGATTATATATTTTATGGTTAAATGGGTTTTCAAACGTTTTAACCTTGAATAATTCTTCTATTTTTATTTGCATATATGCGCCAATATGTTAAGTATTTTTTTTTAAATTTTTATTTACTTGTTAATATTTATAAATTATTTATTTTATTATATATACACGTACATATTTATATTTTCAATTAAAAAAAATATTCTCCATATTTTGTAAACTTATTATGTGTCAGACTTTGATATGGTAAAATAGTACTTAAAGATAACAGTTTCTACGAAACGAAGTTACTAAAATTATTATACATTAAAGATAAACTTATTTTGTAATATGATTGGTTTTAAAATTTTAAACATGCTCTATAATAAAATAATATTTATAATGCAATATTATTTTTAATAAAGCATTAATATTAATTAGTTATTTATTTTATTTTATTCATATATTTATAAATTATTATAATTATTACACAATTATATTCAATTAATAGGTTATTATATTAATAATAAATTGGTTTTAAAATTTTAAACATGCTCTATATTAAAAAAATATTTGAATATAATAATGCAATATTATTTTTATTAAAGCATTAATAATAATTATTTATTTATTTTATTCATATATTTATAAATTATTATAATTCAATTATATTCAATTAATAGGTTATTATATTAATAATAAATTATATTAATAATAAGTGACGAATAAATTAAAAATTCGTCACTTATTTTAAGCCTTTTCCTTAAACTTTAACTTGGTCCAATTTAGACTCTACGATCCATTGGAATATGTAAATAAACTTAAAAATTTTAATATTATTTTATTAATTAACTATAAAACTTTCTAAAATGTGTAAATTTTCTATATCTGTTTTTAGTGCAGTTTGCTAGCATTCTTTAATATTAAATATGTTTATACAAAGGTTTTCTATAGAAATATTTCTTAATTTACATTTGGTGTTTTTAGTGTAGGTACCTAGCGTTTTTAAATATATTTATACAGAGATTTTATCTCATTTAAAATTTTTAACAATAATGTAGTGATTTTTTATAAAATTATTTTCTAAATTTGCTTTCCATTTTTTTATTGCGGTTTGTGAGTGTTTTTTACATTATTTACACAGAAGATTTTTGATATAATATTTTTATATAATATATTTGATAATAGTTTTCTATACAAATATTTTCTAAATTTGTATTCCGTATTCTTAGTGAAGTTATCCATGACTTATTTTTGTATATTTTTTTAATATAAATATTTCACTTAGTTTTTTTTATTGTTACTGGGTTTAGGTCATATAAAATTATAAATGTTTTTTAAATAAAAAATTACACTTATTAAATTGTGTTAAGTATTAAATTATATATTAATTTTTATACAAAATTATTTATATTACAAATATTTCGGTCCATCATTGTACACTGAAGATGAACGACTTTGGCTAAATCTTAAAAAAATTCTCTATCATATACTACTTGAAGTGTATACATTTCTGTTCTATTTCGTTCAATAGTCTGTTGCATTTTAGTTCTAAATTTAATAGTTTAGTTAACATGTTTCGTGTAATTTGAGTCAATTTAAGTTTTATTTAAAAAAAATAAATGAATAAAAAATCAACAACTAAAGGGAAATTTGCGTGAATGCACAGATACCAAGCTATATCGTATGTTATTAAACCTAAATAAACTGCTATATTTTGGTTCAGTTCTGGTTTTCGTTCTAGCAAAAAAATCGGTTTTTTTGTTTTTCGGTTCGGTTTCGGTTCGGTTCCGGTTCGAAGCCCTGCCTAGAAGTAAGAATTTCGGGGGATTCTACAGATTCTTACCTGTAAACCTGGGTTTGGCATAAGCAATGCGATGATTAGCATCACTTCTAAGTTTCTTACAGCTATTGAGCCTTCTCTGCACTTCAAGTTCGCAATTGTTTCAACTATAAACTACTCTAAACATAATTGTTGCTTATAATAGATGACTTATCTATATATATTGTAGTATGAAAAACAGACATTTATATTACAAATATATATTTTTTAATTAATTTGATTAGCTTTCATAAATAATAAAAATTTCTCACATATTATTCTTAAAGGTAAATTGAAAAACCAGTTTTCATCTCACTACCTGAGAACATTCCCACAATATAAAACATAAATAAATATAAATCTAATTAAATATATATGTTTGTATATAAATAAATAAAAAACAAATAAACATTTCACAATTCGTGTTATACAATTTAATCTGAGATTGACAGTTTTGGCTGAGGTATTTCATGTAAGACAAGAGCACATACAAGGCATTAAATATTTAAACGATCGAACAACACGATTTCGATTAATTTATACAAAAGAAAACAAAACTTAAAATCAATTAACTCTTTCAAAAATGTGCTGTTTGAGTAGTAAAAACTGAACAAAGAAATAAAATTATGAAAAAAACAGAAAACAAACTGAAAAAAGTTTTAATTAGTACAACATTTCACCAACTCGCTAACGCAAACCTCTAACAGATACAAATAGTCGTAGCTATCTTAACTGAAAATAAATGTACTCAAGCCAAACGCCATCGAATAACTTCACATTGTAGCGATTTCGATTTGCTTCGATTTGGCCCAGTTCTTTAGAAATTGGCACAAATGTGGCTGGCAGAGTAAAATCCAATGTGAAAATCAAATGAGTGCAAATGACATGACGAGGCCTTGAAATTGGGTGAAAAACAGAAAGAATATACAAATCAATTCAATGTAAGCTCTTTGCTTCTTTTTTAGCGTTTAAACTGTGATTCGCAATTCAATATACAAAGTATCTACAACGAACATGAAGCACATAATACGATGAAAGTAAAGATATTTGCTTTTCGCTATTATTGTTAATTTTTCTGTTTACAGTAAATGCGGTATTAACCATAGCAAAAACACCAGCAAAGTTTATTTCCCTTTTCATAAAGCGGATCATAGTTAACAGTTTAACTATCTATGTTTTGCTTTTAGTTCTTAGTACCGGCACAGTTCATAATAATCATAAAAATATTTGCAATAAATATCAATTTGCAATTATTTATTACCAGGTTTTATGTACAAAATGATGAGCTTCTCTTGTCTAACTGAATTTCTCTCTCAGCTTCTGTGATGACCTAGAAATTTTTCTTTTTTTCTTTGAAATTTATTTTAGTTAAAAGTGAACATGAATCTGTTATGACTTTATTGGGATTAGTAAATTACAAAATCAATTTTAGACTAAATACTTTGTGAAAATATATTAATAAATATTTTGTATTAAAAATTATATATATATTATATCATGCAGAATTATCCATTTCGTTGTTCCGAAAGTAAAAGTTTATTCCATTTACAGATAATCATATATGATTGAGATTTCAATCAAATTTTTATTTCAGTATATTTAATACATTGTTTGAATCTTATTATTACGGTGTTATCATTCGCTAAGTACAGTTCAGTGTACAAATAACGTTGAAAGGCACAGCTCCCACCTTCACGTGAAAGTGATTCAACCTGACAAATCTATAAACTTGAAAAAGTCCCTCATTTTGTAGGATGACATAACTCTCGAATTATTAAGAAAAGGAGCACCAAAGATTTTGAATCTACGTTTAGCCAATGATAGAAATTGACACATAAGGTCGAGTACAGGTTTCACCTTAATCAGTGTTATAGCTCAATGATCTCCTTCTTATAGCATATCTTCCTAGTACGCAGTAACCCGTCAGCATCGATACTGTAAAGCTGAGCAGGTTATATATTAGTTGAAGCAGCTGTGTGGTGAGCTTCTTTTCAAGAAAAGTTACCCATGTGCGCTGGACATTAATATGTCTAGCTAGCTCCGGTTAGTTTGTATAAAAAATATAAATATTTAATATATATATAAGAACTTTACCGTTTGCATACTTAAGATACATATTACAATTATAATTGTACTACCAGTATGAAACAGAAGTTCAACTATGAACGTTTTAATCGAAATAACTTTAATATATGCTATTGAAGCTAAAATTATCGCGGGTGCTGGTAGAAGACTTGGTCGCCAAAAGGTTCTTGTTAAAAGATTTAAAGTGTATTCATGAGTCCTGTATTGTTATTTTTTGTCTCTATCGTCCTGAAATGGGAGCAGGTGATTTGCGCGCCTGCTGCCTTTCTAAGATGTGGTAGCCGTTTCTCAGGTTCCCTCTTCGGTATCGAACCCGGATTTTCTGTTACCCGAGCAACTATGGTAGTCCTAAATACTACCATCAAAAGTTATAGGACAGAGATTTGAAAGATCTGTCGTCGGTACAGGACCATACGATCTAGAATATGTTATCTAAAATTCCACAATTATAACAATCCAATGGATCGCTTGGTTTTAACCTTATTTGCATGTATTAGTTCTACAATTACCACAGTTATCCAAGCAATTGTTAACGATCTGTGGAACCACAACTGATTTAGCGCCTATCATCGGGTAGATATGAGCAGATTACGATATTTATATTAGGGATCTTACGGTTTGGAACCCATTTTGTTGCGTAGTGAATTGACATTCTTGCTGCTTGAAACATACTGAAATAGTTCGGTTGTTGAAGCGAGATGTTAAGATCCAGTTTATAGGGAAAATATACTACTGCCGATTCTTTCATCTAATCTTCATAACATTAACATGAAATAATAATATCGTCTAATTAATTTTGAATGAATATGCTAAAATGTTTATATGTTTCTAAAAATTTCAAGAAGCATTTTTATGTTTATATGAAACAAACTTTATACAAGTATCGTCACATATAAATATCCTTAACGCTTTTGTTTTATTTACTTTTTTTGTATATTTAAACAAGCTATTTTTTAAAGATACCATAATATGACACTTAAAATAACAACCAGAAAAATAGTTCCATTAAAGCAACCACCAGAATAAACAGGTTGCTTTGGTAACTCCATTCGTGCACAGCCCACCAGCTTGATATGCGTTCAGTGTTGCATCCGCACATGCATTCATGCGTGCGCTAAACAAATGCATCTGATGTGCTTACGGTTTTGTTGTAATATTGTCAGTGACACAGTTGTGACACAGTTTCACTCTAACGTTTGTAGTCATTATCTTTTCTAAGTATGAAAGAATTTTTTTATGTACCATAGTATTAAGCTGTTGGCACTGTCGCTGTACCCACTTTTAACACCTAACTGCGTTGTGATTTTCTATAAAAAATCCACAAATTTACGGGAATTTTTTATGTTTGATTTTGTACAAGAAAACAAGGGATCTCCCAGCAAAGTCCCCTTGTCCTATAAGTTTCACTAAATTAAAAAAAAAAAAATTGAACTTCAGTTGTTTAAATAATTTAGCAATTGTGTTGTTTTTTTTTTATTAAACAATTAGAAAGCAGAAAAAATGACTAGAAAAAGCGTACTAAGAGTAAGAGACTATGACCGGTAACCCTAAATTAGTGCCCGTTGACACGCGAGTAGTACACCATTTCGCACATCCAGCAAATACATGATTTCATATAATACGTATATAAAGTGGAACGCGTGGGTTTTATAATTCTACGTAGTCGGTAGTTTCTATTTTAGCATTTGTTCACTTTTTGCGACCGCAATTTAGTGCAATTTTTATTTTTATTTCTTTTCATGATTACAAATGAAGTCTGTATTTAATGTGTGAAGTTATGACTTATGTCAAGGGTAAACAATTAAGACATCATTAAATGAATATCTTTCTTTAGTATGTCATACTTAGACCTTTGGAGTGTGAAATTATAATGTTAAATTAAATATAAAAATGATTGTATGCGTTTTATTTGTATAAACTGATTTTCAGTGATATTTTAGATTAATTAAACGTATAAAATAATTCTGGTACCATAAGAGAAATTAGTTATATTAGTTTGGACAAAAAGTATTCGGCGTTCCTCTATGATGATTGAGTTTCAATCCTTTTTAAAGGGTTAATTGTATGTGGAAAATCATGATATTATATGTTTTGTTCAACATATCATAGAATAGTTTATTGTTGGTGAATATTTTATAAAAATGTATGCATATTGCAAACCACAAATTATTATAATTTATTAAAAGAAATAACACGGCAAATATATCTTAAAAGTTTGAAGCTGCTTCGGGAGAAGTCACTCTATATCTACAACTTTAGAATATCAGAACGAAATATAAAAATTAGTTTTCATGTACATTTGATGTTGTAGAAAGTGTGTTTAAAATAAGTATCAGGTTTAAGGATATCAAAACGAAATATAAAAAATCAACTCAACGAGTACGAATGGGTTTATAACAACGTGTTGAGAACTCCGAGTGCTGTTCGGAGTGGCTATATCAGTGATTTAAAAATATTTTTTTTTATGTGGTATATGGCATTGAAAGAAATGCAGAATTATTATTGCACTATATAATCAACAGAGTACATAGACCAACCGATAAAAGTCACCAAAAGTGATTTAAAAACTCTAATGACAGCCTGTAAGATCTTGGCCTTTGTATTTTGGGACACTTTTTCATTTATCGATTATATTGATGAAAGCAGAAAGAAATTAATAATAAAACTTTGCTAAATTAAAAGAAAAAAGTGTTCTTTCACAAGAATAATACACCACGTAACAAATCAATCACAACAATCGTTAAATTGTCAAATTGCACTTAGACTATCCACTACTAATATGGTTCACCATATTCCACAAAACTGGCGCTCGCTATGCGCCTTTTTGTGTAACTAAATAAATAGATCTCTATAGAAAAAGAAACCTTCAAAAATAACGTCGAAATATTGGAGAAGCGTTGGAATGAATGCAGTATCATTCTTGTAGAGGACTGTCTTACTGAATAAAGTTGAATTTCACTTTCGTTGTGGAAATTTAATAATGAAATTTTTATTTCCAACTCTTCCACATGTCATCTATCATTTGGGTATGGACATATATATGTCTAGCAATAACGAATGATTTTACTGTCAAGACTACTTTTTTTTAGTGTTAGAATAATAGCTATTAAAAACTTTATTGATTATTTCAGTACGTTAACGTTTATATACCTGTAGATGAAAAGAAATATGTTCCATACAAAGTGACAAAGCAAGGATATATATTTTGCTTACTTATTAAAGAAGTGCTAACACTGACACTAATCTACTCTCCACAAACCTTTGTTTTCTTCGTAGAAGAAGGTTGTATTCCGCGAAAATGTTTTATGAGTAATCCATGTCGCTGGTGTGTTTTCGATCTTCTGTTCTGCAGTTTATAAGTTATGTAGATTCTTAATACGTATTCCACATCATGTTTAAGTAATTCAATGCTAAAGGAGTTAATCTAATACACATTCGAAAGAATTACCCTCTTGGCATCAGAGTCTAATTTTACTTGAGAAGGTTTGTAAAGTTCCAAAGAGCGGTGGGTTATAATACATTCGTTTTTCATATACTGAAGTATGTTAATATATAAGGTATGTTAGTATATAAAAACATAAACAACAAAATATCATAAAATATAAAAATTATTATTTTAAAACTATAAAAAAATGTTTGCAAACAAATTTTTTTTCTTTCAATTTCGCTACTCTTAAATTTTTTCAGAAAACTTGTGTTTATTTTTATTAAATTATCTTAGAAAATAAATTTGTGAAAGTAAAAGTGATAAAGAAGATTTATAAGATATAAATTTTGTTTAGAAATAAAATATTTCTATATAAATTTGAATAATTGTATAATTGAACCTAAAGCTAATTTTTAAAATCTTTTAACTTGAGGTCAAAATGTTTGTCCATTCCGTAGTTCGAATGTATTTTATTAACTATAATTTAATGTCATCTTTTTTTAACTTTATAATTATTAAATTATGTGAAAAAAATTTTGTTGAATAATTAAAAGTATTGCAAAAAATAATATAGAAGAAAAAGTTCAATAAATGCGTTGCATACAATTATTATTCATTAAGTCAATTGATGGCAATTATTCAATGTACATAAAGAATAGTCATTGTTAAATGAGAAGTTGGATACAGTTTTTTTTTATAGATAATGTATATTGTATGTAATAGAGTTACTGGATATATATGTGTGACTTTAAGTAGTCCTACAAATACTTTGTCAAAAAATAGTAAACTTATTACTTTGAAGAGAATAGTTTAAAATTAATTTAATTTAATCTTCGAGAAAATTGTGCCATTTATGGAAAAATAAAAACCAATACGAATGTTGAAGTTTAAAATATACTCAATAATATTTGCATTTGGATATTTCGATATCTACCAGACTAAGCTTAAAAACTAGCCTAACTTTCATATATCATTCCTTTTATAAAATAATCGCTTAATTTTGCCACTTGTCTTTTGTCTTGATTTTGGTCAGAAATCTTTAGCAAGCAACTGCTACTTTAACTTCTTTTTTATTTTTATTTATGTTATATTCAATAATACTTAATTTTAGTTGCTTACTCTGATTATATTTAATCAGAACAGAAGTATAGCAGAAACAACTATTTTTGAAATGCATAATTAAACCCACTTTTCGATTCATACAATCACTCAATAATCCTTTATGGATTTAGCATTAACTAAGTCCATTACCTATATTTGATATATTTTATCTATGTTTTTGTTGTTTTTTACTTAGTGCAGTTAGTTAGCACTTTAAAGTTGCTTGTTTTAATTTATACATTTAAGCTAAGTTAAGCACTGACTGCTTGTGTGTAAGTGAGTCACAGTATTTGCATTTTAATTGATTTTTTAAATTTTATTTCATTAATACATAAATTGACTTTGACTTTGCAAAGAAAACATTTTTAATATCTGAAGTAATTTTTTGTAAATGGTTTTGAGGACACTTGTATACTTAAATTTTTATTTTGTTCATGTTTAAAAATCATTTTTTTTATCCTACATATTCAAATAGGTCGCATATTAACATATTATGAACCGCTAAATCTAGTAGTGTCATAAAAAAATATTATTTATATGTTTTGCTTCTTGTCACCTTTATGTTCTGAAGACATCAATATACCAGAAATTTCTTGAGAAGGTCCTGTACAATTAGAAATAATGATCATAATTCAAACAATAAAGACAAATTAACATACGAAGAGGTTCATATACAATATTTACCAAGATATAGTGTCAAATATACCGTCTACCTTAAAAAAACTTAACTAATGATTGAAATTAGTTATGAATAATAGCTGCTTGATTTGTAAAAACTTATAGCTCTGCTTGTCTGGCGTTATACATAATTTAATAAAATTTCTTAAGAATGTTTCTTATATTTTCTTCATCAATTTATTTAATTTTTTACGTGTATAACTATCAGTTGATATCGAGATTGCACTGAAGAACATATATTCTCAATGAATATTATTTATATGCAAACTTCAGTAAGTATGAGATGATATGGTATATTAAATTATTTGATCATTCTGTTTATTATAATCACCTCCTATATATAATAAAATTCAACGTACTCAATAAAAGATAAATAAAAATAGGTGCAAACATAAATTCTACTTAAAACCATGTATAAATTGTCACCTTCAGATAATATGATTTTTATATAAACGATTCCAGTGACTATTGAATACGACGTTGATAATTTATTTAATCTTATTGAAATTCAAAAGTCGTAGACAACGATTATAAAAATTTCTATAAAATTTTTGTATCTCCAGTTATATAGATAATTTGAATTTGTTATTAAAAGCAAAGTATTATGACTGAAATGTCGCAATATCAAATAAAAAAAAAATAAGTTGATAAATACTTTTTGTGCAGATAATTTATTAATACGATTAAATTAATTTTTTTTATTAAAGCAACAAAAAATAAAGAGATAATAAATATAAATTTTAAAAATCATAAATTAAAATCTAATTTACTATAATTATTTGAAAATAAATATATTTATTTACTATTTACTATTTTCGGACATAAACAACCTACAAAAAATCATTTGTGTAGCTCATATTACTATATTTGTATATTGGTCTACTTAAGATTAATTACTTTATGAATATAGATATGACTTAGATTGATGGCATACAAATTTATACTTTTCAAAAGTTCTTTTCAATTAGTACGGACAGAGCATGGATCGTTGATTCTGAATGGGCATGTGTATTTCGAACTTCTTACAGTTCGTTACACAAGTTACTGACTCTGCTTATAAAAAGTTTATTTTATGTTTCTTTCATTTTTGCTGAATAGTTGAAATTTATACCAAATTTTATTCTAAGTTCATGAAATATATTTCAAAATATTTCAGAAATAAAAGATTATTTGTTGAACTTAATCCCTTAAAAAAGAAAACCAACTACAAATAACAAACTATGCTAGTAACTTTGTTGGTTTCGCTCGGTTTTACCCAAAAGCTTGAAAATGCTTCAAATTTTTGCACAGATTTTGACATAATTTTGTGCCTTTTTGCACATGTATTTCAGATATTTTTTGATATTTTTATTTTTATTTGTAAATATATTTATTTTATGCTTTCTGTATTCGTTAACTGTTGTCACATTAAACTTTTTTTCTTCTAACTTTATACTTTCATATCATATTTTATGAGAATTTGTCGACAGTTAGTCTGTTTATTCCAACTCTAATATGAAATTTTAAGATACGTTGACGTTAAAGTAAGAGAAATACGTCTTAGAGTTTGATAAAATAAAATGTTGATTTAAAAAATATTTAATAATAATATTAAAATGCTATATATGTGTGAAAGTAAAGTTATCTACTTTGTTAAGATTGCAGTCTTTTGTTAATAATATACCATTTCTTGATAATAATAATTTCTTGGTTATAAAACTTTCGCAACAAAGTAACAAAACTCCAGAAAAATGAGCGAACATAAAAAGTCAAGTATGACTTTGGGTCAGTTGGTTAAGGAGCGCTGACTCTGAGCTTCAAATTTGGCAGAACACGAGTTCGATTGATGGTACTTACAGTCTCAAAAAAATATTTACGTATAATTAAATACAAGAATTATTTCCAAGTCAGCCAAAAATTTAATTAATTAAAATAATATAAAATGAATTTTTGTTGTTGTAGTTTACTACTGTTCGAAAAAAACCTCTTTATTTCTTGATGTATAAATTAAAGTACGTTTTGATAAATTTAAAACTAATTTAAAATAAAGCATTTTATACATTTTTGTATATATCACCAAAGCTGTTATATATTATAAGTATATAAGTATTTCGTTATGTTGAAATGTAACTAACTACATTTGTGTAAATTTCTCTTTAATTGAAAGTATGTGTATCTATATCTATACGTTGTAATAATCGTTTGAAGTAGCTTAGTAAGCAATTTTGCTGTCAAAGTCATAGAAACATTGTAACAGTGCGGTGCTGCGTACTATCAAAATTCAAAATTGCGGATTTAATACGCCTTAGTTCCTTCCTATTTTTTCACATTATCCGCTTTTATGATTTTAGCCTTTCCACTGTTACCAATATAGGAGTAAAAACCTCCTTTAGGGATTATGACATTTCCGTCCGTTACATTTCAAATTCGTAATGTATATTCATTGACGCCTTTGATAACATGTTTTACTGTTATTATGCATTAGTTTTGTCTTGTGTGTATATTTATTTATGAGCATCTCTTTGTTATATATATATATATACTAACATACACGAATATACATATATGTATTTATAAACCTCATCTATGCTACTATAAGAGAATGTTCATTTAAAATTTATACAAAAGTTAAACATTACTGCGATGACTTCAAATATATGTATATATATTTTTTGTTTATTTGTGTATCTTTTATTGTTATTATTATACTCCAGGTTCATCAAACTTGTATGTAGCACTTGTATCTGTTCTTCTCTTTTTTATGCTATACTCAACTTTATAATATCAGCAAATGTAGCACTTTTCATTGCAGACAAAAAGGTTTGCAAATTGTATATTTCAGAGCTATAGAAAACACAAAATCTAAATAGGTCAAAGTATGCATAATCTTTATCTTTTGCAATTGCTTGCCATTCTGAAGTTAAATAGAAATAAATATTGTTTTTGTTTATCATATAAAATTGTATACATCTTATACTCAAAATAAATGTTTACTTAATTTTTTTTTGCGATTCTTTTTAGTTTTTTATCTCTCGATATTATAGCCTTTTTTTTTGCCATGTATCTAGCATCTTTTTATGCGCGTCTTGCAAAGATACAAATTAAATATCAATGTTAAATTCGTTACAAGTGATATATGATGCTTGCATATATTTATATTTAATAAATTGTTGATTTAAACCTTAGACAAATCAGTCAACTTTATGTTATGCATAATTTGTTGCTTTGATGCAACGTAAGTATTTCATGCTATTTAATATTTTTCATGAATTTCGTCAAGTGTTTAATTCACAATATTTTCGCTATTACATCTTATAAAATATGAAATAAATCGTATGAAATATGAATATGATAACATGAAAAATGTTATAAATGTTAATAGAATATTGGTTTTAATTTAACAAAACTTGATGTTATAAAAAAGAAAATTAATATACATACATGTTTAATTAATATGAAATCATTAGTGAAGTTATTTTTGACTTCTATACCAATATTCTTTTATATTAATAAAATATAAAATTTAGCAGAACACGAGTTCTGTTCATGGTACTTGCACTCTCAAAAAATCATTTACGAATAATTACAAGATTTATTTCCAAGACCATTGATGATGGGTATTTGGCAATTCCCGAAACAGATGTATGGTCAGCCAAAAATTCTATTAATTAAAATAATATAAAAAAAATTTTTATTGTTGTCGTTAACTACTTTTCGAAAACCTCTTAATAAAATATTGAAAAATATTATTATTATTATTTTATTATTATTATTATATTATTTTTAATATGTTATTATTTTTATTATGTTATTATTGTTATATTATTATTATTATATTATTATTATATTATTATAATTATTATATTATTATTATTATTATATTGTTATTATTATTATATTATTATTATATTATTATTATTATTATTTTTATTACACTATATTATTATATATTACATATATTACATTATTATTATTACATTACATTATTGCTCTTCACAAAAATGAGACTATTTAAGTCAAACATCATCTCAGTATTACTCTATGGTTGTGAGACCTGACTTGTAACCGACTTTTTTACTGGAAAAATTTGATGTTACGTCAACAGATGTCGTCGACGTATTTTCAAGGTGTGTTGGCCAAATGTCATCAGTAACTTCGAAAAATGAAAAATGTAAATTAGACCCATCGCCAATTACATAAAACCACGAAAATATTGGTGGCTAGGTCACACATTGCAAAAGTACACCACGGAAATTTGTCGAGAAGGTCTTGTTTGGAATCCTCAAGACAGTCGTTAGAGGGAATGTCCTAAAAACACATGGAATCTAGAATCATAGGAATCTACTAATCTTATTCCATATTATGGTACTATATAATAATCTTTAGTAAGATTCAATTTGCTTTTTAAGGAAACGTACTTCAACTGAATTCTATAGAATATAAATCTCTAATATTTTATATTAGTGTCTGTGCTGAACAGTGACTAAGTAAACAGATATGAAGCACTTTTTCCGTCTTTCTCACAGCAATAAATATCATTGAAGAGCCAATTCAACGTCCTACCATGATTTCGGCACTGTTCCGCCAGTATACGGACTATAAGATTGATATTTGTAAGGTGCATTAAATTGATTGTGATTGAGGAAGGTTTTCTCTGATTGCTTATAGCTTTCTACATTTGATTTAATCGCTTGTAATATATATATATTTCTTTATATTATTTCTCCAGCTAGTGTCAAAGTATAAATAAATATACTTTTATAAATCAGCTGTTTTACAAAATGAGAATGGGCGGTAAAAATACTTTAAAATAATCCATTGTGAATAAGACATTTGAAGCTAGTTTAAATATTTATTATGTTCTATTAATTTTGGCGTATTTAGATTAGCAAGAACCAGTTCACAAAAATTTTTTTAAATTTGCTTTAAAAAGATAGATTCATCCTTCACGTATCAATTCCCCAAAAGTTTCACTCTTATACTTTTATGTAGGTATAGAGGTACAATTTTATACAAATAGTATAAAACATTCAAACCAACTGAAAATTATAAATTTAGTTACAATATGAATATATGCAAGAATAATTTTACAGTACCATTTACATTGAAGCTGTATTCATTATATTCATTCTGTTAGATTTAGAACTTTTAAAAGTTTAAAAGTACCTAATAATACTTAATGCCAAACGCTATGCAGATCACATATTTGAAATGTAAAGTTCTTACATATAACATCTTTTAAAATAGTCATATGGTCATATGTGTCATGGTTACGATATGGCATACATGAACATACATTTCTGTGGCACACTAAGGGTCGAAGACTCAGGTTCTAAGTAAGGTCCAAGACCTTTATTTTATTTATTTCAATTGAACAATTCTAATGCATTGAAATTATTTGAGGTTCAAGTTCGCAGCTTGGTTGATATGTTCATTGAACTGCTCATATAGTACTGTAATATTAGGTAAAGAAAGTGGTAAATCTCGGAATAAAAAGCAATAGACAATAAATTTCTATAAGATTTTTTTTTGATATATTATATGTTGGCCAAAAATTTGCAGGAATATCGTGTATGCAAATTAAGATATGCAATGTCAAAGGTCGTGAAAATCGGTTAATTTTAATTATGTTATATCTGTAGCATCAATTGACTTTGAAAGTTATTACAAAAGTTAAAAACTGTGTCATTTTTGAGATAGAGTGTGAATAGTAACAGGCGTTTAACTATACAAATATGATTATGTCAGATAAATGAAAATATACATACATTACCAATTAGTTTTTAGGTCTATAATTAACTAAAAAAATTCAACTGAAATTTTGAATTTAAAATCAAATTAAAAAGAGAAAAGCAGAAAAAATTTTGTTTATAATGGGATTTTGTTAAAAATAAATTCTAAATTACCATTGTTAATCAAATACAATGATAAAATCTATTTCATGTTCTCAAATAATTCATATCTTTCATGTTCTCATACAATACAATTGTACAAAAATATAAGTAACCTAGTTGTTAAATGAACCGAACGTGTGTGTATCAACTTCGTTAGAACGAATTTTCTTCTACTATTTGTTCATTTTATGGTTTATAGTTGAATATACGTCAAAGCAGAGCTAGTAGATATTTATCGTAATACCTTTTAGCTGACATAGTTTCAAGTATTATCCCGGAATTGCATTTGTAATACAGCGTGTGTAAATTTGCACTTGCATCCTGTTAATTCTTACCTTATTCTTGCACGTACACATGTTCGTTCATTCAATTTAGTTTTTACATTTCATAAATTCTAACTTCTATTTACCTTTCAATTACAGGAAGTTTAACTCAGATACAATATACCACAGGTATAATACAGTTAAGGTTTTTCACAACTGCAGGTTGAAATTGCATTGTTACTTTACAAATATAAACTCATTCTTGCATAAATTGTGAGTGTGTTTGAAGTATCCTTTTTCCTTTACGTTGAGGATTTGTTAAGGCATACTTCATTTTACCTAAAGTAGGACAGTGTAATGCAGAAAAACCACAAAACCAATTATTGTTAAATAATTGAACTGTAAATTGGCTAAGCGTAGTAGCTTGAATTTTCTCAGAATTAAAAATAGCATTGGTTCTATTGTTTTTAATTTAACTTTATTACGTTCTTTCCAATTTACAGTGTTCTCAGAATATATATTAATGTATTTTAGATATCTATGTAAAAGAAATAAACCAAAAACCTTTCGTAACCACTGTCTAGACAATTTTTTAATTTCTTAAACTCTTATATGAGGTTTGATGGGTTAACCAGACAATTAAATAATAATTTTCTTCACTTATTTACAAGATAGGCAGATAATGGTGAAATACTAGATCCAGCTTAAAGGATGGTTAAAGGAAATTGGATATTTTAATGGATATAGATATCGATATAAACTAGTAGTTAAAATGGCATTAGAGTTTGAATGATTTGAATGATTTACAAAAATAATTAAATGGTTTCTAGTTTAAGGACGAAAATTGTAAGAGATTAATTATAAACATGTTTAACACCTTTTAGCTTTGTTAAACCAATAAATGTTAAGTCATTAGATTTTATTGACACTGTTTTTTTTTGGATTTTTGAGTGCTTTTATTTAACAAAACTGTTACTGTTTGATGGCCAGCTAATTCTATTAAAGTCTATATATACAAAAATATCCGTTAAAAGTTATATTCGTAATATACTACCCGTAGTGATTAATGATATCATTTTATTAAATTTTAATTACAATTTTTTTATAATTTTTTCAAATGTTTATATATAAATATAACATTTAAAGTATATATATATATATGTATATTAAATATATTTTTTATTATTAGCAGTAGTTTGTAATATCTACTGATAAATGACTAAAATTGTACAAAATTTACCCAAAATTAATTGATAGATAACTTTTATATAAAAAACGCTTTATGCCTGTTTATCAGTTAAGTTTTTTTTGTTAAATTTAATTAAAAAATTAATTTGTTTATAAATATAAATATAATTGTAAATAATATTTTTGGCGTTACTGGCCTTAGTGACTGTGTCAAACAGAATTGTTCTTTAAGTGATCATATCATTAGATCATTAGATTAAGGCTTGCCATTTTACAATATGTATCGTCTAACAACCACTGAATATGTTGAAATTATGATATCGTACTACAAAAGTAGCGATTTAAACATAGCGATTCTTAAGGTTATATATGCTAAGACCTAGAGATGATCGAAACACATGATTGACTAAAAATATAGTTGTGAAAGTGTTTAAATGGATTTAAATGTTAAATGTTACAATTACACAGTTCGTACAACACACGGGCCTAACGTACAGCACACTATGGTATAATTTGCATTTGGATTATATAAACTGAATCCGACAGATCAGATATTGATTTTATAATACGGTGCATTTGCTTGATAGGTGCTTAAACATCAGTATTTGAATGATGATTTTTATCATGGAATTTTCTTTATTAATAGAATTTTAAGATGTCATACTAAGTGTGTTTTATTTACGTTTGCTTTCGGAACTGAAAATGGATATCTCTTATAGGTAATTTTTTAAATCGAGTTGTTTTTACAGATCGTTGATACTATTGATAATAGAAATGTTATTTCTTTAATATTTTACAAGCTTATATTACAAAATATTAAAATTTTATGTAATTGTAAAAAAAAATAATAAAGAGGTTTTTCGAACAGTAGTGAACTATAACAATAAAAATTTATTTTTTTTTATTATTTTAATTAATTGAATTTTTGGCTGACCATACAGCTGTTTCGAGTATTGCCAAATACCCATGATCAGTGGTCTTGGAAATAATTCTTGTATTTAATTATTCGTAAATAATTATTTTTGAGACTGCAAGTACCAAGAATCGGACTCTGGTCCTGCCAAAAAAAATAATTATTTTAAATTTTATTAAAATAATGTAATACACTTATAAGTAACTTTACTTTCTTTAATTAATTTTGTTCATTTATTAACACATAACTTTATTTCTGATGTTAACATAATTATTTCTTAATTAAACAGAAATTTTGATGTAAATTTTAAATATAATTGTTTTGAGTTTTGTTTTCAAATTTTAATTATATCTTTTATTATAGTTTTCGAGGTAACTATTATATATACATTTCCGTTTCATGTTTTAATTTCCAAAAATATTTTCATTTTTCTACTATTTGTATGCATTTTACAATTATTTTCTCGAAACAACTCATCTCATTAAATTTTTTGTGTATATATACGAGTATCTGTTATGCATTCAAACAATTTGTTAATGATAATTTATTTGTTATTATTCTGGTTTACATTTTTGTTTTTTGTTAATAACAATATTTTGTTTAAATTCAATTCCAGAAGCTGTTTAATATACCTTGCGCGAAAATGTATAAATATTTAAATTGCTTATTTAATTAATTTTTTTTCAAATGAATATTGAAATGAAAATCATATCTTACTTAGTCAAAAATATTGATAAAATAATAATTTTATTAGTTCTATATGGTAATGCAATAAATAATATTGATAAAATAATTAATTGTTTATTTTTTTATTAAGAAAATTCAAGCAAATTTCATACATAAAATGTGTACGAGTATTATAGGTCTGTTCTTCCCAAACAAAGACAAAGAGAACAAAGATTTTTTACCTAGTTTATAAACAAAAAAAAAATAATAATAATAATAATACTTGTAAATTTCTTTAATTATGTTACTTTTATATATGAATTTAAAATTATTTACATATAATTTATTATTATTATTTCATCTAAATTAGTGAATTATGGTCTGTAGTTTTTTTATTTGCTTTAAAAATTTATCCTTGACTAACATGTCGTTAATTAAAATAAATACTATATTTATTTTAAGCATATAAACAATATATATTCTCTCATTATTTAACAAAAAAACGACGTTTTTTAATATTGCTCATGTTTTATCTTAAGTTTTCTATAAAAATGTTTCTTCTTATTTGTCCTTTAATTTTTTCTTTTCTTGACTACTGGTATTTTTACTTTAAGCTTTTTTGAACTGCTGCGCTACTATGACTATAAGTAAATAATAAGTTCCAATCAAACAAAATGTATTATTTTTAATATAATTTTAAATAGTATATAAAACCAATCTCAAAAACATTTTAATTCAGTTCAGCTTATGTAAATAGTGATTGATATTATTTGAACTTGAAATCATTTTCAAAATTTGACTTAATTACATATTCAATAATATTGCGGATTTCGTGCGATATTTGAGGTTATTTGAAATATAAATATAATAAATTAATATTAAAAAAAAATATAGTAAACAAATATAAAAACTCAATTAAATTTGTGTGATGCTTTTGGCATGTATTTTCAACCTTTATAAAACATAACATATTTGCATACTTTGACATTTGAAATTCGTAAATGTAATATAATTTACTATTTAAATATTTATAAAACCAACAATGGGTTTTTGGCATTACTTAAAACAGTTAAAATTAAAATTTATGTTTCAGTATTATTCAAAAATATTTCTATTAAAAAAATTATTTCTATTAAAAAATAATTTCTATCATGCAGTTTTATTTTATCATCCAAAAATTTCTAACAGTTTTTACTTCATAGTTGACCCTAAAAATCAAATTTGATACAAATTATTTTATTAATTGTATTAATAGTATCATACTCAATAAAAATTTAATATAATAATTATTATTTTAATAAATAATTGTAATTAAACATTTTATATTCTATGACAAGAAATCTATTTTGAATCTGCTTCAGATTCCTCCAAATATCTGTCATAAGGGGTTTTTGATTTAATTTTCTGTATCAAATATTGAACTCTGTCAAATTTAATTGCGTTCTCTAATTTTTAGAATAAATTATTTCTATACTTTATTATAGAGCACACGCAAAATTATTTAAATATTATTTAGAATAAACTATACTTGTTTGTATTAGTATGCTATTATAAATAAGTTGCTATGTAAAATTTAATTTACTAAATGTAGCAATGGGCCAAGTGGCTTCCATTTTTAAAGTAGAGGTGCACGCCCTAGAGCTATCCGTATATTAAAATATGCTAAAATATGCATCCTCTCAGACAGTCAAGTAGATCTGAAATCACGTATGACATTCACATTCCAATCGAAGTTGGTTTGGGTATGTTTCAATCTACTCAACATCTTAGAGACGTGAAGTTCTTTGACTATGCTATAGATATCGAGATATGAGGGCCATGAAGGCAATGAAAGTGTGAATGCCCTGACTTAAAACGAAGCAAAAACACCTTTTGTAGGCCCAGAACTCTTCTATGATGTCAACAACAGCTTCAAAACCAGCCTAGTAAGCGAAAGGGAAAAACAAAAATTACTGACTTCTGGAAAGCCCTAAAAGACACGTGGCAGTAAAATGGCTTTTTATCTCTGAACATATAAAGGCTGAAGCTGTTCTAAACTAAAGCAGAACAGATATCAGACTCTACACGAAACTGCTAACAGGCCACTGTAGACTGCTATAACATTTGAAAAAGACGTTGACTTAACTATGTAGGCAGTGGACTTTTGAACCGTAAACACCTAGTTAAAATACGACCCACAATTGTTCAAAAGTTTGCAATTGGACAAGTTGGGCGAAAGGCTGCACAAAAGATCTTTCAGGTCGCAGTGCATACATAGCCTATCCATAATAATAAATAATTTACTAATTGTCGATTAATAGTTTAAAAATAAATCAAATAAAAAAATCAATCACAATAAAAAAATCATATATAAGCATTAAAATAAGTTATAATTTGTGTAATAGTTTGTTAATCTGAAAATATTTTTTTTTACTATTAAAAACGTAGTTTCAATATTATATGAAAAATATAAATTTTATGGCATTAATTAATTTCAACATTATATAAAGATTTTTTTAATATTTGTACTCTTTATTTATATAAATAAAATAATAATTAACATATTTATAAAAATAAAAGTTAAAGAAATTATTATTCTGTTGCGTGAAATAGATTTTGGCATTGGAAAAATTAAAAAATAGTAATTAAATAAATTAAGCTATAATAAATTTTTAAGAAAGTGAAAATCAATTACGGGTTTGCCAATTTGTTATCGTGATACTTAAATTAAACCGCAGTAATAAAACACATTTTGCATTTTTAAAATAAATTTAAAAAAAACTTTAATAAATAGTCTTTTACAATAGCTTTTTCTATTATATATTATTTTTTGCTTTATTAACAGTAAGACTGTTAGTGGAATAAATAATCATATAAAAAAAATAATTTGAAGTAAGGCTCTCTGTGGTATTTGTTTTTCATAAAGTAAGTCTTTTTTATGAACTAATTGTGATAGTTACAGCATTTTTATATAAGTTTTAAAAAAATCACAGACATCATAACATCAATTTTACAATTGCCCACAGACAAATTGTCAGACAAGAGATACTTTAGATTTTTATGGAACAAAAATTACTTGATTTCCTTGCCTGGCAAAAATGACATAATACGTATTTCACTAGAACTTCGTGTTTCCATGAGAACAGACTGAGGCTTTTTTTTTTGTGTCTCGACACCCTTCTTCTATTTTTGTTAGCATATATAGAGATTTACGATATTTATAAACACTCTTGCTTTTTTATTTATATAGTAAAATATCGTTAATGATTTGATATGCTCAAGATGTGCTGTTGATACTGTCATTTCTAAACGTGCTTTAAATATTGTTCGCAAAATCAAAACAAAACAATTATTAAACTTTTAAGTGATTCATATATTGTCAGTTGATTTAATTTTATTTTTTTAACTTTATTTTTAATTAATATTTGTTTTGTTTGCTGCTCAGCATAAATTATATGGACTATAAAAAAACTGAAATAAATTTAAGTTTATGACTGGCCCGTCGTAAAGTATTCGCGCTAAAACTAATTCTTTATATTATTGTGATAAAATTTATGTGAGTAAATAAAATAACAGCTAAATATTTATATTATTAAAAACTTAAGATAAAAATGCTTCGTTAAAGCTATATAAATATTTAAGAATCAAAATTTTATATTAAGAAGTAAATAAAATTGTGAGCGGCTATATTAAAATCATTCCGTAATACAAGTAAGATACTCCCAATAAGAACACGACCTTAACACTAAAGGTTAGATTAATCTGAAAGCCATACATTAAACTATTTTTATTTAGCGATACCAGATAGAGTTTAAATCTGAGGTAGTGCTTGAAACTTTATACTTGAAACAAAGTTATCAAATATTATTTTATATTTGAAATATATATCTTTAGACTAGACCTTACTTTGATTAGAACCCAGACGCTGTATTCTGTTCATTCTTTTAAAAATAATTAAAAATGTGTTTTTTAACCAGACCTTAGTGGAATTTGATCCCAGATCCTGTGTGCCGCAGTTTAAGTATACACCCATCGTACATGTGGGCGACCATTTTAGAACGATTTATAGTTAATCTTTAAATTACCAAATACTAAAACCTGCAACTACAAAAAAAATCAAATTTCTACAAGTCCTAGTTTTAACTTACTAATACCAGTGGCGTAACTAAGTAGTGGTTACGCGGAATATATCCTTATTTAAGGTAGTAACATATACCAATTTCTCTTGAAAGATAAATGAATATACGTCAAGTATGCCAAAATTGGAAGCTATTCCTATGTGTACAATTACAAAGATTAGATATTTAGAAGTTTCTTTTTTGATAATTCTGATATCTTCGATATCTTAGTGAAGACAGCTCGTTGAGCAAATGACCCTATATGGGCATATAGCGTAGTTACAATATATTGGGCTTTCAATTTGAAAATATGAATCATAATAATACATACTATATATATGTATATGATAAATGTAATATAAAAAGTTTATATTTATATTTTTATTTGTTTTTAAGTTTATGATATACATCCGATTATTTTTCTGGGAAAAAGTCTTTATTGTTTTAATTGAATAAGTACCATATTAATTTATTTCAAGTGTGTGCAAAATTTACTTTAAATGTTTGCTCTTTTTGCAACAAAAAATATTTTTTAAATAAAATATTTCAAATTATTCATATAATTGTAATCATTTCCATTTTTCTATTTACAGAAAGTGTTAAATCTATACTGGGCCGTCATACAAAAATTCTAGTAAAGTATATGGTTAAATTGGAAACAAAAGGAGACAAAACTGAAAATCGAGTTTTGGTAAGTAATTATAAAAGATGATTTCGATTATTTGTATAATAACTAACCTTTTAATTATATATATTCATAAAATGAAGTAATTTCTTATCACTTAACAAAATAAAAAAACTTCGTATACTTCAAAATTTCATATTCTTGATTCTCTCTCTTGATTCTTCTTCTTGAGTTAGTGTTATTACGCACTTTTACTCTATAATGGCTAGGGGGCTTACCTCTACCCCACACTAGGCTTTAACTAGGCTAAGAAATCATATCATTTATTTGTCTTTTAGTTGATGACGGACCTTAAATCAGCATCTCTTCCTGAGAGTCCAGAAGTGGACTTCAGGATTATTAGGGCGGGGTTAAGTAGCGTATCAACTTTAGTGAATAATTTTAGAGCTCTGTCTCTGATATATTTTTTCACTGATCAATCCTAAGATCTCTATGTATGTTTGTTGATCTAATATACCCTGGAATCTTGAACAGTCTTCTTAAAGCCAGGTTTTGTGCTAACTGTAATTGCCTTAAGGTAGTATTTGAGGCTTTGCTATATGTAACACATCCGTACAGTAGTGCTGGTCTAATTACTTGCTAATTACTAATTACTATAAAGTAACTTTCTGTTTTTAAAGTTGAAGTGATAATTATTAAATACTAAAGTAAAATATTGAAAATATTCTCAGTACAAAGTAGATTTCCTTATGCATATTTTTATGTTTCAATGAAATACACTTAAAAAAACACTAAAAATTAAGTTGTTTTACTTTAATAACGAAAAGGTGCATTCCATGTAAGGTTAAGCGCTAACAGCTAAAGTTTGAGGTTCGAATTCAATCTTGGGTAAAGTTATTATATATTATATAGGTATATTGTTTTAATTTATTTTTACATTTTTTAATTATTAAATTAAACAAAAAAATGGAGTATTTATTTTAATTTTTTAATTGATGCAATTAAATTAAAAAATAATAACTAATAATTATTTTACTGCTAACTTTGATATATATTTATACTTTCAAAACAAACCAACCGTTAAACAAAACGTTTACGTATTCGTAATAATAGTATTAACTTCGTGATTCATATTAAAATTAGCAAAAACTATATACTAATTATACCTTTCCATTATATTTAAACATCTACTCAGAACTTAACTTAGTTTGAATTTCAACATAAATATAAACAACTATCAAATTGTTAAATAATTGTACTAAAAAAAAAAAAATAGCCAGCCCAAGTGACAGTAAAGTGCACTAAAAGCAAGCAAAAATATTTTACAAAAAAATAGAAAAACATTATAAAATTATTTTTAACGTTAAAAGAGTGATATGATGACTTTGGAAACTGTATTCTATATTGTAACGCATTCATGCAATTGATTATTAGGTACATTGTTTTTTATAAAAAAATTTTTTAATTAATTTAGTTAATCATCACTTTTTAAAAATCGCAATTAGTTCTTTAATAATTTTTAGTTTAATAGAATTTTAAAGAATTCTGGAAGATATTTATGTACAGCTTATAATAAATATAAATTAAGGTAATATAATAAACAGATGTCTGAATTATTGGTTCCGCCCTTCAAATGGAAGCCAGAAATCAACTGCAAGGCATATTCCGACATCAAATGGAAATAGAATCTCATCTGCATCCAAGCGCTACCGTAGTTGTATGAGCTTACCACCATTTTAGTCAAGCAGTTACCTGGAGTATCGTTTGTTCCAGTTACAAGCCACTTTTCGATCACAGACTTTTTTATTACACAAAAAGGCTCTGGTATAAGGAATTGTATGGCTGCAAATTGGATAATATCTATAAATATTATTAACTAGTTTTTTCATAATAACTAAACTGTATTAAAGATTAATACACCAATATAAATTATTACACCAATTATTGACATCAAAACGCCAATATTTTTAAAGTGTTTCTGTAGATATTTTTATGCTCTACAAAGTTTATAATCAATGGACGCAAAAACAACGACATCATGTTTTCTGAAAACCGATTTTCATGATTTTGACCTTGAATATATTTACTTGCATATATTTCGATCAACATCAGAAGAAGGATTTTGAGCAGTCTGACTTAAAATGTTAATTTCAATGTATATTTTTTACGATTATTTATTCAAATTTCCAGATATTTGAAATTAATAATTTTAAAAACTACTCTTAAATAATTAGAGTATAATTAAATAGTAATAAAGAGTAAATAATATAATTAATAAATAAATTATTAAATTAATAATAAAATTGTTAAATAATTAATAATTAATTAAATTGAATGAAACAAAATAATCCTTAGTTTTAATACAATAGTTTAATGAATGTTATTGATCGTTCTCAAATGAGATGGCCTCATGTGAATTTTCATGTTCCCGAGGAAGATTATATTTTGTAATTATTTAAAAAAATTCTCAGAAAGAGAAATGAAGCCATAACTCAAGCTACAGTAAAATATGATTTATTAAATAAAGTTTTGGCTTAATTATATTATACTCGATAGGACTTGTTTTAAACATAGCAAAATAAATTAATTATTGTTATTTTTCATCAGTTTGTTATGAACCTTTGTCTATGGTTCGTTTAAAGCTGGGGTTTACTCAGCCGTTGCCAAGGTCCTTACAATAAAATTTGTTTGATGACAACCTGTCACTTACGACAATCGAACTAATCAGAACTGAACATCAATATGTCCGATATGATATAACACAGACAGAGGTAATTGTTAAAGCTACGAGTGTTGTATTACATGTCACTGTCAACACGCCCTTTTCTGTTCAGTGCTACAGCGTTCAGGGGTCAGAGACGTTAAGTCGAAGCTTACATTTAATATTTTATATTTAATTAATTAATTGTTAATATTTATTTAGGCTTTTTCTTGCGTTACAAACAAAAATAAATATTTTTTTAATTTAACATTTACGCAATGTTTCGTTGATTTTTGCCCCTTTAGGGGTATCTGAAATTTTGATTATATATAATATTTAAAATTAACACAATAAAAATCTTTTTATAAAATTATTAAAAATAATAAACAGAATAAATTTAGATTTATTATTAATTTGGTTGGTTGGTTGCAGTGGCAGGCCATTAGATAACTTCCATGTACCTCAATTGGCGATTTTTCGCCATTTTGCTACCACATTCCTCGCAAGAACTCTAGTATAGAAGAGTAGAGACTAAATCCATCCCGCCGAATTTAGGTAATTTAACAGGTCTTTCATTTTCACCGTTGAGCAGTCTGATAGACTATCAAAGAAGTATTTTCCTAAGAACCTATATCTTTTGGACGCTAAAGCCGGGCATTCACAGAGAAAATGTATTATTGAAAATGTGTGAGTTCCTACACACCAATGACCAGTAAGAACTGCAGTAAGCCTTGGAGTGTTCACGCGATCTCTTTTAATAGGATTTATTTTTATTATAGGTGGGCCATGTTAGCCTGGAAGTTGCACATGACTTAAGTGCTTTCCATCTGTTATTGGCAAGTTACAGAAAGTAAAGGAAGGTACTTCTTTTGATGGTTTTCAGGGTAATATAAACTGGTACCGCCAGTGACGCATCTAGGAAGACACCAGAGCGGGCTCAGCTTTCTCGTTCCCTACGATGTTCCTATGTCCAGGAACCCAGATGAGTGTGATATCAGCCAACCGATTTAGCTCGTCGATTGCTTCTCCACATTCCTTTACTATTTTTGGGTTTATTATAAAAGATTCAAGGGCTTTAATTGCTGCCTGGCTGTCAATGAAAATAGCAACACTACATCTGTCCTCGATGTGACTTGCAATTTGTTGACAGGCTTCTCTAATTGCTAGGATTTCAGCCTGAAAAACAGTAGCCTCATTAGGTAGACTAAGTGGCCTAAGTGAAGTTTTCAGATGGTACGAAGATTTCTGCTCCTGCCCCACACCTCATTTTCGTGCCATCTGTATATATTGAGATATCGTAGTTTGCTTCGAAATTTTTCCTTTTCCATTCATTTCTATTATTATTTTACTTTTTATTGAATTATACTAGATAATTTATACACTAAATGCATATGATTTTTGGAGTTTAGTCTTTTATTTAGAAGATGTAAAAAAAATCTATTTTAAACTTACACCGGTTAACTGAAAAACAAATGCTTTAATTACACTTAAGGTAACACATTTATTGGCATATTCTCATTTCCATATCTATCCATATCATAGATAGCTACTTCAAAAAGCATTGAAGTGTATAAGTATCGTATTTTATTCACATTCTGTCTTTGTACTCATTAATTGACTATGTAAAAGTAGTGGAAATTTAACTCTACAGTTTTTTGACATAGTTACTCCGGTGTTCGACACATTCTATCTTGCCTGATCATTATTGGTCATAATACTGATTTTTTTCCATTCAGCTAATTTATGTTGAAAGTTGCAATATTAATTTTTATGATGCTGTAATTAAACATTTGAAAATGTTTTAGCTACTTTTACTGTTAAAATTCAAACACTTTGTAAACAATATAATGAACATATCTGTATAACATGCAACTAAGTTGTTAATATTAATTATATATATTAAAATGTAAATTTAAACTTTGAAATTGCCTTAAACTTGTCTGGTACAAATTTAATTAAAATAAATTTAATAGAAAAGAAATTGTTGAAAATCAAAATTTAAAATAAAATAATCTACAGTTTATATTTTAGTTATTTGATATTATATTGCATATTAAATTTCAGATGAACAGATCTGTAAATATTAGCACCTTACACCATTAGATACGTTCCGTACGTATTAATTATAAAATGCACTAAGCTCTGTTTAAGATACAAATTATACGTTTGAGAAGCTATTTGTAAAAATCATGTATGTTAGATATAGATTAACATACTTATTTACAAAATAAAACTTTACATAATTTTTATTGTGGTTAATTATTAAGACTAATGCATGTTGAGGCGTTCAAAACATAACCACCATGCCACCGGTGTACTCTGAATTCATGCCAAACCAACGCCGGAGACTATGGCCCAACACAGGCTATTAAATTCCTTTGATGAAATGAAAATGTTGTGAGCTGCTTTCCCCCTGCTTTGCGTTAATATTTGTTAAAAAATTAAGTTATTGTAAAATGCGCCAGAGCTCATGTTGCTGAAATTTAACACTTGGTATGCACAAATTATAAATGAATAAAGCCACTTCTGATGTTCGACACGAATATTCAGTGGCACTAATCAAATGCGCTGGTGTTAATTAATGATAGTACGGGGAGTGATGTGCAGAAGTACAGAGCCGCAGACGGCAAATATTTTTCTTAATTTTACTGTTACAATATTAATATGCCTCAATTATTTGCATTTTGTGCTTTACTTTAGATTTATATTTATTTAAATAAAAACTGTATTTTTGTTAATTAATTTTTAATTTGCATTATCCGAGCTTTTGGTCTTACTTCGAAAAAATAGCCATAGTACCAATCATTAGCCGATACCAAAAAAAAAAAAAAACAAAATCATGAAGATAAATAATAATAAAATAAAATTTCTTTTTCATAATTTTTATATTGCAACAGTTAATTTGATTGAAAATTCAAAAGTATCAAAAGATATAAGAGGATTCATAATTATATTATTAACACTTGAGTGCCAGTTCATCCAAAAAATTAAAATGAAAAAACTGAAAGATGAAAGATAATGTAATTACTTTCGCTGTGTTGTCTGCACTGTTATATATGATGACCAAAACAGCAAATGTACACAATTTTATATATGTTATACTTACATGTATATATGATATATGTACATAATATACAATATTTATCATATCATAATAACATGATTTATTTTTTTTGGATAGCATGTCTTTTGGTCATAGTGCACCACATACAATAGCTTAATAAATACCTCTCAAGAAATATGATACCATTTCAATTCTCGCTAATTGTGTCACCAATTAAGCTTGCCATGATACATTAAATATTTTTTTCATATGTTAATAGGGTGGAGTGAGTAATTGTGTTGCTATTGAATTTTTGAAGTATATAGTTGAACTCTTGTTCTTTGTTTTTCACTTAATTCAAAGCTGTTTTGTTAAATACTATATTTTTGCATACATGTGAGTAACTAAACGTTTAAGTGTTACTAGCAAAAATTGATGATGTCTCATGTATTGATAATTCAAAATTATTATAGAACAAATGTTTTTACAAGTAGGTACCCGCTGATATTAATGACTGAAAGACTACCTAATAAAAACTTAATTATATTCTATAAGTACACTTTCAGTATACTTTAGTTTGTACATAGATATGATACAGTAATTTCAAATCACTCAGTTTTACATTTCTAAGATTTATAAGGCGTGTCTTCATAGAAATAGGATTTAAATATACAAAAAAAAAACAAAAAATTTAAACAAATGAGCCAAACATATATATATATTTTATTAAGTATTTAATAAAATATATCAGTAATATTATTATTATGGCATGTTCTGTACAATATTTGATTGTATAAACTTAGCCTATTCACAAAGAGTTTGTACAAAAGTTTTCCAATTTTGCCTATTTCGAGCGATATATCTCATTTAACCTATCGATTTATTTGTTTCATTGTTTACGGTTCTACGCCAAGTATTGCGTGGTCGTCGTCGTGTTCTACTGTCTTGCAGATTCCAGGTTAGTGCTGCATGTGCTACGTTATTTCTGCTTTTGCTTAACGTGTATATATATATATATTTTCGTTGTTGACTCTCTTTCTTGAGGGGCTCCTAAATAATTACATGCCATAGTCGCACATTAGAGGTCATACTCGGCCAACAAATGCGCAAAATTAACCGAAGACATCTGTTGTTAAAGCTTTGCAGTTTTGGGGTTTTCAATTATCAGTAGTACATTCATTTTAGCAACTGCATCTTTGAAACTGTAATGTTCTATAACTATTTTGTATATTTAATGCTGAACCTTAAAGCTGTATTTAAGACGTACTTCATATTTATTTTCGTAGCTGAAATCATTATTAGTCGTAATTTTTTTTTACAATTTTTATATTTCATGTTGTACACAAAATAACAAAAAACATATGTCAAAAATATGCACTTAACATATTTTAAAAGTAATGTCAATTTGTTTTAATCAGACTAATGCTGTTTTTTCACAATTCTGAAAGAAAAAATAATGGTTACTGTCTTTTCCGCATAGATCAATGGTTTTCAATACTTTCATAAAAATGCTCTACAAGCGTCAAGTTAGAAGATTTGGAAGATCACACCATTTACTCATTGCTGAAAACAACTTTTCTTAATAATTTGTTGGTATCACAAGAATCTCTCAACCGCATGTTCATCGACACAAAGAAAAGAAATATATCATTGTTCATGACTCTGTTCCATGGATAGTCCATTGATAGTTTTCTTTCCGAGTTTCTTCCCTTTTTGACAAGTATGTTTTAATCATGGCACTAGTTTATCAACAGCATAACTTAACGTATTTTCTGAATGCACCTGAGTAGCTGATGGACCGATGACCTTTGAGTCTTTTTAATTTTCAATATAGCAATTTATTTTATTAATAAAGGTAGGTAATGAGTGAAAAAAAATCAGTGTGTAGTGTTCTATAAACAGTTTTTATTAAACATTTATATTTTAAATACCTACATAAATAATTTATGAGAGCTGCACGGATTTAAGTCTTTGCTCTTCAAGTGCCGCTATATTGAAAAAAATATTTACCAATAGTATTATTTATTACTATACCGTGGTGTAATAAAGTATTATCGTTCTTCTGGACGCATAGGAATTGCATGAATTTTGGTTACTACATTTAATTTACTTGGCCTAACATCATTATTCATATTATATATGATTTTATTTTTTATATATAAATATATATATAAATTTGTATATATAAAGTATATTTCTTCTTTATTTCTAATTCGTTAGCAAATGTTAATGGTCATATAGAACAAATTCATACATAAAAAATATAATCTTATGTGTTTTCAATAATATTTTAAAAGATATCTCTTTTCAATCCATTTTACACTCCAATCTATTTCACACTCCAATCCATTTTGCCTTATATTTCTGAGTCATGATAACTTCCTTTCTTTATCTAAAATATTTTCATACAATATAAGTTCACAGGTGATAATAAGGGTTACAAAAAATTAAGGTATTAAACGTATAATATTCTCTGTTTGATATATCTCAGAAATTTTTATCCGCATTAAATCTTCGTAATGCTTTGCTGTTTAATATATGATTGGTTCATGTCATTTTAAATAGATTTCTATGTATCCACTTTCAGAAATTTTGATCGCCCAATTTTTCATGGCATACAATAAGACTGTCTAATGTCTAATGTTGAGCCTCTTCCGACTTAATGCATTTGGGCACTTTTACTCTTTGATAGCTGTGGGGTTTCTGCAGAGTCCACCCATCTCACTGACTAATTTGTGTATTCCTCATAAGCTTTGTGATTATTCAATGATTGATCTAAGATCTGCGTACCGCCTCGTGCGGTTAGTGATTACTCTAAAATTAGATAGCGCTAAGTAGGGCAGCCTGTTGGTTTTCTCATATAGCTTCAGGGCTTTGTCCCTTATGTATTTTTTAACCGGATCTATTCTAAGATCTCTTAGCATGTCATTCGTGCGGATGTACCATGGCACTTTAAAGAGTCTTTGGAGAGCATGGCTTTAAGCAACTTCTGGATAGTAGAGTTGGCAGCTTTGCTATACGCGACACACCCATAAAGTAGTGCTGGTCTAATTATCTGGCTGTAGATCAGCTTTCTGTTCTTTGCACTAAGGTTGTTGTGTTTGAAAAGTGGTTGTAAGCATTATAGTGTTTTTGCACAACTACTTCTTTTGACTTGTATGTACTTGTGCCAAGTGTCTGTCTTCACATATAATTTATTAAAGGATGTTAATAAATTCAAATTAAAATCATGGCTTCTTGGAACTGTTAATACAGCTTTAACCATATCTATGTGAAACATTTGTTCTGTTGATATTTTCTTTTATTGACTTTTTCCGACAGATTGTTATTTATTATCAGTGTGGAATTATTGTAAACATTTTTATGACTAATGATAACACATGTATTTTGTTTTGCTGATATTGATCTTTAAGTTATTTGAATACACCCTTTTTGCGATGTTGATTGTTTTCGTAGAGTGCATATTGAAAATGGATCCCAGTGGCACGATTTCAATTAACAATCTGAATAATTGTATTTTATGCAAATTTAGAAATATAGATAAAAAATATTGTAAATAAATAAAATAATTTATTAGTAATGAAACTATTCATTGTTAAATGTAATGAAACTACGACAAAATTATAGCTTACTTGTTTTATAATAGAATCAATTATTAAATTAACTTTCGCATTTCATATAGTTCATCAATGTTTTAATTGATATTTACACTCAGAGAACACTTCCTCAAGTAGTAATTTGTCTTTTTCCCAAAAGGCACTTATTTAGTTCATAACGTACTAATGCACCTTATGTTTTCTTATACTCCAAAAAATAGAAATATAATTTAGTAAGGCTTTTGATTCTATTCGTGCATTTAAGGCAATGGAGTCAACAACTTCTGTCAAGCAAACGTTTGCTCTTGTTAGTGACGATAAAAGCCTTTTGAAACTTTCTAAATTTCTCACTCCTATTTCCTTAATAATTCAATTGTAGAAAATTAATTAAATTTTTAATGTCTTACTTTTACAAAAACTTTAACTCAATTTCCATTGTTTTTATTGTTCCAAATATTCTACTTCCCTTGAATAATGTTGAATCGGTAATTTGATATTTTGAGTTAGTTTTCTACTTGAGAAAACATAATGTAAGAATATCCTTCGAGTTTACAAACATGCGTTTGCTTTTTTTTTATACTATGCTTCATTTTTTAACAAAAGATTAAGGAATTTAATGCTTGATTGGTTAAAAAAGTAAATTGGTAATTGATAGTATTAAACCCTCATATATACAACAAACACTTGAAAGTCTTATGTGTTCACATGGATTGAAGTTACTGCAACATTAAGTGCAAGAAAGCGTTGCCATTGATGGGCTGTATTAATGGTTAATTATTATTACTGTAGTGTATTTAATCCTCAGCACGCAAGTCAAAGGATATCACCCTCTAATCAGTAAATCTTTTATTTATCTTTTAAATAAGTAGCTGTCTGTCTACACTGTTCTTAAACGTACAATGTCAGTGTCAAAGGTTGAACTGGGAGTGAGCTAGGAATATTAAATAGACTTCTATTTCGCTACGAATTAAGTTAATATATTTAAATTTTTATTTCTTTGATAAAGAAAACATATGTTTAGTTAATTTGACGAGTTGAATTCTTTTTAAAATTCTTATAATTCTATAATACTTACTTACTTACTTACTTACTAAGTAAGTAAATATAATTCTATAATTAATAAGGATCAATTCTTAATTAATTGATATTTATAATTAATGTTATTTTTTAAAAAAATAAATGTATATGAGCAATTTAGCAACTTTTATTTAATTTAAAGTTGTCAATAGCTCATCTATATTTTTTAAACTTCATTAAAATCTGTACTATATATTTCTGCTGAAAGTTTTTAAATCCACATTAAAAATTCTAAATTAATTAAAACTTTGAGCTTACTCGTATATTAAATTTTAAAAATTCAGTCACATTTTGAGAGTATAGACTATTTCTATGCCTAGACTTTTATTTAAATAGAAAATCTTATACATACATATATTACTAAAGGCTTTTAATTGGTTAGATGCAGTGATATTTTTATATATACGATTATATAACAATGATATTCATTTTTTATTTGAGAAAGCCAACCTTTATTTAAAACTCTTCAAAATATACTGATGTCCATTTCATTAAAATCGTGCCCTGCCAAATTTGAAGCTCAGAGTCAGTGTACTTGACTTGTATGTTGGCACTCTAAGGTTTTTGTTAATTTACTATGAAAGTTCATTAACAAATTAATTTTTTGTATTATATTTTTAGACTTTTAAATATATAAGACCTAATACGCACTAGGTACTATGTGTATAGTTCAGATATATACGAAAAAAAGTGTTTTTTTTCGATTAACACTTTATTTTTTATATGATATGATTATTAATACGAGCCATAATCGTTTTTGTTGTACTAGAATTACTATATTAGGACTATATGTACGGTGTAGTACAGTAATTTTGTTGTTGTATATGCTGCACTTAATAAAATGTATTTTTGTCTACACAAAATTTAATTAATTTGGTATTACTTACTACCTACATATATTGAATATTAAAATATTTTTATATTCTATGCAGAATAAATTATTTATAATTATGCATATTTAATTAATATTTTACGAAAATTGCTAATAATTTATTTAATATTTTCATTGCAGGTTTTCACACCAGTACGCATATATTTACTAGTAGCGAAAGTGCCCACAAAAGTAAGTTAATACACATGTCAATAAAAAGATATATATTAGATTGAAATTGTTTTTATTTATTTTTTAGATCGAGTGTCATTTTCACTATTTAGACATACAAGCGGTAGAGAGTAAGAAACCCACACATTTTTCCATCATTACAAATGATCGACCATATTCATTTGCCACAACAGGAGATGCGGGGAATTTTAGTTCGGTACGTTTTATTGCTAAAACTTTGTAATAATAATTTTTTTAGAATTTTTATTTATTATTATACCCTTTTTATTTTATATTAATGTATATTTTATTTAATTTTCACAGAATGCTGATGTCATTTTAACAGATTTAGCATCGGCAATAAAACAAATATTTCCCACAGTTCCTTTGAAGTACATAATAAGAAAAGTAAGTTTATATACTGTGTAATTTTTTTAAAGTTTTGCAATTTATAATAAAAATTATATAAAATTTTTTCCCCTTAAGTATGGTATAATCACATTGTCGTAAATTTAAATATTTAATTAAGAAAGTGCCTTCAGGTTCTTAAGTCAATTTTTCTACATATATTTGTCTTTCTTATATGTTTAAAAACTTTATTTAATTCCTAATTGTATTATTTTACAAGACATGAACTACCTTTGCAACTAACATAGTGCCTTAAGTTTGAACAAACTTCATATAATGTTAATTTTTATCCTGAAAGAACCTTTTCCTCTACTCAAAGCTCATTTCACACAAGCATGTAACGCAAAATATGCATATTTAAGTATTTAGTAATATATGTTGTAGTAGCTCTTTAAGTATCGCAATATAAATATAAAACATGTTCTGCATGTTTTGCGCCCAGGGAGCACAAAATTCCATTTACATACATCCTCGGCTATGAAGTACTATGAGCGGCATAAAAGTAGATTTCCGCACATAATTTCGAGCATTAAGTAATGCATAAAGCCCATGCCGATACCAGTACAAATGCGTACATACAAATTCATGTGCACTAAAAGTCTGTAGTTTAATTAAAGTTTAATTCAATGTTTAAAAAGTTCAACGGCTTTTCACCCAATATTTGTAACGAATGATAGGTCATACTAAATTATGATAAAATATATATGTAATTACACATATGTATATATGGCCGTTTATATAAGTCATTCAATGAAAGAATAAATAAAAATGGAATAATATTCAATTTAAAATGGTGTCATACTCTACCTTTATGTAACTGATATAATATAGGTTAAATATTATATAAAAGTATTTCAGTTTTTAATTAAAAAGTGGTTCAAACTTTATTTCTTTCTTTCTTTCACCAAAAAAATACAAAATGATTTTACGAATTTATAGTTTTCTTATAAATTCTTTTATATTTTATATAAACAAATTATATATTTTTTATATTAAGTGCTCTAAATTTATTAAAACTTGGTATGAAATTTCATCCACAACGTATCTTTTTTGAAATTTTTTTATAATTTTTGACATTAATTTGGTCTGAATATTTCTACTGATTATTGCCTAGTTTGAAGTCTTTCAAGCTTCATATAAAGTCAAACTTCAGACAGTCTCATAAAGAACAGTCACTGCAGTTTGACAATTTTGCTAATCGAGAGTATGAAGGGATATTATGTAGAGAATCAAATCTCCATCAACACAAATCTTCATCAAGAATATATTTTTTATGTAGATATACTCACATTTATAATAACTTACTTCTTAAAAGCATGAATTGTGACATTTGTTAGTAATAAACACTGTTTTGAATAAATTAAAGAGGTGCCGAAAGAGCTGTCATTGTGGCTCCATATAATCCAATTTTTTTAAATTTTTAACTCATTATGCAGGCAATACCTATTTTACATATGCAGTACCCATAACTGTCTCCATAACAAGACTCTTACACTAATATTTAATATAATTTATAGAATTAAACTAGTCTGAATCTTTCTACTCACTTCGTACACAAAGTCTTTGACATAGTTAACATATTGCGTGATGAATTCATCTAAGAATTGGGATAATTTCTAGTATTAATTTGGTTTGGATCTTGTCACAATTTATCGTCCACATACTTCACATACTGCGTCATCAATTAATCTGATATCTATTATCATTTTTGCTGTTAATTTGATATAAATCATCTTATTGATTATCGCCAATTAATATGGGTTTAACATAGTGTTTCACCTACTTCACATACTAGCTTAAGATTCCTTATATTAATTTGGTAAATATAATAATTTAGACCGAGCCTTTTTTTTAAATCTTTGATTGGAAGAAAAAAGAAGGTTGGATAACTTAAAATATGCAGGAAAGATCTACAGTGGCTCTCAGCTTACTTCATCCAATGCCAATTTTAAAATTTTTTACGCTATTACTGAAAAACTATATCATCGATTAAAAATATTTAAATGCCATTTTTAAGGAAAAATATTTATTATTAATTTAGAGACTTCAAAAATACCGAAAATGTTCTTTTAATAAATAATAAACATAAACTATAAAACTACTCCTATTTTTACATGCTTCAGCTTATTTCATCCACAAAAAGAAATTTAATTTGGTGCCAAAGTCAATACTTGGTATGATACCCATTCGCTCTTATCACTTCGTCAAGTCTCTTCGCCATTGCACCTACAAGTTTTTGGGTTGTTTCTGGAGTAATTTTCATCCACTCTTGTATAATTGCCTTTTTTAAGTCTTCTTTGTTGGAAATAGTATATTACCGAATGTTTTGTTCTAATATTGCCCATAAATTTTCAATGACATTCATGTCTAGACTCTGCGCCGGCGGTTTCATTATATGTGGGCAGTTCCAAATCAACCAAGACTGTATGATGCCGGCCTTATATTTTGAGTCGTTGTCTTGGTAGAAGCTAAATGTTTCAAGAATTCCCAGTTTCACGGCACTCTGGAGTAAATTTTTTTTCAAAACGTTGTGGTACATTGGTTTGTTCATGTTACCGTCAATAAACTCCAGATTCCCAACGCCAGCGGCTGACATATAGGCCCAAACTATAACCCTTCTAACGCCATGCTTTACTATAGCTTTTAAATTTTTTGTTTTGAGCTCAGTATTAGGTTTCCGCCGCACGTAAGTCATGCCATCTAAGCTAGAAATATTGAATTTAGACTCGTTTGAGAATATGACGCTGTTCCAGAAGTCTAATTTTTTGTGGACATCCTCCTTAGCATAAGCAAGTCGACTTCTTTGATTTTTTTTTCTTATGTACTGGCGACTAAGTGTAAATGATAATTTGGATAAAATAAGCTGTGAATAAAAATTCTGTGTACAAATACGAACACAGCTCAGGAAATATGTTAGTAAGGTAAAGGAGTGAGTGGAATTTTTATTGTGATTAGTCTAGGTCGAAGTAAAGAAATGTAGCCAATTTGATGTGACGGCGTCAAACATCAATTGAACTCAAAGTGGTGATCAATTGAGAGATGTTTCATTGAAGTATGACAATAATTGGGTTGCATTGTTGGAGGTTGGTTTGCATTTTCGGTGCACATTGGCAATTGACGCATTTTTGCTTGACAGGTACCTGTTTTACATATGTCTATATTTTGGCCTCAATTGGGGCAGTTCTTCCTGTACGAGGAAGGCTTCGCTGATCACTGGAGATATCAGATGAAGGTCTGTTTAGAATTTTGCTGCAATGCAACCGTGCTCTCGAATTTAAGTCTAATACATCTAGGAGTAGCTAGGTCTTTATTTATTTATTTTATATATGTATATATATATATATATAGATTAAAAAATGATTCGTGATTGATTATTTTTTCTTCAGGCATTAGTTTGATTATTATATTTGTTATTACATATAAATCTTTAAAAAGAGATAACACTCTATTAACGATGTCATTCTATCTGTTTGAACTATTACAACAGCACGTCAAATGGTTTATAGAGGTAACGATCTAATCGTTTATAGTATGGGCATTTGTGGTCTTTTGCCATTTGTGTTATTATGCTTTTTATTTCCTGTTTTACTTAGTGTTTATACTCTAATACATATATAGGTATATTTCGTTTGTTCTAAGATATGGATACCTTATTTGATTCAGCTAATCTGTAATGACAAATCGCATCTTAAATTTTCTATGAAGATGTTTTTTATGTTTGTTTTAATAAATAGTTAAAACATCTGTGTTTGTCAGACAAATTTGTTTAAAATTTATTAATGAATCAGATGAAGTTAACATCAAAATATAATTGAATTAAAATATAACACTTTTAAATATGAAGATAAAAACTATTAGTATATAGTAGTAGCAACCTCTATTTAAGTAGTTGCTCAAAGTTGTCTCGATCTATGTTAAAAGCGAAAAGTATTTCATTACAAAAAATGAATTATTCATGATTATCTGCAATGTCTTCTTAGCTTAATCTGTTTTCTTAACGTTTTCTAAGTATTCTTTTAAATATTTTTAACAACTAATAAATGTAAACAAATATGTAAATATGCTTACATTTTTCCCACTTAACCCATTAACTTACAAAGCAACTTGTAACGTTAATGCTTAACCCACGCAAACGCTAATTATTCCAAAGGTGTTGAGGCTTTTTAAATAGCTTAACATAAACATGAAAACAATGGCAATTGCAACAACATTCAGATAAACAAATAAACAACAGCGACAACCAACAATAGCAACCTCATACCCATACATATGGTACTCTAGACGGCGCATTATTGTATTTTTGCCATGAGTACAAAAAACAATCAACAATGGTTCGTTCGCACATTTATTTAGATATTAAGAGAACTTAGCTTAGAGCTTTTATTTCGATTTTCCATTATGAAAACAAAATATTAAAATATATTTTCATAGAAACAGACGTCTATACATATATGACGTCATATGGAAGTACGAGCTAATAAAGGTAAACCCCTTTGTTAGCTTTCAAATTTATAGATACTTATTTTAACAAAAGTAATAGCAACTAAATAAAAAAGATATTATTATGAAAGTTAGGTCGAATATCATCACGTATGTATTCAAGCATTAAACGGAGATACAATTTTATTTGTTTATAATTAAAAATAAGTTTTTGCTACTATTGGTGGGTTTAATAAAAGTAGTTCAGTTGAAAACTTTTTATATATCTTCATATAATATAAAAATTAACATATTATGTACTAATATTTAGTATAAGTAAGAGTTTACTAAGAAAGATTTTGATTTGTTAATGGTCTAATAATGGTCAACTTATGACATTTTCATTTTTTTATTATAATAATTAATATCTATACTCCTTTCACAGGCCTAACAACTTAACACAAGACAACAAGTTGGTAAAATAGTGTTTTCTAACCCTTTTTAAGATTCGCACCACGTAAGACTTACGCATTAGTTCGAGGAGGGTTTCTTTAATGTCATGCTCTTATGATTTTCGATCTGCATCCACACCTCCACTTTTTCACTGCAATTTCTTGGTATCTGCAATGTCACATATTCTTCGCCAGCTCTCTGAGTTCGCTCTCGTCTTATTTTTTACTAGATGAGCCATCTATTACTGTAAAAGAAGGTGTCACAGTCTACGTCGTCATAAATGCAGTCGGCCTTCTAGGTACTTACAAAAATATCCAAGTCTGGTCAGTATCTGAATGAAATAGTAATTTGTGCCTCCCGATTTTCGTTTGAGCCAGATGACTATATTTGGTATCAATCTAGCTGTTCATCTTCTTTGAGTTCCATTTTTGTTTACACATCTCGATGATTTGCTCCTGATCTTCTCTTGCTAATTGTTGAGTATAGTATATTATAGTATTATATTACAGTATTATATTATATTATTATATTATGGTATATTTTGTTGTTGTATAGTCCTTGGCACTCCCTTGAAGACCAGTTGGAGTTACACTTGCTATTACAAAAACTGTTTCCGACGAGACAGTGCAATACGCTGATGTGATACGTAGAGCCGCCCTTCTATGCTACGCTATTATTTTTTTTCTACGTGTTTCGATATCGAGTGCGTCTGCTCAGATTTCGCTACCATATAGCAGGATGGCGATTCTGTTGCCATCAGCAATTTTCGTTTTTCCGCAACGGGTCCTGTTGTATTAGCCATTAGTTTGCTTAAGGCAGCATTTCTTTTTGTTGCTATCTCTACTACATGTTTTATTTGCGCTCATCGAGTCTTTTTCCAAGAATGTCGGTTGTATAGTTATGTATTATTATATAGTAGTAGTATTTTTTTGTTGTAGTACACATTTTAGTCTATAACGCGAAACCTATTGATAAAATAATTTGCTATGATCTGAGAAGTTTTGCTTATTTTTGAGAAATCATTAACAGAACTAGACAGAATTATTATTATTTCTATTGTAGGCTTATTGAATTACTTCTGAAAATTAATCAATTTTTATAATATATTAAACTATATTTTTGCTTAAAATTTTCAAACGGTTGAAAAAGAGTTTGCACAATTACATTCAAAAATTACTTGATCTTTCATTTTCTTACCAATATGCAAAAATTATAGAGTGTGGCCCTAAGCGCAAACTAATTCGCAGAAACCTTGTCTCAAAACTTAATCCAGTGTGTCTATCCATCTCACTGACCAATAACTTTAATAAATTTGCAGAATATTTAGTAGGTGTCAATTAATAAAAGAGCGTTCATAGCTATTCAGTAGTTATTGTTGTTTGCCTCTGGATCTGTAGATTATTTGGCTGGCATTGATTAATAAAAGAATCTTCACGGCTAATTAGTGGTATAGGTCGAAACCTATAGAATATTTAGCATGCATAATTCATAAACAAGTACTCGCAGCTCTTCATTAGTTATTGTTAATAAAATCTGTAGGATGAGTGGGTGTTAGTGGGTATTGATTGATTATGTTATGGTAATCTTCAAACAAGTTTGTAAACCATATATCGAAATAGATTTTATGTATGCGTCAAAAGCTTTATATTTCGTAATGGTGATGGCAAGCTAACGGTTCAAATATTCTAAACTTTTTTAAATTCATATCGCATTTTCTTAATTTTACTAAATATGTCTTTATTTGTACCTCCTTCCAAATAGGGGACAGTTTCAAACCAAGTAAAGTTTTCGATATCATCTAAACTCTACCCATTAATCAACTGTATAGTTGGTGGCGTAAAAGTACTTATATATGTCAAAATTAAAAAAATACTTTGATAAATTTTTAATTTTTTTTGTAACAAATTTCTATCGCTTCCGCATATTTATGTATATTTAAAGTATATGTTTTTCTGCAGTGTTCTATTTTCGTATATTTGTAACAATAATAACTTTTATAAGTTTAGTTTAACATACTTTTATCTATTGCTTGGAAATTGACTTGAGGCTATTCAATCTTATTATTGTAGTCCTACCAATACAAATACGCAAATATACACAAAGGTCAAATTTGCACATATCCACAAATGAGAAATAATGTCCTTAGAAACCAATTATAATAAAACTTTGCACAAATGTTGACTTGACTTTGACTCACAAAATTCGTAGTATTAGAGCTAAGGGCATGCAGTGTATGTGTGTAATTCCATCCATATTTTGTTTTAGGAATTTCTATATATAACTTTATCGTCTTATATACAAGCAGAATATATTTTTAATTAGTGGCATGTAGAGATATTTTATACTTGATTTAATCTAAGTGCAATTGTGAGCACAAGTATTCGCTAAGTAATTTAATATATTTTAACTACTTGTTTACAATTTTTTTTTTTTTATATTTAATGTTTTTTGTGTTTGTGTCTAATATTGCGATTTATCGAAAAACTTTATACTGTTTTACTAAGTCAACAATTTTTTCTGCTAACGATTGTATAACATCTAAGCTATAACATGAAACTCTAAGTTTTTGATATCTAAAAGTTTTAGTTACTTAAAAAGTCAATTGGTGTCTAGTAAAATAATGCCTTAAAAGTTTTCTTGTCAGTTGTACACAATAACATCAAAATAGTTTTGTACATGCAATAACTTTGTAAATGCACACTACACCCTACTTAAGAGAATATTTGCATTTAAATATTACTCGTATATGGGTAAACCTAATAATGCATTTAAAAAAAATTTAATTAATCCCAAGTGTTCGCAGTGCTATTCCAAAATGATACTTACATTTAGTTATTTGTTAATAATTTTTTGAGACTGGAAGTACCAAGAATCGAACTCGTGCCCTGCCAAATTTGAAGCTCAGAGTCAGCGCTCCTTACCCAACTGACTCAAAGCCGTACTTCACTTTTATGTTCGCACATTCTTCTGAAGTTTTGTTAATGTGCTGTGAAAGTTTTATTAACAATTTTACTTGCTGTGTTTATATTAGAACGAAATCATAAACCAGCTGTAGAATAATTAATTTAATTAATTATATGTTTATTTTTAATTATTAAATGTCAATACTATTCTGTTTGTAGGGGCATTATTTGTGGCATGATTTATATATTCTCTCATATTAATGAACCTAATCTAGGAACGAAATACGGAGAAAGCCATATTAATGTTACTCCACGAGTCGCACGGGCGAGACCAAAATTTTATGAATATAAGTGTAAATTTAACATCATATTTTTCTGACGGACGTGACCATTATATTTAATAGAAACTAGTATATTTCATAAAGAGATTTTTCGAACAGTGGTGAACTATCATTGTTTATAAATATGCAAATACGCAAACGAGTTGTATATTTTTATTCGATATATAATTTTTGTCATTAAAAATAAGTTCGGTAAATTATCGATGAGATATCTTTCTTAGACTCTGCGTTATGGAGCCATAGTTTTTTATAATTTTTTCAAAGATACCCTTGTGTTTTCGAAGTATGCACTTAATGTCTGCTTGCAACTATTTAATAACTATAATTGCAACTATTTAACAAATATCGTTCGCATGCATCAATGATTTCAAATATTTCTAGAGACATTTAACCCCAAAAAACTCCATTTTTGGAGATACTATAGTTATCGAATACTTACTTTAATTTTCATAGATTTCTCTGACAATATCTTATAGCTCAGTCTCTTGAAACCTGTGAAATCGTTGGCTCTGTTCCAAAGATGCTCTGTTCAGTTACCATTGACGGCGATATTACGATTTTCTTCATTTTTTATAAGTACAAGTCCATAAACAGCATCAAATCGCATTTTCCAGAGTCTATTGGTATCTGATAGTCCGATTGCGTTTGAATCTTTATAACAAAATCAAAAGATTTTGGATTTTTTCTTATTAAAAAATCTACTAAGTTGAAAGTGAGTACAATAATATCGGCAACCTAATATGTTAACTAATAAAAAATTTAATAAAATTTATACCTGTAAATAGAATAATGATCTTTAAAAAAAATAAGTTGCTAGAAAAATAGGAATGTCTACTTAAGCGAAATCATTTTTACGAATGTTTTGCATATGAAGTGAGTAACAGTAAAACTTGTTTTGGAGTTGCTGTATATCTCGCTTGGCTTGTTTAGCATTTCGTGCCAAAGCAGAACATTACCAAAATCCCGCAAACACTCTGTACTTTAGACATAGCACCCGGCGACTTTTCCAAATTCAAAAAGACATTCTAAGAACAAAATTTTTTAATAATAGATGCAACAACGATGAAATCACAGAGTTTCAGATTATTCTTCATAGGGTGATCCAACAATATTTCTTAAACTGGAAACTACAATCGTGTAATTGCATATTTAGAAAGGGAATACTTTAGGGATTGAGGGAAAAGATAATGGTTTCTTCCAAAAATGAAATCGATGTTTTTGAAACAAATAAATGTTTGTATATTTATATACTAATATATAAAAAAAAACTTAAATGACCATTTATGTCACCTAATAAAATTAAAAAATTTACCTAATAGCTCTATAAAGAAGGTTAATCAGTTATACTATATTCTTCTTTTTAGCTTTTTAACAGTGTTCTTCAATTATAGGTTTTTATACGAATGGAATTTTTAAACAAATTTTTACTATGAAGTCTTAAAATTTAAGAAGAAATTCTAATACATATTTAAAGTTAAATATAAATATTTCAATTATTTTAAATTTAAAAAAATAATTTAAAAGTTTAATTATTTATAAAAAAAATAATTTAAACCAAAACGAAAAATAATTTTTACTTTTCTTTATTTTATAGATTGATATACAACCACCTGAACGGGAAACAATATTTTCAGAAGAATTTCGACCCTCAGATCCGCGTAATGTTGGTCCTTGCGGAGGTTTTAGCACACAATATGCCTGCATGTGTGATTTCCATGGTGTGCCCTATAGGTTAGTATCTATAAGTGTAGCATCTATTGAGAAATATCATAATAATAATTATATCATTTATTTTATATTACAGAGAAGAGGTTGCCTGGGATATTGATACGATATATTTGTCACATGATACGCGCATACTAAATTTACGTGATTTCGATCATTTGGAACCAAAGTAATTATAATAAATAATTAAAAATAATTAAATAATTAATTAATTATTAAATGTTTATATCATCATAGAGACTTAATGGCCATCGTTTCGGCTTTGGAATATAACACATTTTTTCGTGGCCTAAAAGCATCACATATGAGACTCTCAAACGAAACTTTAGAACGAATCCTGCACGTGCTCAAGCGTTCAATGTGGCTGGAGGAGCTACATTTGGAAGCCTTAGGTTTAAGGTATTTCTTTGTTTATTTATTATTTTAAATTTATTTAGAAAATATACTAATATTATTTTATAATTGTTTTAGATCGGATTTTCTACATAAATTAGCTGTTTCTGTGATTACGAACAACAATCCCGCTATACGTACTATTGATTTAAGTCATAATTTAATCGAAGACAAAGGTAAATAATTGCTTATATACTTATTATTGTCTATTTATTTTATTACTAAATATATAACAAAGTTAATATATACAGTAACCTAATATTCAATTTATATGTATGTGCCCCAAAATATAATTTGTTATCATAAAATTTTGCTTTTGTAAATACAGTTAAAATACTTTTTACTAACCTTAAATCCATTTAATCCAATTAAATTGAATTTTATTTGTAATGTAGGAGCAAGCTCATTGTGCGCCCTACTTGGAAAAATTGTGCAAGGTTTGATTTAATCGTTTTGTGTCAATCATTTAAATGAAATCAATCAGAAATATTTGTAAAAAATTTACCAAATTTTAAATTTCTTATTATCAATGCTTCAAGTCTTTTAAATAGAATTTTGATTTCAATTCTTTTAAAGCTTCATATATAGATTGTATAATTGTATAATTTAGATTTTATATTTTAGTAATTTTATATGCTACATTTTAAGCTCTTAAACATTTTTATCTGAACTACTACAATTAAATAAATTTGTAATGGCAGCTATTTATTAAAAGTTTTTAATTGGGATTAGTAAATTGCATTACTATAAATAATGATTTATTCGGTATTCGTATAGTTTTTGAACTCCTCCCCATAAATATTAATTAGTTAAAATATAACATATATAAATATATTGGAGGTGAATATATGTAATATGAAATATATATATAATATATAGTATATATATAATATGTACTACAAAATATATGTATAATTTTTTTTATAATGATATATATATAACATATATGTAATATATAATATTACATTGAGGCTAGTTGCACTTGACCACTTTTACTTTCTATTAACTGCGAGATTTTCTTCATAACCCCTCTCTACGCCTTGACTGGATTATTATTTATTCCTTCATCAGACTAAGCAATAATTGACCTCAGATCTGCATATCTCCCCAAGGAGCCTGTAATCTTTCTGAGACTCGAAAACGCGGTGTTGGTAAATCTGTCAGTATTCGTAAATAATTTCTGTGCTCTATCGTTTTTGTATTTTTTGATCGGATCAATCTTGAGGTCCCTGAAGATGTCATTCGTCCTATTGTATCATAGTACCTTGAAAAGTCTTCTAGACGAGTTTATGTGGAGTTTTATTTATGCATTGTCATTGTAGCTAATTAGGTAGAGAAACTTTTGGAGACTATGACTAATAAGTATTTTTAAAAAAATGTAATTGGAGACTTATGAATATAATTTCATAATGTTGTGGTGGCGCAGCAAACAGAAAGCCCTATATCAATACTTGGGAATAAGGAAAAATGTTGAGATTTAGGATTAGATACAATTAAGTAATGAGAAAGCAACCATTTTTCGGTGTAAGTGTATTTAGAGATTAAATCTAACTTGTAACAAGAGTTTAATGCCAATCTGGTTAGTTGGAGTCACAGATGAATAGAATATTGGTTATAATTCGTAATGAAACATTTTACAATTCACAATTTAGGCTGTTGTCTTTTTTCCTGAAAGATAATACGTAGTGACCTATTAAAGATAGTGTTATTACAGAGATACGAGTTTGATTAGAATACTGCATTAGAATACTGCACTATTTTTGCTATCCTAGGCTGTTGTCTTTTTTTCTGAAAGATAATACGTAGTGTCCTATTAAAGGTAGTGTTATTACAAAGATACGAGTTTGATTAGAATACTGCGTTTTATGTAATATTTTATGTAATAAATACTAATTCTAATACTAATACTAATTAATTTCAATACTAATAAATACTAAAAACTAATTTAGTGCAAATTCTAATAAGAAGATTAAAAATGAATTAAAATGTAGCATATAAAATAGCTGTTCCTAAATATTTTATTAAAAAGCGTTTTGGCTAAATTTAAACATGAAATAAAAAATATATTTATTTTTGAAATTTATTATATCTTAAATTAACTGAGACTAAAAATCTTATTATCTTTAAATATTTGTATAAAATCATGCAATAGTTGTTTGAAAAAAAAAACATATTATATTTGAAAAAATATATTGGCAACGCTTGTAATACACTTTGGTGGAAACACTTTAAAAATTGAAAATGTAATTGGCAACTTTTTTCGTAATTAAGCGCATATGCGTTCCAAATAAAACACGGATAATTTAAATATGCCAAAACGCTTAAAACTTTGCTTGATAACTTAATGTTATATATTATAGATAAAATATGCTTTTTTATAGCGTTTTTAACTAAAAATTCATTTTTATTTTTAATGAAATTAAGAAGATATCATATCATTGGCACAACTTAAAACTCAATATGTATATATCCATTAACAACATTATAAAGTATTCTTCTTTAATTCATTATTTAACATTTTTGAATGTTTTGCCTTAAATTTTTTAAATTAAATAAAAAAACAAATATGTAATTAAATTGTACGCAAAATTTTAATAGGTGCTATACACCTTGCCGGTCCCATTGCCAAAGTATCCAAGGGCTTATGCAAATTAGCACTTGCACATTGTGGTCTAACATCGAAAGGAGTCAATCAAATGTCACATTCGTTATCTTTAAATCAAAGTATTTCGAATTCGCTCACATATTTAGATTTAAGTGGCAATAGTCTCAAGGATGATATTACTGTAAGTATTAATTAATTAAATAAACATATTTAATATAATAAAATTTTTTTTTTTTTGTTTTGTAGAATCTACATAACTTTCTGGCACAACCAAATGTTTTAGAATATTTGGATCTCTCTTCGACTGATATAACTTTAGAGAATGTAAGTATTTAGAATTTAAAATTTTTTTAAATATACTTATAACCTATGAATCTTTTTTATTATAGTTATTTGGTGCCCTCTTACGTGGTTGTGCAACGCATTTAGCTCACTTAAATGTTTCACACAATTCATTTAGCACAAAAAAAGGCAAAGAGATACCACCATCGTTCAAGCAATTTTTTACGAGTACATTAAGTTTAAAACATTTAAATATTGCCGGTTGTAAATTACCAATGGAGGCATTGAAGTAATAATTAATAAATTTTAATTCCTTTTTTATTTAATAATATTATTTGTGATTTGCAGAAATTTACTACTTGGCTTAGCATGCAACGAGTCAACAGCTGGGCTGTACTTAGATTTAAGTGGCAATACATTAGGTGCCCAGGGCGCACACGTTTTGGAATCATGCATACATGGTGTTCGTGTTCTTCAAAGTTTAGATATTAGTGACAATAGTAAGTACTAACAAATAAGTGAAAATAACAATTTAGTAATTGTTATCAGTAATTAAGAAAAATTTTGATGTAAAGTGTTTTAGTCAATTGATTTAAAAGCCTTGTTTCATAATTATGGTCATAGCTACATCAAATAATAGAACAAGAAAACATTTATGTTTTATTCGACGTTCTTTCATCCTTTCAGCTCTGCTACTAAATCGAACATATCAATTGAAATCGTTTTACTTTTCTAGCAAATTATGTTAAAAATACTTGACTCCGTCTCGTAAGATTATCGAACCTTTTTTGAAATACACAGGTAATTCAAACGAGAAGTCGTCGAAATTCTTAGAAGAAAATAGCATATTCTTTTGAAAAAAGTCATGGTTTCTTCCAAGAATTTGAAGGACTTCTTATTTGAATAATCAATTTCAAAAAAGAGTGTGATGACCTTGCGAAAAGCGGAGTCAAGTATTTTTATTCTAACTTGCTAGAAAACTAAAACGATTTCACTTGATCTGTTGGTTATAGTAGTGGCAGAGTTTCCTCATCGATGAAAGGAACGTCGAATAAAATATAAATATAAATCTTTCTTAGTCTCTTATTCGATGTAGCTACGATGTACCATAGCTTATTTGCTAGAATCAGAAAGTAAAAAGATTTCACTTGATTGGTTGGTTTTAGTAGTGACAGAGCTCTCTCTTCGGTGAAAGGAACGCAAAATCGTGTTATACAAACCGGTTATGAAAATCTCAGTTTTAAGACTAACATGTGCGATTGTTAAAGTAGTTTGTTTTTTGAAGATCTATGTTTGAGATAACCGCTAGGCTCCTTAGTTTGTGGATTTGCATATTATAAAGTCTTAGTCTTGTTAGGCCTAGGCAATTGCAAAATTGCAAAGAAACTGTTCTGTTATTTCTTTTTCTTCTTCTTTCCTACAGCTGCTGTATATCTAGTTGAAATTTCTAGTATTGATCGGTCAGTGGTCTGTCAGTACTGTCAAGAAATTTGCTGCCTCTACTTTGATTTTGCCTAGTAGGGTTTTTAAACTTGATTAATTGTAGCTTGCCTATTTTAGTTTAAATTTTTTTTCATTTCATTATATTGTTCCATTTACGTATTGTTCCTTTAAAAAAATGATCACGGATATATTAATATTAGTATATATTAATATTTGTTCTTTTGCTGAGAATACTTCTGATAATTTTTTTTTTGGAATTCATATATATATATTTTGTACAGATTCGACGTTTTTAGATCTTTAAAATTAATAAATTTAAATAATGCACAAATCTAACTTTGAATACATATTATTTTGAAAAACAATATATTAAATTCACGTTTTTATTAGCATAGTTCAATGCTTAAGTAATTTCCTTTCCGTATTTTAATTAATTCTGATTTAAGACTTAATTATCTTATAACTGTTATTTGTTTGTATAGATTTAGATGCTGAATTAGCTCCAGTTTTAACAGCGATATCAAAAAATCCATCTATACGAACACTATATATGTGCCGCAGTCTTACAGGCATGAAAATGAAACACATTCCAACTGTAATGGATGCACTTGTCAATTTAATACAAAAAGATGATTTTCCTCTTGCGGAATTAGTGCTCTCTGAGAATAAACTGAAAAATGATATACATGACTTCATAAATGCTTTAGGCAGCAATCAAAGCCTACAAAAATTGGGTAAGTAGGACAGCAAAAATGTAAATATTTTCTAATGATATAATTAAAATATATAAATTACTTAATTACAGATATTAGCGGTAATTACATGGGCGATGTCGGTGCACGTCTCTTAGCCAAAGCACTGCAGATAAACAATAAATTACGTACTATTTATATGGATAAAAATAATATAACGTTACAAGGTTATGCAGATATTGTATATGCTTTAGAAAATAATCATAGCATGCGCACCATACCATTTCCTGTGTTTGATATAGCACCACATTTAAAAAATCATCCCGAAAAAACCGATGGGATTATGCGTAAAATGCAAGAACTTTTACAACGTAATTGTAATGGTTTAAAACGCGCTGCTGGGCAAGGTTTTCGTTTACAACATGGTTTTATGCTGTCTTCTACACATCAGTTGGTCGATAAATTAGTGGCTGAAACTCAGGATACAATTTCAATTGCAAGAGGTTGCGATTCTATGTCTGCAGTACAACGTCTAATCGATGATGCAGAAAATTGTAAACAGTTGATGCCAAAATTGCAGGAAGCTGTACGTTGCGAATCACATCCGGTTGAGATAAAGTTAACACGCATTGCCAGTGATTTAAGTTACACTATTCAAAGTTATTTGGAGGAAACTCTCGAGACTATGATACGCACAGCAGTGGAACAATGTCCTAAAACTTTGGGAAATCAAATAGTAGTGCAAGATTTGCGAAAAGCATTAAGCGAACGTCTGGTTATACCGGAAGACTTCTTACAAAATTGCTTACTGAATAATGCGGGAAGCGAAATTATGAATAAAGTCGGGTAAGTCCAGTCATTCATTCAGTTTATTTTGTTTATGCGCAATTTATTTGCTGTTGTACATTTCGTGTTACTCTCAACTGCAATTTGGATTTGCTTGTTTGTTCTAGTAAGTGTGAATTATTATTATTTTATTATTTCTTTTTTGTTAAGATTGCAAAACAGGCGTACTCAATATATTTTATATTTTTTTTATCTAACGATAAACAGTTGGTATATATTGTATTTCAATGCGCTGTTTAACAGTGGGCCAAAAAAATTTTTTGAATGATAAAAAAATTAAATAAATATTTATTTTCGATGAGATGTATGGTATAAATTAAGGATAGACAGAAGGGTATACTTTTACAGTAGTATTAAATTACTTTTACTTGTAATTTATTTAAATTACTATTAAAAGCTTACATGAATTTTGAGTATAGGTATTTGGCTTAGTAGTGCTACTGAAGCAGATAACGACTACATAAATATAAATCACTATTTTGTTTACTTGCACTCATTGATTATTTTTAATAAAAACTATAAATATTCAGTGATTTGAGCAAATTTACTTATACTTATTAAAATTATTTTACATACAATTTTTTTATATGGCTTCCATAGATTCCAAAAAAGTTCTTTATTCTTTAAAAAACTTTGATAATACTAAAAAAAATGTTATATTACTGAAATATCTTACTTAATTTTTACATGCTACTGTTACTTACTTAATAAATAAATAATAATATTTATGCGATATTTAATAATTTTATACCAAATTGGTAGCTTTGTAGTTTTAAATTAATTGCAAGACAAAAATACGAGATGGAATGGGGAGAAAGAAGATTTTGGTGAAATATGTATAGAATAGGATGAGTAGATAGTGGGAATGTGGGTGTAATAGTATTGAAAATATTACAGGTAGATGTAAACGAACCGCTCTACCTAAATGAGCTATTCAAAAATCAATATGACCTTAAATCGTATGCGTATTAGAATAGATAAACATATGTGTGAATTGATGTTTTTGTACTTTGGATACGCATTTAAGTGTACCTTATTATTTTATTTCTCAATCAAAAAAAGAAATAAGCTGTAAAAAATTTTTATATACGATAAAATCATACAATAACAGATGAAAGAACACTAACAACTGGTAACAGTTTAAAATAAATTTTATTTGTGTTTACATAATATATTAACGTATTTTCGGATCGTTGCTTTTATACTGACCTCTCAGTCTATGTACGTACCAACGCTATTCTTGTAGCACCGCAATGGGCCATTATTTGAGTTCAAGTGCGCTTTCTTGGATACAAAGACACCACTCTAACTTACCTACGTACCTATTTACGGATACAAAACTAATACAAATTTTTTTTGATTGGTGTAGCAGTAGATGGTAGAAGTCTACTACGTGTGGAAGGAACTGATTTGAGCAGTCTGGACATAGTCACTTGCTAAATAGGTATTTTTCACGCATAAATACGACTATCCCTAATGTGTGTCGAGCACTTACAAGATTTCTTCATTTGTATCCTGGTTAGATTCAACTACATTTCTATTAGTTCTGATTACTTATACCTACTCATTTTCTCTATTCCATCATATTGTGCAAGTTTTGTCATCCTCAGGTGTGCTTGCTTTCCAGGTCGACTTCGGTTAAAACAACAACAATGTGTGTTATATAGCCAGTCTGAATTTTAATTTTAATTTTTAAATATTATTTTAAATACTGGCGCAATATACGTTACTTTTTTCATTTCATATACATATGTATATATATTCCTTATTGTTTCAATATATAATCGTTAAAATTCCAACCGGATTGAAATGACTAAAATATAACTTTTAATTATGTTATAAAATTTGAATGTTATAAAACAAATGCGTTTATCTGCCAAATAAATAACTTAGTTTAATAGAGCCTTTGTTCGTTCTTATGTGATAAAAATTTTTATAACCATTTAATCATTTCTTTGTCTTTAAAAATCACTAGATAATAATTAAAAGTCTGTACTTTATAAGTATAATAATTATTTTTAATTTCTTCTTTCTGTTATGTAAATCAAAGTGTCTTCAAATCATTAAAGAAAAAAATAATTTTTTAAATTTAGTTTATGTCCTATATAAAATTTTGCAAAATTTTTTTGGTATTAAAGTCTGAAAAAGTAAAAATAAGACTAAATCCTCGACATCTGCAAAGTTCTAAAAATAATTTAAAAAAGTCATTATTATATCTAAAAAGAGTCACAGTAACAATAACATAAAATAACAATATTCAGCTGTTTTTACAAATGACAGTTCTTTGTCTAAGAAGTACTCGTTTACGATGGCAAAGTTCATAGTCTGCAAGAAAAATGAACCCAGTAAATTCACCCAAGAGAAATAGAATGATGTGGATTACGATAATTAAAACAATCTTAGCATTTGTCAAGGATATTTCTGATATAAATTAATATCAATAAACTTTTTAACATATATACTCCTGATGTCTTTTCTTATGCTTTCTAATCAGTTTCTAATGATTAGAAATATTCTCCAGTTTTACAGAATTAAAAAAAACGGTTTTTTTTTTGTGAATTTTAAAAATAAAATTATTAATAATAATAATTTTGTTAATACACATATGTAGTTTGAAATCCATTTTCTACTATATATATATATCTCACAACGTTTCTTTATAATGTTCCATTGGAGGTATAGTGAGTTACCTGTACTTAAATAATTTATGGGGTTTTAGTTTTGATAGATTATGAGAGATTATGTTTGACATTTTTTGTCATGATGTGTGTGAAATAGAAGGTTGATCAGATCATTTCGATCATTTATATTTTTTCTTCATAATGTTTACAGATCATATAGCAGCAGAGTAATAAATGGAAAACTAACATGCCATTCTGTTTATATTATAATATATATATAATATATAACCATTTTGAATTAAAGGACTTTTTAACATCGCCATAATGGTATCATAAATATATGACCGTCATAAAATTGTGACTTCTCACAGTATTATATTTGCGTTAGTTGTTATTGATGTTGTTTTAGCCCGAGCGACCTGCTAATATTGTCCCCGAACTACTAATATTATACCCGTTGAATATATGTTAGTTTGATGGTACTGCACGGTTTGTGTAGATGAACGTCCCTAGACTTAGTCACGATCGCTTCTAGGATGTCATAAGAAGCCAAAATGTTTGGATAAAAAATATGACTTATATGAAAAGTTTAGATATGTTTTTAAAAATCGTATAAAATGTAGTTCTGTAATGTATGATTTTTTTTTTAAAATTTTTTTTTTTAAATAATGCTTCATAGTTTATTTCTAAAGATATATTGATCAGGGAATAATTACAACAAATTTTTATGAGAGATAAAATAGATGTGTGTCAAGAGATGTAATAGAGTCACTCCTAATTTTGACATATTTAAGGTCACATACTAATGACATTCATAAATTTTGATGATATTATGAAACGCCTAAATATAGTAAATAATTACAATTATTATCATGCAAATCTCAATTTGCTCCACTGTGCTAATAACTTTGCACAAGTACACATTTATATCATAGGCGAGAGTAGATAGTAGCGAAATGCTTTACACAGATAAGATTAAAACTCAAAACTAATAGAAACGACGCGTTGCATATGGGGAATAAGACGAAAATATCAAGCATAGACACAATGGAACTCGTTTCAAAAGCGTAATGAATTTTCGTGCGATATCGCAAAAAGTATTCTCAAAAAATAAAAACAAAAACAAAAACAAAAACAAAAACAAAAAAAAACCAGAAAAACAAAAACAACACAAGTGATTTAAAAGTTTTAAGAACTGCGTTGAATGCTTCGTATTGTGATTAAAACATTTTTCTTAGTACTCACTCAAATTAAAAACAAAAGAGCAAACACATATGTTTTGCTGAAGCTGCGCTTATACAAAAGATACATTCAGATTCAGTATGATATGACAGAGACTTCAAACGGTTCGCAAGTTTATTCAACAATCGGTCTTAGAGGATTAAGATATAGAAAAATTTAATCAATATTAGACAATGTTTCGTACGTTATGTGCCTGTTTTAGTGGTGATCAAAAAATATCTAAAAAACGTTTAAAAGAAATCGAAAATGAAGACGATGACGATAATATTAGATTAAGCCGGAAATCCCAAATTCAAGTTAAACCAGCGAGCCAGTCATTAGATAAAAATGAAGCTTTTGAACATGGAACAGAGGAATCTGAAAAATTGCAATTATTAAACGAAGTTGTACCAGTAAATGCAGATGATACAATCAATAAAAAGTTGCTTTAATTTTATTTAATTAAGTTAAATAAAATTTTAATATATATTTATTTTTTTTTAATTAGTGAAATTGAACAATCTTTGGCTGCTGCTATATCAGATCGTGCTACTGATGAGGTGCTGGAAGCTCTTACACGTTACCGGCGTGGTTTAGGTATTGCCGATTCACCTTCAGTGCTACTTGATGAACCACAAACTCCTGATATTGTACGCAGTCGTTCGAGTCATGTAAGTATATTCCGATTTTTATTATTACTTATAGAATGTAGGTTCATAGAAACTTCTTATATTAATTATTATATTATTTTTATATTAAGTGCACCACAAATATTTTTTTAAAAAGTCAGTGATATCTTAATATATTAATACTTCCTTTAAGTTGTCACAAATTTCTGAAGGTCGTTTATCTCTTTTTATATAAAACCATAACAAATATTAACTGAAGTAGCTACTGATAAAAATCATGTTCCTTTTACTACGAGTATTAGGCAATAAACTGTGTAATCTTCGTTAAATATTTACTAAGTTAACAACAAAAACTTTATAGCTTGGAATTTGTACTGAAGATTGTTTTTATAATTATATTTTATATAGGTATATTGATACATATGTGCGTTTTCATTCGTTAGTAATTTGTTTATTCAACCCAATAATTAGTGCATTGAAATTTTGAATATTAGAAATAATATACTTCAAAATAAAAGTTTTTTGTGAAAAGAAGTAATAATTTTAATGGATTTTATTAAACGTAAAACAAAAGAAAACCAAATATTAATTTTGCAATTTTGTTAAAATTAAAATAGTCATATTTTATTTAATTATATTGTTACGCCCTTTTTTTAAATCTCATTATCTTGCTATGAATAAAAGCAAGGGCATATTTTGCAATTTTGTTAAAACTTGAATAGTTATATTTTACCCTGTTGACCTGACCTATTGAGCTATTTTATTTACTTTCACTTGCACCCTTTCAATCGTATTTCATTTCGCTCTTAATCTCACTCTCTCTTGTCTCTCTTTTAACTTAAGAAAAAAAGATACATTCAGTTTTTTAACTTACTCTCTTTTGATGTCACTCTTTTCTTTTTAATTCCTTTTTTAATCTCACTTTCTTCCTTTTAATATCTATTATAATCTCTATTTTAAGCTGTCCTTTAATCTCATTCTCTCTCGATCAATTTCACTCTCTTTTGATCTCACACTCTGTTAATTAAATTTTATTATTTTTTTTTTTCAAAATATAAACATCTTTGTTAGACCCTTAAAAACATTTATTGCTTACATTTAGAATTAATACAAATTATTAATAAGTCAATAAAGGTTACCTTTCTTTTAATTTAAGAAAGAAAAAGATGCTTTCTCTTTTTTAACTTACTTTTATTCTTTTAATCCCACTCGCTTTTTTTATTCATCTTTTGATTTCACTTTCTTTTCTTTAATATCTATTTTAATCTGTCCTTTAATCCCATTCCCTTTCGATCAATCTCACTGTCTTTTGTTCTCAGTCTCTGTTAATCTCACCCCCTCTCTTTCAATTCTCATATACAATCTTATAATTGAATTTTTTCTTCAAAATATAGATTATTTTGTAAGGCCCTTGGAAATATTTATTGCTTACATTTAGAATTAATACAAACTATTAATACATCAATAGAGGTTTTTGTTGCTCATAATGCTGCCAACTATGAGGTCATCATCACTTTTTTTTACTTCCGGTGCTATATTTTAACTATTTTTAGCTATGTATGATTGATAATGATTTAATCGTTTTTAAACTTATAATAATATTTATTATTAGAACACTGTTTCTCAACGTGGGACTTGAGTCCCATATGTGGGCAATTTAATTGTTAAGAGGAACAATTTTAAATTACACATTAAAGAAATAATGTAATAAAAATTGTCTAATATTATCCGCATTAAAGTTGCTTAACTTTAGCTTTATTGTAAAATCTGTGTGAAAAGGGTTAAATATTTGATTAATCTACTTCTATATTCTGAATGCTGATTTGAAGAGGTGTAGTATATAAACCTTGCGTAAACATGTCATCGAAAAAATTTGATTACCACTGATTTAGATTTACTGACTTTATAATTTAAAAAATTTTTAATATAGTAGTTGGCCTAAAAATTGAGGCCAGTGATGTAAAGTAGATCATAAACTATTTTAAGAACTTATTTTCGTACTCCTTAAGAGGTTTTTTAATTCAAGCTTCAATTTTTTAGATTTCAGTACTTTATATCCCTTATTTGAATTTAAATGCTTTAATGTTAACTATAGGATATATATAAAGTCCACATATTCAACTACACTTAAAAACATCATATATATTATATATAGCACATATGTAGATACATAAACTTTGCGTACGCGTTGATAATCATTTTTATAAATATTTATTGTGTAATTTTTTTTTTAATTCTCTTTATTTTTTTATTATTATTTTTTTTAATTTTCCTTTATATTTATTTTTTTTTTTTATTTAATTTTTGTTAAAACAAATTAATGCGCTTATCAATTTTTGTTTTGTTTTCTTTGCTTTACTATCTTTACTCCAAGAAAGTATACGAAAAACAAAAGCTGTACAAATGAGATTTCTCAACTTTTGGGTTTCTATTAAAAATTCGTTGGCCAAAAATGCAAATATATTGATTTATATCAATGATGTCATGTTTGAAATTTTTTTTTTATCAATAATCTTAACTATTTGACTCGCCACTGAAATATTTGTGCAAACCGTAGATGCGATAATTAGTTTACAATAATTATTTCAAATTGCTCGTAAAGAATATGTGAAGTGAATAAATTAATTTTTGTGTTTATTATATATAATATATAATATGTATATTTGTGCATTTAAGTTTTGTTGTAATAATTTTTAATTGATTTTCGAAATAATGCGTATACTTTAGAATATTTCTACGAATAAAGCTATTTACTTTTCTAATCAGAATTCATAAGTAACTTTCAATTGTTGAGGAAGGAATATAGCGGCGAGTCATTAATGAATTTACGACTAAAGGAAATATAACACCAATGGTACATTTACTTTCACTATGGTTTTCCCCTTTCGATTCTTATCTTGGTCTAGTAAAATATTTTCAAGAGATCTATAAATATGTATCTAATCTAAATAAGCTCTTGTTCCTTTATTCAAGACACAATTACATTTTTGATTTGGTTACTTATTTAGTATCAATCAGTTCATTACTGAAAATCAATTAAAAATTTCATCTTATTATCGGGTTATAGAAGTATTATTTTATATATGAAGAGATTTTGCTTGAATGAATAAATACTAGCATTTCTAAGTAGGATATAAAGTAACTAAAATAATGCAATGTGGTTTATGTAAACTACGAGTAATAATACGTAAAAGGCGGTAATACAATGTTTTTTTTGCCGAGAGTGACGCGTATTTATGACAAAAAGAAACTATTTAAAAGTTTTCGAATAGGATTCGAATAGCAAAGAGAAGACAAGAACAAAAATTTTTATTTTTAATTTATTAAAATTTGACTGACCACACAACGCTGTTTTGGGTATTGCCAAGTGCTCATCATCAGTGCTCTTAGGAAATATTTGAATTTTTTAATTAATTTATAGATCCGTATATAATAAATTTGGACTGCAAGTGCCAGGTTTAAAACTCATACCTGCCAAATTATTATTTATTATTATTATTTATTATTATTATTATTTATTATTTATTATTATTATTTATTATTATTAATTATGATTATTATTATTTATTTTTATTATTTATTATTATTATTTATTATTACTACTTAATATTAAAAGAAAAAAAAATTAATAATAAAAAAAAAACAAATAATAATAATTACAATGATGTTCAACGAAATGTTTTTGGTCAAAGAATTTTTTTAAATATAAATATTGTGAAAGATTACTATTTTTACTGATAATATCCGAAAAAGGTGTACGGTCAGTCATAAAGTATTTTTGAGTAAATACAAAAACTATAACAATAACGCGAGTCCATTTAAATGAAGACAGGACAGCTCAATTTAACTGCAACTTTTTAAAATGCTATTATATTTTATTTAAAATTAAATGTTAATAAAGCAATAATAAAAATTTTAAATAATTAAATTATTGGAATTTTCCATATGATCGCCTTAAGCACGAACTATAGTCGATGTTACCTAAATCGACCGACAATGCAGTCGCATTCTATATAAAGTATAACTATATAAAACCTAAAGTCTTTCTGATTTCATGAATTGGGGCTGTGCTAATGAATTGGGGTTGATGTTAATGTTGGCTTGTAAAATGTCTCACACCGAGTAGTCTTGTACGATTTCATCTGGATACTGTATAAGCCACAGTCCATTACTAATTAACGCGTGAATTGTGTGATAGTGCAAAATTTTAATGAAAATATTTCGTTGTCCACCAGTGTTGTATTAACTTTGATATTTCGATCCAAAAACATTAACGGAGATTTATTATGTTGTTATGGTAACCAGCTGGAACCTGCTTGCGAAGTTCTTTTGGAAGATATTGAAACGAACTTGGTCTTTCACTAACGATGAGAGACTCCAGGACGTGAACTCAACCGTTTTTGGAACCAGGAGAGTGTTTATCGATCATTACGGCCACCCAAACCCCCCTAACAAGCGCTTATGCTTGACATCTTGTGGACATTCGAAAAACATTAACAGAGAGGGTGTCTATAAGTTGATCTTTATGAGTTTTTGATATATTACGGTATTTTAAGTATTCCCAATAGGGTAATTATTTTGAATTCTTAGAGTGTGGTTTTGATAGTCTTGAATATTAGAACCGATGCTACTTATTTTTATCTTCTTCCTCTTCTTTGCTTGATGAAACGCGTGTAAGTGCTTAAAGCACTTTTACTCAATAGTCTGTGACCACTTGATTGATTCACTGTAATAAAAGCTCCGTTAAATAATTTTAACGAGTTATTCAGATAAAGTTACAATAGTTTAGTTTGAAGCCCAGCATGTCTTTCTGATGAAATATATCTTGTATTTGATTTAAGTTACTGTGAGCATCCACAGAATCAAGCAGTTTCAATTCTCTAGTTTTGAGATACCTTTGCACACTCTAGATGCTCAAGTCCATGTGTACATCTTTATTTTTGATATATCATTGAGCTTTTCGCATACATATCAGTACAATATTCAAATATGTTTTTTAATGAAGAATAGAGTATCATTGCAATACGTAACACAACCAAAAATAAGTTCAGTTTAGTTTTTATCTCTATTACATTGAAATTTTAAAATTGCTTATATTCATATTTCTGTTTTTTTTTTAATATAAAAGATGAAATATAAATTTATCTATATTTTTTGATTTTAGGATTCTGATGGTATGATTATACGACCAGGCCGAGGCTCTATTCTTCCAAAATTAGGACTTGAGTCACCCACTGTAAGTTGTGTATTATCAATATAAACAACAAAATGGATGCACTAAATCAGCAATACATAAACAACATTTTCAAAAGCATAATTAGCTAATTATTTTTATTAACTCATAGGAAAATAATTTTTAAATTATTTTATGACAAACACGTCGCATTTTTAAATCATTCATCAAATCAATTGGCGCTTTTACCATTATTTTTAAACAAAATACAACAAGTGACGAATATAATTAATTAATTAACTTAAAATACAATTATTAAATTACTTATAAATTGGCTATTATGCACTGAAAAAACATTACACTCAAATAAAATAGTTAGTAGTAACATAAACACTTAGCTTATATTACAACATAAATAATATATAATTAATATATGTATATATACATATATATATGTATGTATGTATATATGTATGTATGTGTCTTATGTACATGTGTATTAAATTGAAATTAGTTGATTAGCTACACTTAAAATATACATAAAATATTGATTTTTATTAATAACAAAATTAAATCATTTATATTTATTTTGTGTCTTTCCCCCTTTTCCTTCATCATGCAAACGCAAACATATAAAACAAAAAATATGTAAAACAAAATAAACTTCCCATACGTTAAATTTCTTCATGTACAAATATACAAAAATTCAAACGTATCACAAATTGTTACACATATTTATATACCAGAAATTGGAATATCTGAACCTTGTAAGTAGTTGTCATGGAACGCATATCATTATTATTCATAAATAATCATATGTCTATCAATAATATATAAAATCCTTAGTAGTCTGCTTAGGTGTGTGTCTATTATTTCATTGAAGTATCTATTGATTTGTATAATATATTAAGTTGACTTTTTCCTTTTATTCATTTGGGATTTTAAAATTTTTTAATAACTTAATAGAGTAATACTAATTCTATACTGTAGTAATACTGATTATTTATAATTACTAATTTAATTTTTTTATTTTAATACTAATTTCTTTCATTCTAAACACCGTTCTATATATATTTATCTTATGTTGTCTTTATATTTTATATTTTGGTTTATTTTGGTGATTCGATTATAATAAAAGCACATTAATCATTTAATTTTGCATATTGTCATAACAATAACTTTTAAGTTTGCATTAAAAATAAATAAATAAATAAATAAATAAATATTTTAATCTATTAGTTTAACATTTGCTTGCTTCTTATTATTATTTTAAATGTATTATTTATACTCGTACCATATATAAAATGAAATATTTTAACCGTCATTGTATTTATTTTTCTCCTCCATATAACTAACTTCCTTTAGGCCACACCACATATGCCCACCAAACGTCGTTCTATTGCACGTAAGATTCGCCCGCAGTCTGTAGTGGAGAATTTGAGCTTAGGTCATATACCAGACTTATTGGAATCACCCTCCTCGCATCGTTCAACATCGCAAATGTCGCGTGACTCTACAGTTAATAGCCACATGGTTGGTGGCAGTATTATAGGTGTTGGTGTTGATGGTGGCTGCTTGGATGATGGTGTTGGTGATGAATGTTGTGATTCAATTACAGAATTACCAAGCGCCTCATTTCAACTACAGCATTTGGTTAAAGGACGCCCTAAAAGAGCAAAAACTCGTGCACCCACACGTCCATTAGCAAGTGTAGAAAGTGCAACGAAAGAAATTGGTGAAGGTTTAGAGCAATTCTTTCGTCCAGGTTCTGTAACACCAACAACTCTCACTCCATTGGTGTCGCCCACATCGGAAGAGTGCAGTTCTTTATCTTTTGTTGATAGTCCAACAATGAGTCGTGATGGTAATGGTCAAATGACTTCCGAGGAAACTACGCCTATATTAGAAGAACGTAAGCCTATAAAATTGGAACGCAGTTCACCATTATTAAGGGGTATGAAGTATTCATTTTTCATACATTAAACACAATAGTTAAAGAGTATTGTGTTCATACATATTTATACTTTCACCACCTGTCTTATGATAGTTTTCACTTTTCCATAGCCATACTTTTCCGTACTTCTCCCCGTAATTTTGTGACTATTTGTGCACTTTTTATTGTTTAAATATTAATAAATTATTTTATTTAACTATTTAGGTGTAGCATGGGCAACACGTTCACGTTCTACTGATAATTTGGAAAAATATTCACCACTAATTGGACGTAAATCTCCACTTGTTAAAATGCGTACAGAAGGCGCTGCTGTTGATGAAGTGAATGCTAACGAGCGGCTACTTAAAGCACCGTCTTCAGTAGGCGTACGAGAAGATAAAATGCGCTCACCAAGTAGCGATTCTATTAAAAGTCATACTGGTGGCGATAGCAGTGTGATTATAAAGACTGGCAATGGCATACTTCGCACACCAATTGTACTACAAAAACCAAGACCCTGGTCTGTTGTGGGCACTGATCAAAAAACTAATAACTCAGCCAGTGGTAATGATTCTAATAAAACAACTCCTGAAAAATTAGATGACGGTTAGTAAAATAGTTGCTAATAATTAATAATAGCATTTAAAACTAAAGTTTTAATTAAAGATTGCGAGATTGTTGTACCTTTTGGGCAAAGTTCAGGCGGTTCTATTGTTGGCATAACACCCGGTATTGCAATTGCAGCTGGTGGCACTGGAGGTGGCAGTATTGTTGGTATAACACCAGGTTAGCTTTATTGTTATTGTATTTTTTTTCTAAATATAAAAATATATATTAATTTGTTAGGTGCTGCATTGGAGAAGAAATCCGTGCGTGAACTTGCCGCTGGTTTGAATCGCATGGGTAAGATATATAAATTCAAGATGATAACAGAGACATATATGTCTCTGGTGATAGTCTGTCATGACTTGAAACTAAACGTATTATTTTATAAAAATCTATTTATATATACTCAAACTGTAATTATATTTTCATTTAGTTTATATAATTTGTTTATAGAGGTGTCGAACAGAAGTGAATTTTAACAAAAAAAATTTTATTTATTTTTTATTAATTGAATTTTTGCCAACCATACAGCTGTTTCGAGTACTACCAAATACTTTATACTTACTTACTATTATTATTAATTGATTATTATTATTATTAATTGATTATTATTTTTATTAATTGATTATTATTATTATTAATTGATTATTACTATTATTAATTGTTATTATTACTATGAATTGATTATTTTTATTAGTAATTGATTATTATTATTATTAATAATTGATTATTATTAATATTAATTGATTATTATTACTATTAATTGATTATTATTACTATTAATAAATTATTATTATTATTAATTTATTATTTTTATTATTAATTGATTATTATTATTATTAATTTATTATTTTTATTATTAACTGATTATTATTATTAATTGATTATTTTTATTATTAATTAATTAAATTATAATTAATAATAGTAATAATAACTAATAATAACAATAATAATTAATAATTATTTACAAATTTTGTATGGCCAACTAAGAATTAAATTAATTACAAACAAATAAAAATTTCGTTGTGACAATTCCTTACTGTTCGAAACCTCTCTATTAAATACAATAGTTTTTATTAAGTAACATAATCACTACATTCATAACTACGTTAAAATAAAATATAATATATAATTGCTTTATTAAAATATAATAAGCAGAAAGCTTTATTGTTATTTTCTAAAGCGCAATTTTATTATTATGATTTCAAATTATTCTATATAAACATATTTAGATCTTAAACTAGATAAAAATTTCAATTATATATTTTCGAGAATGCATTTAGCATGTTATAAGTATATTATTAAAATTTTTTTATTATGTATTTAATCAAAATAAGAACTTTTGTCATAAAAATATATCATTTGTTTGATGATGCTATAGTAAAAATTTAATTTGTTTATATAGTAATAATATAAAGAAGATAAGTATATATAAATTTATATAAATTTGATTTTTTTATATGGTAAGCTATATAACAAATTATATTTTTTATTTTTGTTGATATCTCAAAAATTAAGTTACTTAAGTTAAGAAATCAGTTAAATTATAGTAAAGATATATTTTAATTTAGATTATTATTTAGTCAATCATATAGTCAATTGAGACTATACGATTCAAGTCTCATTACTATATTAATTTTTTAATTTTATCAATTTGGGTTACTGACTGCAACTTTATTGGTACAAAATATGTCTAAAAAGTCTAATCCCAAAAACGTTTAAAAGTTCTCAATAATTATGTTTGGAGAATAAAAGAACTTGGTTTATAAGCCAAACCTTAGTTGATTTCTAAATTTTCTAAAACATTTTTTTATTTAACATATTATCATATAATTATCTTAATTAAATTTTTATTTCATTTATTTATTATAAAATTAATTTTTTTTAATTTTTGTTTAAATATTAATTATTTATAAAGTTTTTAATTTTTAATATTTTAAATTTATTGTAGTTTTAGTTAAAATTTTAATTCTGTATTGTATTTTTGTTACTTTGACTTTTTATCAATTAATATCAATCATTAGTATGTAGTGTCGTATACTAGAGGAAGGTTTTGTAGTTGGAACTTACTTTCTTCCCATTAAAATATTTTGGTCTTTTTTACACTAAATATAATGAATTTATTTCAATTAAATGTTTTCACATGGAAGAAATTTCAAAATGCTTCCTGAAACTAGTCTCACTGTACTATTTCTAGTACGTCTAGTACTAGAAAAGCGTTTCTAGTAAGTGCTTTTTTATAGCATTTTAATTTTTTCAATCAAATATCTATATTAAAAGCTTCCTTTCTATTTTAGAAAAATGTGATGTTAAAAAGTTTAATACAATTTTAAAAATTTAATTTTACATTAATTATTTTTTGGCTATCTTCTATTGCGTCCATTGATATTTCATAAAATTATAATTTTTAAATTTCGTTGAATATTTTCGATGTCTATATATTTATGCTAGGACGTAAGAGCATTAATTTATAGATTTGTTCGTTTTTATTGAAAAAAATAGTTTAGTGTTTCAATTTAAAAGCTAGAAATACCATTTTACATATAGAATGTATACAATATTATGCTAATGAAGAACGATTATTGGAAGAGTAAACCAGTATGTGTTTGGACAGGCTTTTCTTTGACATTTTATACCATCAAATTAAAATTAATTGTAAATCATTAAATCTTCCTAACAATTCGAATTATTTTATTCTGAAATATTCGGTGAAAACATACGCGTAAAGTATATTGCAATAATAGCTATATAAAGAATAATTATAACTTCTTTTTGTATTTTATATTATTATTTGTGTAATATTTAATAATTTTATTTTTAGTTTATAAATTTATTATTGTAGTAATTTTCTATTTGTATACATCTATATTTCTTTCTTAACATTATTATTTAGTTTAAACATTTGGTTTCAATTTTTAATATTTATATTTTTTTCTTTTAATTTTAATTTCATTCATTTGATTACCAAAATGTTAATATAGATCTACCACTTAAACCGCAAGTACTGCCCAGATCATTACTAACATCAAAAGGCACTACATCTGCAAATTCAGTATCAGTTACTGCAACAAAAAGTCATTCATTTAACGATTCCTCCATCTCCTCTTCAAGTACTACAGAGACCACAAATAAAATAAACACAGTATTAAACGCAAATCGATCTAATATTGTAAACACCAACAGTAATTTGAGTAGTCGAACAAGCGAAAATCTAACCAAAACCATTATCACTGAAAACGGAAGTAGTAATTCCAGCAGCAGCAAGGTAACATCCAGTACACATAACGCTAGCAGTAGCAGAAATGAAATAATCAACATTAGAAACAGCAGTAGCAGTATAAGCAGTAGTAGTTCTACTTCTGCGATAGGTTCAAATAGTTGTAGTAGTGATGGTGTTAAACGTATTGCTGGCAAAGAAATTTCAACATTATTCGAGGTTTGAAGAAGTTTTAACAAAAACCCAACATGTCATATGAATTTGCTTCGCCTTTAAAGCATACGCATTGTATTGTGAAATGTTCTTCCTATACCATTTATTTAAGCTATCATAACGTTTGGTGTGAAAGAAGATTATTATTATTATAATATTAAATTTATCATTATGTAGGGTGCTTCCATGCAACGTTATTTGTTGCTATAAATGCTAATTCAGTGTTAAAATGAATTATGTCCAGAGTTATTTTTTGATCACTTTTTTTTTAAATTTTGAAATACCAGAATATTTTTTATAGTATAATAACGCTTAGTATATTAATAATAATCTGAAATATTTGATTTTATATTTACATTTAATATCTTGTTTCATTATATTTATTTGTTATCGTAAGTTTATGAATATGTAAATTTTTTTATTTAAAAAAAAAAGCACACAGTGTAAACAGTTAAGGCTAAATCAGTTGTGGTAGATGTAGGGAACGTAGAAAATGTTAACGGCAAAATGCAGAAAAGGTTATTATTTTTGATAAAGTACACATGGTGCAAAACAACATAAAAATACAAACAACACAAGTCTAATCAGATCACAAAATACTTCGCACACAAAGAAATGCAATGCAATTGCTTATTGTTTGTATCAGATCACATAAGATTTTTCTTACGAATAAACCCGTCAAGAGGTTTCTTGAAATTCTTATGGTTGCTTCATACGGTTTCTCCTATTCTCACTTCGGCACGAATATTCGAATGCAATGAAAAAGAGATCAGTTGATTTCTTATATCACAACCAATTCAGCCTTTACGCTGTGAAATTTTGCGTTAAGATTGTGATTATCGCCAATTCTTTTTTTACAAAAATTGATGTTAGTAAGCACAGATTTTAATAAAAACAGATTTTAGTTACAACACTATTTTATGTTAATATTAATGTTTATTTGTTATTTAAAGTTAATGTTAATGTTTATATAGTATTTTTTTAAATCCCAAATATTAGTTGAGATTTCATGTTAACATTTTAAATTTAAAATTTAAAACTAAAATTTTTTTACAATATTTCTATTGTTTTTCTTTTTTGACTTAATAAAAACAATATATAATAATCAATATTAAATAGTATTCTGGACAAATCATTTTAGCAAGAATATTGTTAACAAGAATTTTATACTATTGTTATATTGTTACCTATATTTGAAATAATTTTCTTATATGACTTTTTGTAATATGTACAATAAGTATTTATCATAATTAGCATTGTTTGTGTTAAAAAAAAAGATTTCATTATTTTATGTTCATATAATGTTTTTAGTTATTGTCCTAATTTAATAATTCATTTATATTTTTAAAAAGTGATTAACGAGCTTTAATTTTTAATGTAACGTACTCATAACATAATAATTGTATTAACGCTACTTTGCCAATATTATTTTATTAACTTTGTGTTTTAAAAATTTATTTCCTGCATGTTTGTATTAGTTTTAAAGCAAAAAAGGTTCAGATTTTATATACAATTTATTATTGTATAAATTATTGTATATATATTAATGTGTTTTTTAGGAGACATTAGTTGAAGGGCTATTACGATCTTCAATACGTCGCACCTTTAAGGATACACAATACACGGAAGAAGATGTTGTTGATATATAAAATGCAAAAGTAATTAACATAGAGTTAAGATTTAAAATATAAAAAGTTAAAAATTTACAAAAATTTAAATGATACCAATTTAAATAATGCAATTAAATTAGTATGCAAAGAACGAAAATTATGAAATAAAATCTTTCATCAGATTATATAGTATGTACTGAAATTTCAAAGTAAAAGAAAAACTCATTTTAGATTAAAATAATATTGTTTAAATTAGAAAAAAAAACAAAACTGGAATTTTTTGTGCAATTTTTCGGTTATTTATATTAAAATATACAACTGCAGTTTTTTTAATTATAAAAAATTATATTCTCTTGCATTATGTGTTATTAACTTTAATATATTTGAATGCATTCATTTTTTAAAATTTAACATAAAAAAAAATTTTTAATTGTTAAACTTATTCCATACTTGTATATTTTATTTTGTTTAGCACAATGTTTTTATATAATATATAAATCAATTATTTTTTTATTACTATTTAGTATTTATTTTTTATAAGCATATATATATTTTCTTTACTATACTATATACCATACTAAAGATATATACTATATATATTTTAAATATTTATTTAATAAGTGCCAATCATATTCTATAACATCTTCACCATAATTTTAAAATAATTAAACATGATTATTTGTAACATACATATATATATATATATATATTATATACACGAAAATTATTGTGAAAATAAATATAAATATTTTAAATTATAAAAAATTTAAAAAAATATAAAAGTTAAACATATTTTTTATAACTGCTTCCATTTTGAATAATTTTTTTCTAGGTCCTTTTTATGTGTTAATATAAGAAATTTTAATTTTCTTAAAAAATATTAAATTAATTATTTTGATAAAATATTTACAATAGTAAAATATTAGGTTTCTAGTTTTGTTAAGTTGTTTTATTAGACCTAAATATATCTTTTCATTTTTTTCTTTGTTTTTGTAAATCTTGCAAAAATGAATTTACATTATATTCTGATCAAATAATTTTTTTTTATACGAAAGTATTTATTTTCCCATTTGAGAACTTAAAAGAAGTTTACCAAAATTTTATAATATTAATGAAGGGAACACCAAGAACTTATCCTTTTTTCAAATTACTTTATTTTCAAAATCTTTTTTATTCAATAAATATTTTGGAAAAAAATAGTCAAGGCACATAACAAACATATTTATTTTAAACAAGTAATAGGTGGAATTATTCACTTATTACAGAAATATAAAATATTTATAGAAAAAAAGGTTTCAATAAAAAGTATTATATATTTTTAGCAAAAGTGAAACACACGGTCTGATATATTTTTAACATGTTCTTTACTTCGCTTTATTAACTATACTAAAAATGAATAATAATTACAAAAGGAATATAGAATAATGACAGGCCAGAGTTGCCAGGCAATTAATATTTAAAAAGTACTTTACATAACAACACCCCCTCTTAAAGTGCTTTTATTTATGTATAAAATATGACTTTAATATTTCATTCCTAATTTCCGTAAGCAATTAACATGCTTTTCTGTAGTGAGTCCTTTGGTAAGGACGTCTGCGGGCATTTCTTCTGTTGGCATATATTTGATTTTAACAGTGCCGTCGTTAACCTTGCTGCGAATAAAGTGATAACGAATATCAATGTGCTTTGTCCGTGGATGATACCTGAAGCTTTCCGTTAATTTTTGAGCGCTTTGATTATCATTAAAGATTTCAATTGTCTTACTTGTAATGCCAACATCATCAAGGATTGCCTTTAGATATAACGCTTCTTTTGTGGCCTCAGATATGGCCATATATTCTGATTCAGTGCTTGAAAGCGCTACTGTACGTTGCTTTCGAGCTTCCCAACATATCGCTGCTCCTGATATAATGAACGCATACCCTGAATATGAACGTCTATCGTTTAAGTCAGCGCCCCAATCAGCGTCAACCAGACCATACAATTCTTCATTGTTTTTCTCATACAATAGACCATAGTTGCTTGTACCTTTAAGGTATCTTAGAATTCGTTTTGCTGCTTTCCAATGTTCCACGTTATAATTTGAATTGAACTGGCTAAGAAAGTTTATAGCAAACGCAATATCAGGTCGAGTTGTAACAGCTAAGTACATTAATGCTCCTATCAAGCTTTGATAGGGATACATCTTCATAACACCTTCATCAATTTTTGTTGGTTTCGTTAACTTAATGTTCAATTCTATGGGAGTCTTCACTGGTTTACAGTCTTTCATATTGAACTTTTCAATGATGCTTTTTGCATACTTCTCTTGTGAAAGGAAAACTTGATGCTTGCTTAAATTTTGATGAAACTCGATGCCAAGACAATTACTTACTATTCCCAAATCCTTCATTTCGAAATCATTCGCAAGTGCAGCCTTTATTTCTTTTATACGAAACTTATTATTGGACGCTATTAGTAAATCATCTACATATATTGTCATCAAAACAATGTCGTTACCTTCACGCTTAGTGAATACACAAGGATCCTGTTGTACTGCACTTAGACCCATATTCTGTAGTTTCTTTGTCAATTTCATGTACCATGATAGCCCAGACTGACGGAGTCCATAAAGAGCTTTCTTTAATAAACATACAGGTGACTTACTTGATTTAATCGCCTTTAACCAATGCTGCGCTGTTTCTTTAACTTTTCCACACAATATTGTTGAAGTTTTTCCCACTGGTTTTAATGAAACAACTTTGTTCAGGAATGGTATAAGATAATCGGGAATTTCCATGAAGACACTCTCTTCGAGCTCTCCATTTAGGTATGCTGTAATGACATCCATCTGATGGATCTCCAAATCCATCAGCCAAATACTTGAAAATGTACAATAGTTGGCATTTTACCAGTCCACAACTTGTGCGGTACTACACCGTTCAATGCTTTTGTAGGACACCTATTCCGAATATAGCACGCTGTATTTATGGCCTCTGCCCAAAAATTTGGCGGAACTTCAGCTTGTTTCATCATGCAACGGGCCATTTCAACTAGAGTTCTGTTTTTACGTTCAGCAATACCATTTTGCTCCGGTGTATATTGAGCAGTTAAGCGTCTTTGTATACCAAATTTCCTCAAGAATAAATTAAATTCAGAATTAACGTATTCTCTACCATTGTCTGATTGTAAAGCCTTAATTCGTTTACCCGTGTTTCTACTGCTCTTTTGTATTGCTTAAATACATTTAATACATCGGATTTTTGTTTTATAAAATATACTTGACAATAGCGTGATTTGTCATCAATAAATGTTACGAAATATTTTGCATCCGAATTTGATGCTGTTCTCATTGGTCCGCACACATCACTATGCACGATCTCTAATAAATCACTTGTTCTAGTTTCTTTACTCTTAGGAAATGGTTTTTGTATTTGTTTTTCACTAATACAAATTTCGCAAGTCGGAAGTTTTTGTTTAGGATTTAATTTTAATCCGTGTACTAGGTTATTACTAGCCAATTTTTTAAGATCGTTTTCATTTATGTGGCCCATTTTCTGGTGCCACTTTTCAATGTCACATTTTTCTTCAACAACTTGTGCAAAATGATTTTTATTTTCAACAATAAAAAGATTTCCACATCTTTTCGCTCGAGTTATAACCTTCTGATATTTGTCCAATACGATTGCATCTGAAGGGCGAAAATGCACTTCATATCCGCTGTCTACTATTTTTGATACAGAAAGTAGACTTGTACGCAAGTCCTCGACATATAGAACTTCTTTAAGATCAATGTTATTATCACGACCGTATACGTCTACAGTTATTTTCATTTTACCGACGCCGTTTATATTTGTTGTGTTGTCGTTTGCTAAGTTAAGCACTTTATTCGATTTTTGAAAGTCTGTAAAATATTCACGGTTTGCACTTAAATGGGCAGTACATCCACTATCTAGGCACCAATAATTTTCTTTTATTGAGCTAATAAATGCATCTTCAACATGATAGCTAAAATTATTGTTTACAGATTTTTCCGAATTTTTCAATTGCGTGTTATTTTCAGCTTTTGCTTTATTTTTACATTCACGTGCAAAATGTCCGATTTTGCCACAATTAAAACATTGTTTGTTTCGTTTAGAATCACTGTATCGTTTGTTTTGTTTTGCGTTTCGGCTTTTATTTCGATTTATGTATAGAGAGTTTTCATCACTATGTCTGTCTTCTTTTGTCCTTTGCGATTCAGCTTCTTCTAATATTTTCACTCGAAGTATGTCTGGCTTTGGCAGCTCGTCGCGCGTTTCTAACGCGCACCTGAAAGTATTAAAAGAGTCGGGTAGGCTATATAGGAGCAGTATGGCCAGAAGCTCATCCCCGATGGTGACGTCAATTTCCTTTAATTTTGCCACGGCTTCAAAAAAATCGTTGAGGTGCTTTCTAACCTTTCCACCCTCCTTCATGCGCGAAAGTGCAACCTTTTTCAGCAACGTCGCCTTGCGCGCAGGCCCTTTTGATGAATATGTGGCTTGTAGTTTCATCCACATTTCGTTTGAATTTGTGCATTCTGCAATTAATCTTAATTCTGATGCACTTACTGATAACATTATATCAGCACACGCTTTCTGATCAAAGCTGATCCATTTTGCAGCCCCTTCGCCCGTTGGACACGACGCAGTACCTTCGACATATGACCATAAATCGTTTTTTATGAGAATAGCTTTCATTTGTAATTTCCATGTATCGTAGTTTTCCGCGTTAAGCGGTTCAACTCGAATCACCGTTCCCGACATTTTTATACACGTATTAAATCTACTTTTTATGTGCACGTGCTTTTTACTTCGCAGTGGAAGCGTGCTGGGCCCATAACCTATTATATATTTTTAGCAAAAGTGAAACACACGGTCTGATATATTTTTAACATGTTCTTTACTTCGCTTTATTAACTATACTAAAAATGAATAATAATTACAAAAGGAATATAGAATAATGACAGGCCAGAGTTGCCAGGCAATTAATATTTAAAAAGTACTTTACATAACAACAAAAAGAAACAAACATAGTATTCACAAGGTCTGCTAAAATCCTTTTTCGAATAAATAGAAACGTTACCTCGGATTGATTTGGAGCCAGATTGAAGGATTTATAATGGAATTATAAGGAAATACAATTTAGTACGTAGGAATATTGCGAGTAATATCATATTGCAATATTGTTATAGATACCATAAATATATCTAAAATCTATATAATTTTACAAAGATTTTTATAATATATATAATATATTCTTCTTCAAAAAAATTTTTAATTTTGCATTGAGCGGTAACAATGTTTTTAAACCCAAATTCTAGTTAAAAATTGTGAATGTAACGTAATCCCTATATTAATATTTTCCCTTAAAACTCTGTTGTTATTTACATTATCGCACCCGGTTGTAATAACTAGTATTATAAAACCCTCTTAACTGAACCTCTTTTCTCTGCTTTCATCGCTTGACCAGATTAGTCTACTGTGTACTTAATTTTATTTTCTATCAACTATAGATTAAGTTCCATACACCTTTAATTTTATGGAGTACCATCCGCGCTACTGAATTTGTTAATGTAATATATTTCTAAACAGAAAATTGTCTACAGTATTTAAGACAAAAACAGAACTACATTGTCAGTGAGAATATGGTTGAATTCTATTTAGATGAAGAAAATCGTTTAAGCTCTTCAATTCGTAAAGAATTATTCCTTCAGTTTTTACCTGTGCACTTTAATTCAACTACGTTTATGTATATTAGTGAAAAGAGAAGGAATCTAAACATGTAACTAGATTTAATATCTCTTCTCGTTATTAATTTCGAACCCCATGTACTCGTATCGGTATCTATAGGATTTGATTTATCTACTTCTAAAGGCGATTAATAAAGACTGCAAAAAAAAAAAAAATTAACTAATAATATTGTCCTCAAATGTCTCTAAAATTTATTATTTTATCTTAGATCCGTTCTTTGTAGATTGGAACGACGTTCCATTTTAGAACTTCCTAAGCATTAGAAGTTCGTTTTAATCTAGAGCTAACAGATATTATAGCAATAAAACGAAAAATTGAATATATTTCGTTTATTGTACTCGTAGAACTATTCTTGTGTTTTTGAGTAAAAACCGAATACAGATATATTTTTTTTAATTGAACCGGATTGAATAAATGATCAGTTTGAAGCCCTGAAGCTTAGTTTGAAGACAAGAAATTGAATATATTTCTTTTAAGGTAGAACCATTACCGAAAAAATGTCAAAATCTGATATTTTTGAGTAAATCCCGATACAATTCAGATACATTTTTTTTAATTGAACCGGAACGAATAAATGATCAGTTTGAAGCCCTGATTCTATGCCTTATATGTGACATTTTAGTGGACTTCATTATAAGCTCTCACTTCTACATTCAGTTTTAGAATTCTCTATCTTAAATTTCTATAAATTAATATTTTTTCTTATATATAAAAATATATAAATCTTTTTATTATTTATATACATACATATATTTATATATATTTCTATATATTATGTATATAAATAGTAATTAGGGTTTTTTATATATTATTTACATATTTACATATAATTATTATTTTAGATTCATTTTAGACTGCAATGGATATTTTGATATCCATAATAATTTGATGTTTTAATTTTAAATTCTTTGTTTTTTTTTAATTTTATATATATTTTTAATGACAATCTATTAAAATAAAATTAATGCAATTAATAAAATCAAAATATTCCAAAAACTAATGTGTTCATTTTTTATTTTTATATAATAATTTAATTAAAATTAATAACTTAAACAAATGTAATGTGTTCAAAATTTTGTTATTAATATTTTTTGATGAAAAGTTTAAAAATAAATAATATTAATAAATTTAATATTTTTCTGCAAAAATTATAATTCAAATTTATTATAATATTTATAATTTACATTTTTAATGTTTTGTAAAATGTAAAAGTAGTAAAACTTACTTTAAAAAAATAAATAATTAAATTATTGTAGTAATAGTAAAAATAAATTATATGCATTAAAACCAAATTAATTTTATAATTAAGAACTTAAACGAAACTTAAGTATATAAAAATAAATAACTACGAGTTTTTCGAATGCACAAAAAACAAATATTCACACTTAAACTTAAAAGTGAAATTTAATAAAAAATAAAATAAATAATTTTGTGGGTTTTTGTAGGTTTAGTAAAAAATCTCAATATTTGAAATAATTTAAATACGAATACGAAACAAATGCTAAAGGTTCAAACTGCCCCCCACCATCCATTTTGAGAGAAGAAAATAATTTACAAATACAAAATGTTAAATATCAATTTTCAATACAAAAATAAATTTCTGCATTTACAGTTACTTATTCAAATTAAAAATCGAAATTGTGTGAAATTTACGAGTTAAAATAAAAAAGTTGTAACGAAGAAAATTAAAATAAAGATATTAAAAAAAATTAACATTATTTATTTTATAATTGTATTAATTTTGATTTGAGAGGTAAGTTGAGTGGCTTTTAACAAAACATTACAAGAATTAAAACGATTATAAGGTTATGGTCAAAAAGTTGCATAAAAGAAATTATATGTTTTTTAAGGTTATGATGAATGCTTTTGCAGGAATGGATATGAAGTTTAAACTTTGCTATTTTAAGCATAATGAAAAGGAAAGTTAGAAACACATTTCTCATATTCAGATGCGGTAAAAGTTATAGAAAGGATTTTTTATTCGTCGTAATAACAATTTGCTCAGAGGTTAAGAAAAATATTATACAAATAGACTAGTCGTTTGAAATGTGAGCAAAAATTATCGTAATTTTATTTTTTACATTGGTTTATTTATTGAATCTTTTTAAATAGAAATTGACAATAATTTTGCAAATATTAAACTAACATATATGCTATTGAACCGGAATATTCATATTTATAAATGATTTTCTTTTAAGGCGATTTAATGCAATTTAATGGAATTTAGGTTATGTATATTGCCGAATAACTTTTTCAACAGTTGGTTAATTATTATAATTGATTAATTTACGAGTGCTCTATCCCTTATATCGGTATAATTTAATTTATTTTTGAACTTAAAAAGTTTAACTGTATGCAGTGATAAAATATAAATATTATCATAAATGCAGTGCAAAAAATCTCTAGGAAATTTCAATTTACTTTACCTCAATTTATTTGAACTCGTACACGGCCGTAGTATAAAATTCAATGCAAATGTAGATAAAAAATGTTTTATAATAATTTTATGTAATTCTATAAAATAAATAATAATTAATTATAATTTTATATATATTATATAATTGTTTTATAACGCACCAAAAGTATGCATTGTGTAAAACCTGTATAAAGATCCGAACTATGTGGCAGCACTGCATACATTGCGCTTTTGACAGTTCATTTTGTTGTCAAATTGCTATTTGGTTTTCGACGCTTGTGGCTGAATATTTATTTTAAAATTATTTCAGTGTTTTATTTTGAAGATTTTTAATGAAAAATACTTGATATAAGTTTAAATTAAATAATTTCCTAAAGTTTTGTTAAGTAAAAATGGTTAAGCTAACGCCTGAACTGATAAATCAGTCAATGCAATACATTAATCCATGCCGGGAACGTGAACTCGATTTACGTGGTTATAAAATACCTCAAATAGAAAACCTTGGCGCGACACTAGATCAATTTGATACCATAGACTTATCTGATAATGATCTGCGTAAACTTGATGGAATGCCATATTTACCGCGCTTAAAGTGTTTACTTTTAAATAATAACCGCATATTACGCATCGGTGATGGTCTGCACGAGGCTGTGCCCAATCTAACTTCCATTATTTTGACCGGTAATAACTTACAAGAATTAGGAGATCTTGAACCATTAGCATATTTGCAGCATTTAGACACAATTTGTTTATTAATTAATCCTGTTTCGACTAAACAGTATTATCGTGAATATATGGCTTGGAAGTTTCCAAACCTGCGTTTGCTGGATTTTAGAAAGATTAAACAAAAGGATCGTCAAGCAGCGCATGATTTCTTCCGTACAAAACAAGGCAAAGATATTGCAAAGGAAATTGCTAAAAAGACAAAACTAAATGCTGCTGCAGTTGCAGCAGAAAGCAATAGCAGTGGCACTAGAATGGCAAATCCTGAAGATTTACAACGTATACGCGAAGCTATAAAACGTGCCAGTTCATTGCTCGAAGTAGAGCGATTATCGCACGTATTACAAAGTGGTCAGCTACCAGAGAATTTCTTCACAGACTTACAGAATGGTGTTACACAAAACGGTAGCGAAGGAGGAGGGGGCATCGAAGTTATGGAACACTAACATTTAGACGCTTAACAATAAATAGTTCGTGTAAATTTTATATTTTTAATGCTCTAAAGTCAAACAGTAATAAAATGCAATTAAAGAAGCAATTTGTAAAACCCATTTAAATTGTTTTTTATTATAAAATTGTCTTATTTTTCACAGAAAAAGAAAACATTTTCAAATGTTTAGTTTTCCACAATTTTTAACTAATTTAAATTATTAAATGTATAAAATTACTAAATGCAACAATAAAATTTGTCGGGGGTACAAAATAGTCTCCAGCATAAAAGACTAAACACTTCACAACTTCCAGATATTTATTGCTAGTAGTAGTAGTTGAATAATTATAAATCAAACAAAAATGAGTATAGGAATGGGGTGCCAAGTTAACATTAATCTCACAAACAGGGTAGAAGAATAGTAATTAAATTTAATTGTCAGCTACGAAACGGAATTTGGCACTTTTTTCTAGTTATTAAGCCTTCGCGGCCATTATAGCATCATAGTGCAGTCCCGTGTAGAAAATTATCCACGTCACCAAAAATCCTGCAAATGATGTCATAAATCCTTCTTTAACCAATTCCCATGGTCCACCGTAAGCTTCTTCGTCTATTGCTTGAAAATTGATGGCGTAGAGATACACTACACCACAGCTAATACCAGCAAAACTAAAATATAATAATTATCAGTTTAATCGTCATTTTGTTTTATTTATTTTATACTCACAGCACTAAACCTAAAAATCCTTTAAGTGGTATGATGCCCCATACTATACCCAGTAATATTCCAAAAATTTGTCTCGACCAATAAATTACATCCAGAAATTCATCCTAAATTAAATATAATATATGCATTTTAAATCACGTTTTTTTACTTAAAAGTATTTTTATTTATTGACCCACATTTTCGTTTACTTACCTTATCAGGCCATTCTGATTTCGGCGCTAGCGCCCGGGAACAAATCTCTTTGAGTGGAGTGGCTTTTGTGCTACCGCTACGATCATGTGTTTGTACCCTTGAAGTCATTTCTTTCAATCCTATTTAACTATAACTATAGTTTTAATTTAATTCAACATAAATAAAACGAAGCACTAAATACCAAAAAAAAAATTGATAACTCACTGAGACGTGTAATACTAATTAAGACCCCAATGTCAAATTACTACTAATCAAAGTGTGTAGAGAAATATATTTGGAGAGATTAAGCAAAGCCAAATTGATGTGCCTAAAGCATTGAACTATGAAGTGTCAAATATGAGTACATTCTGAATATCAAAATATTGGCATAGCGTTATAAATATATATTAATATTATATATTGTATTACAAAGATAATTTCGAAAAAAATATTTATATATATTATATACAATCACCTCTTAAGAAATTGAAGTCATACGCATATCACGTTCTTATAGTTCTGTGTTCATATATTATGTATATTCAAGCTTTGTATTGTCAATATTGTATAATAAAATTGTATAATTTAGAATTAAGCTAATTAATTCTTAAGTTTGAAAATTATTATTACAAAATTATTCCTCTTACATCTGCTGCGTAATATGAATAATTAAATAATTACCTAAAAAACCAGATTTCCATTTCCAGAAAAATGTTAGAAGAGTCTATTATTGGTTCCCGTGAGTTTTTAAATATACGGTAACACAATGGGTCTATAAGCCTTGGTGGATCCCTTGCAATCGTCGGTATAATCTATCAACTTATTATTGGTTTAAATTTTTATAACGACAATAAGATACTATGGCAATAAGATACTATCACGGGATCAAAATAATTGCTTTAACTAAGTTTACGGATTTCAGTGGTTACATCCTACTTTTTCTTAAGTTACGTTTTCTTCAAAAATCACCGACACGTAGCATAACCTAGTAGACCATATTTAAAATGGGATCCGAAATTATGCATCGTACCTGCATTTGCCAATTTACTGGATAATTAAATAGTATTTGCCCGACTACTTTAGAATCCTATACACAGTGTTTTAACACGAATAACATACAATATGTAGTTAATATATACATTACATACAATATGTAGTTGATTAACATTTTTCCGATTACTATAGAAATTAAAACATACTGATATAACGCGAATATCAACTACTAATATTAAGCAAACGTTTTCAGATACTTTTCTGTCACAATGCTTACACCAATATAACAACGACTGACATACCTTGTCTAAAGTTTTGATCTCTAAAGTCTAACTAACGCATAATTAGAGATTTATTTATCATTAGCAAGAAAAGGACAATGGTACATTCAGATAAATAAAATAAATTTAGCCATAACTGAAGAGTTTATTTAATATCTCTCGGTGCAAGTTATCACTCCTCATATATAAAATGTTTAAAAATTGGAAACTAAATGATAAATGATACAATCTAATAATAATAATGACAAAATTATAATAATCACATAAAATCGACACATAAGTCGCACATAACCCATTAATATTTGAGGAAAACTAAAATTTAGATGGACTTTAGAACATTCGTCCATCATGCACATAATTTCGAGGATTGGAGGGATGTTTATGAAGATAAAAACAATTTTTACTACTAATCAATTGCGGGATTTCAGCCGACTGCTCATCACCGTTGCATGTGAAGAAAAGGTTAACACACTATCGGGAACGTCACCCAGGATATTTGGTTTGGTGGTAGTGAGTATCCTGGAGTTAGCGTTCCCAAAAGTTATGTACTTTTCTTCTTAAAATTCGTAAATATCACTAAATCTGTTAGTAGATAACAGAATATAGAGAATATATAGAATACAGAACTGTAATTTATTCCTATCAAATGCAGTACTATCAACTTAAAAATATTAATTATTTAATTGGAATGACAAAGAATTTAAATTTATTTTCGTATTCAAATAAGAAATTTATAAAAATATTATTAATTACATTTATGATATATCACAAAGTTTTAATGTAAATGAATGTAAATGTAAATGAATCTATTATTAAATTATGGTTAAGAGTAAATTATAAGTTTAAAATTCTGTACAATAAAAGTCATATATAGTTTGACTTAATTTTTCTCCAATCGGTCTTTGTAATTGACCACAACGTATATTTGCCAGGAGTAAGCGTGCTTCCCCATTACTGGCACAAGCTTCATAGGCATCGAAAAGTTGTCTGGGCGTGGCGTAGACGTCAACAATTGCCAAAGCTTTTTCCATCGATAATGAATGAAGTTGTAGTAATTGTTGGACGAACACTTCACGAACAGTAAGTTGAGCATTACGTGCTGAATCATCATACAGAGCTCGGAATTTAAGTAACCCAACTAAATCATCTTTTGCATTGAACTCTTGTAAATTTTCCTTCGTGGTATTTTTAAGTATTTTATTCCTAAATAGTTTGATAAGTGTTTTTGTCATGCCTTGTAGATAAGACATGGAACGCCAATGATTTTCAGTGTGTGTAATAAAAAAATTGGATTGAATTTGTGTATTAGTCATGGCTTGCTTTAAAGAGTCTAAGGGTAAGCCAACATGTTCATTGTCACCATAATCTTCAACCAAATAAACAACATGCTGTAAACCACATTGACATAAACGATGTTTTTGCTCATGAAATCTGCCATCTCTTATGCTACTGGCTAAATCATCCATTCTCTTACGTTCAACAATATAAGGCAAGACTAATTCATTTCCTATTGCATCACGTGCTATCCACAAGAAGTCACCCACTGTCAGGCGCCTCACTTCATACTGCACATTAAGTGTTTCCAAATAACTACGGGTTTGATCCAACAAACGTTTATTTTTACCATTTGTCTCTTGTATATCCACCAAGAGTAAAATTTTAAATGTACCTGGTTGCATTAAGACTTGGCGATTGCGCTCTTCCTCCTCCTCTAAAGCCTTTTGTACTTTTTTACTTATTTTGATTGGTTTTTCTGTTATCTTCTTTTTCTGTTTGGCTTTTTTAACTGATGCAACGATTTGCTTGACTTCTGTTTCATATGTAGACATGGGGTTTTTTACAATTTGCGGTTGTATTCGTTGCACTTGACGCAGTTCTTCATCAATGAAGTTACACAATGTTGTGCCGAAGCCGCGTAGAACAGCACATTCGCGGCCAGAGGCTAATGGTAGTGGATAACTACGCAAAGCTATTAAAGCTTCTCTTAATTTGTATTGAGATTTATTATTACGTCGTTCGGCATCATGTAGCCAGCTTTCCAGCCATTTTTCAAATAAAGGATTTGGACATTTCAATGTAATTTCCAAACGTTGTTGTTGAGCGGGCAAATCACTTGCAGCAGGCGACTCAAAAGACATAATAAAATAATAATGTTATTTAAACAATTAATAAAAAATAATATCAGCACTTAAAATACGTGTTTTAATACATTCGCCAAAATATTTTTATTAAATTTCCTCGAACTTTTTGTTTACAAATGATAAATAAAATCAAATGTTTGTAAATTTAAAACTCTACACAAGAGTGCTGCCAGCTTTGTATATATTTTTCCGGCATAAGTCAAATTAACAGCTGATTTTGACAATTCGATACACATTAAAATTTATTTCTGCCATTTATTACAAAACAAAAAAGTGATTATTCAAATATGCTTAAAACAACAAAATCTTTTAGAAATATAACACAAATTGCAAGTGGTTAGTTACATTTATTATTTTAAATATATTTTGTATTCATTTAAACTTTTATAGGCGTACTTAAACGTAATATATCACTTACTGCCAGTTGCTATTATGATCAAAAGTGGCGTGAAGATAAAGGATTGCCAATGAATTCTAATGCTTTTGGTCCACTTACAAATCTACCTGACTACACATTTTTGGATGGACGTCCTACACCATTAGGAGTAAGCTATTGTATCTTAATTAATAGAGTACCGATATATAATGTATTTACTTTTAGTCTAACCAAAAAGCACGTTTAGAACGACAACATCAGATCGCCGAAAAAATGGTAACACAGATTTCAGAATTGAATTATGCTAAGGAGAGGCATGCAAGGCTCAAGGCAGAGAAAAGTGCTGAAAAAGAGTCTATTATAAAAAATAAACTTAAACCAAAAGGCCATCTGCTTTTAAAAAAAGATTAAGACTTACTTGTAGTAAATTACTTGGCAATTAAATATAAAAAAATAAAAGAAAATTACAAAATTAAAATTATACGTACGTTGTTATGAAAATGTGTAAAGCAATATAAGTTTGATGAGATAGGAGATTCGGTAGGATAAGAAGTGGTGGTTCTTTATAAACAGAAACAGTTCCTGGACTTCAATATATGAAAATAATTATATGTAGCAAGTTAGTAGTAAGTAGTAGTAAGTTATTTTTCGTAGTAAGTTATTAATTCCCTTCGAGTTTAAACATCAATTAATTTATAGTTAATAACGAAACTATTTATTTGGGGTAGTAAAGCAGCAATAGTCATAGCATGAGACATTTACCCAGTAAAACCACTTTTAAAGAGGACTAAAACTGTTTTGCTTGCAGAGAATATAGCAATAGTTATAGCAAACCACCTCTACAGAAAAAAGTATAAAAATTATTTACTTAAAAGTTCATAATATTCTATATAATGATTTAAATAATAGTAACAATTATCCAATTTGTAATGAATAGAGTAATTATCTTATAAGCAAACAGTGTGAACAGTGATTTGTTAATTGGTAACTAACAAAAATATTTATTTTATAAAATTAGTGTAGAAGGTCTAAAATTTTTACTAGATTTTAATTTAAAACCTGTTGGTGTAACAGTTTTGATTTAGGGGTAAAGGCAATAAGCAAATATGAAAATATTTAAACTATAGTAGATAAAAACTCTAAATCGTCTGTCTTGTCTTATAGGACATTAAATTATGTTCAAATCGTACAAAGGTCTACATATATATTGCACTTATATATATAACAATTCAATAGCTTTTGAAAATTGTAGTCATAGACCAGAAATAACTGGTTAATAGAACTAGCATGTCCAACGGTGTAGCTAAAGTATTTATTGGAAAATGCTTTTGGTTGAGTGTTTTTTGTAGTTCATCAAATAGATTGTGGCAAGAGTAAATAGAAGGTGTAAATATGTATTAAATATACATATAAATATGTATTTGTAAAAACTAATATTCTCATTGGTATTATTTTCAAGAGCTTTATTCTGAGCATATACTTCGCTTAAAAACTATAAAACTAATATTTCTTCCCGTGAAGTTTTTTAAAATCTTACAACTTGAAGAATGTTTCTAAGGTTCCATTATCAACATTTTTAGTTATTATTCGTATTGAAATATAACATCAAATATATGTCAGAAATTCTTATTATCTTTGGATTTGGATTATACACCTGCTTGGTAATAATTCCAATACAGCCTTTCACATGCTAAGGATTTGGTACAAAAGAACAAAAGTCTTCAAAGACTGTTTAAAGTCATCTGTATATGTCCGTCATAACTGGTGATTGTTTGTTAGGTAAGCTAGATTGGGTATTTCTAGCAGAAGCTTCTGCAGAAGCTGGAAAGATAAAGAAATGGAAGACACATTCGTGAATTTACTATGTCGCAGTAAGGTTTTCTCTAGACAAAGACTTAATTCCTTGAGAGATTTTTATTTTGTGAAATTGATAAAGCCAGATACGGCTGATTTGACGAATTTTCTACAGTTTGCAATAATTCCGAATGGTTTATAAAAAACGGCCGAGAATATGAAAAATATTCTAATATGATAACAGCGCTTCATCTTGGGTTACAAACCTTTTTTGTTAGGAAAATATATTATGATAATAATTTAAGTTTGATTAGTTTAAGCTGGTGGCTTAGACAATATCGAAGCCAGTGTGTATGTAGTCAGTATGTACTTGACTACATCAGTGTCACGATACAGCTCATACAGCTTATAGTTCTATATAATTCGAAACTCATTGTCAACGCGTAAAGGACCATAGATCTTCCGACGAATTTTTATATCAACTACTTCTAATGCTTTCTTATCACTATTGGTTATTGTTCAAGCGTCTGCATTATACAACAGGACAGGCGTTATAAGAGATTTTTTTTTTGAGGAGGTGGTATGCTTGATGCACCATTAAACTGACTGTCGCTGGAATGGTTTGTCTAACTTTCCAACATATTAATATGTAGTATGCGGAATAAATCTTCCACGCTTCGGAGAGACTTATTTTCCCAGGGAGCCGCTTTCTTATTACTTTGGCGAGCGTTACTTTTATATTGTAGCCCTAGTCTTTTTATTTTCGGTCTGCGTTCAGACCACCACTTTTTCACTGCATGTTTTTGTGTCTGCAAATAACTAAATTACCCTAGTCTTTGCTTCTTCTTTTCTAGAACTAATTTCCTTGCTTTGAGGATTTGAATCACATATGTCTTTATCGTTCGATAGTTCTCTCGGTTCGCTTTAAAGTTTTTCACTATATTTTCGGGATTAATTGGCTCAATACAGACTATGATAAGAGATTTGTAGAGCGCGATTATTTTGTTTGTCAAGAGAGCGCTTTACTTCTTAATTGAATACTTAAGCCAAAGCAACAGCTGTTGGCAAGAGTACTTCTTTATTGAATGTCTAGGGTGACGTTATTGGACTTTATAGACACACTGAGAAATTGTCAGATAGAACTTAGAATTGTCTATTAGAAGTTTGTGAAAAACAATATGTGCTAAAATACACAGGTTGGACAGCCCGGAATTTCGACAAAAATATACTTTTATAACAAAACTAAAAAATAGTAGTCATTTTAATGATGAAACACAATCTTCACTAATTAAAATGATTAGCGAAATTCTAATTAAACGGAAGCGTGCAACTTTACGTTTTACTCATATGACATTTTTAGTTTAATTTAGTTCGATTTTCACACAAATTTTAACTGAAGTAAATTACTAAATTCTACAAACTCACGTTTTATTAATTATCCGCAAATTACTATAAATTATATTGTACGGGCCTCACCACGAAACCGAAACTTAATGCGCTTTAAGTTTTTATACTCGAAAATTAAAAAAGTAATAATATTTAATTAAAAAACAAAATAATTTCAAAATAAGAAAAAAAGACTGTATCGGTTATTCACAGCAACTAAAAGTAAAAAATTAAATTACGGACAAATTAACACATTTCCAATTTCTAAAGCATTTTGCATTGATGTAACTCATACGCCACGGTGCGCGCAGATTGAGCTAGGCACCGATTTGATGACAAATCTCACATTGCAAGAGATAAAACAACAACATTTTTGGATACTATTACTATTTGGATACTATTCATAACAACAAAAGGTGTCACAGTCTATATTTACCAATTTTATCAAAATTTCTTTGGAAATTTTGTGGATGAGTCAAGGTTTTAACAACTGCAATCGAGCAACCAAGTTGAATCATTTGTTGATGTTTATAAGGAAAAATACTACTTAGATACTGAACCAGACTAGACCAGCTAGATTGTGGTGAACATTTTCAGTAAATATTATTGTTTATAATTTTGTTCACGCTTATGATCGAAAAATAATTTTTTTTTCAATTTACCAAAATTTTTGTTTGAAGAAAACAAAATATTTCACTCAGATGTGCCGTGTTGGGTTCAGTATAATTAGAGCGAAAATAAAAATAAAAATAAAAATAAATAACCATTTATATAGCAAAAGATGCGTAAAAAATTGCTTATATGTTTATAAAAGTTAAAAAGTGTCAAAATGCAAAATGTTGTAAATATTTGCAAATTCATTAGCGAAAACTTTTTGAAACGTAAATATTTTGGAAACGTTTTATTTGGTGGATGCAATCAAGTTGTGACTGGCGGAAAAAATTACGCCAATGAACCTTCTTCAACCCACTTCATGCAATATGATCCAAAGCGTTGTATTAATATATGTTTATATAAGAAATTTACGAATTTAAATTTAATAAAGAAAAGTGTTTTAAGATGTCTTTGAAGAAGGCTTTTGTTAAGGAAAATTTTTCATTAAAGAAATGTTGAAAACGAAAGACCTCAAGGCAGTCTTCATACGATTATATATGAGTAAAGTCATTAAAAGAAATTTTAGAATAAACGAAATAAGTGTATGAAAGTAAATAATGTACAAGATTTGATATTCATTCATTTTAAAGTAAATTATAATATATAAATTATTTCATAAAGAAGTTTTCGTAAAGAAAAATGTGCGAACATAAAAGTATTACTTTGGGTCAATTTGTTAACGGGCGCTGACACTGAGCTTCAAATTTGGCAGGGCACGAGTTCGATTGGTGGTACATGCAGTCTCAAAAAAAATAACTTACTTACTTAGTTGGCCATTACAGACGTGGGACGTCCTTGGCCGCGTCGAGTAGCCTCTGACAGTCAGCCCGATTAGTTGCTTTCTGACGCCAGTTGGTAGTACCGAGCGCCCCCAAATCGTTGGTCACTTTAGGATTAATTAAATACAAGAACTATTTCTAAGATCGTCTAAGATAGTATGGTCAGCCAAAAATTTAATTAATTGAAATAATATAAAAATAAATTTTTGTTGTTGTAGTTTACTACTTTTTGAAAACCTCTTTATGAAATATACTAGTTTCTATTAAATATAATAGTTATTTGCGTCTTAAAAATGAAGTTAAATTACAACTTATATTCACAAATTATTTCATCACTTTTAAAATTTTATTATTGCGTATAATGCTTATTAAATGTGCTTTAGTTTTGTGTCCATGGGTCCACAGTTCAAAGTTGACAGGGTTCATATTCCAGACACTAGCAGCCCAAAATTTATACATATATGGACAATTAAACCAACGAATTTTTCTAAAAACTACTCACAATGGATATTTGGTGATGTCCGAAACATTTGTGTGGTCAGCACAAGGATTTAATTTAATATCTCTCCTGTCTATTCGAAATAGATTTCTAGTTATAACACATGAAATTCTTAATTGAGTGATTTCTTGTAATAAACTATTAATATAATGTATATGTCAAAGACGAGTCTTGACTCCTCTGTTTAAGTAAGAAAGGAAATAATTTGAGTCTATGAATTTGACTATGTGCGTAATATTAAGGCATGACGATAGTAGTCAAAAAATGGGTGCTATAAAATGGGGTCTAATGTCTTGAATTTTAAAAGATGATGGCCTAGTAGTCAAGATATGAGATGGTGTTTCCTTCCTATGTGCAGAATTAAAAACCTCACTATAAGTGAGATAGATTTGGTCAAGGATGTACCACAATTTATAATGTGCCTGTCTAATAAGCAGTGGCCTGTAAGCAGTTCTGTAATGATACTGTAGCACTAAGTTGATTTCATTTTGGGGAATAAACCAACTGGTGTAAGTTTAATACAATTTGAAAAAGATGGATCTTGTGATCTGATTAGTCCTTATTTACCCAATTTTTCATTACTAACCTTAAGTATTAGGTTTGGTGTAGTTAAACTAGAAGCGATCTAATACCCTGATCTAATTTCTGGAAAGCCAGGAAATGTAATTTTACAAACTTCTATTAATATATTTAACAATTATATATACTACATATATAATATATATATATATAATTATATATACTATATAAAATAATTAGAAATATAATCGAATTGTATGAAAAAAATTAAAGTTTATTAATATGTGTTCCCTATCACATTCTATGAACTCTATTAAATGGAACATGAGGGACTTATATCATCATAATTAAATTATTTAAATACAATTATTATTATATTTTTTATTATTATGAATTAAAAAAATTGTAATTTTAAATCATAATTCTATTATTTGAATACAATTATTAATATTTTTCATTATTATTTTATTATTAACTAAATAATATATGAACTAAAAAATCGTAAAATTATCGTGAATTTAAGAAATGTACAAATGTTTTACAATTGTATGTGAAATGAATTGATTAGAATCTTAATAACGTAGTAAAAACCATGTTTTTACTGGAAGTTTTGTCCGTTAAGGTCGCTAATGATAATAATTTAACTTTCATATAAATGAGCTCATTATGAATAAATCAATTGATTTAAGGCGAAAAATATCAACTGCAACAATTAAAAATAAATTTCCCATAAAAGAAATCGCCAAAATATGATGTATTTGTCTTATGTTAAATATTTAAAATATAAGCAAACAAGCTATTTCACATGTATAAATCAGTTCATTCCAATGGAAACGATCAAATCTTAGTTTCATTAACATAAGCAGTTTTACTTGTAGTGGAAACATGATATGAAATATCTTAATTCATGTATGTTCGTTTTATCTTCCTTTTGTCCCATTATTTAATTTTGTCCCAAAAATCTTAATGTTTCCGTGGTTCTAAGCAATTTTAATAAAATCAGTATTAATTCACAGTCCACCTGTATTTTGCATGGCACAGAAACTCAATAACCTTTCTTTAATAAAGAAAGTAAATTCAGAAAATAAAATAAATATTAAGGAAATAAATTGATAATATGTAAAATATATAACAATACAGTATATAATAATATAAATAAACAAAATCTTGTAAATATTTACAACAATAATAAAACATAAATAAAATTTACTTATTCATCTGGATGGAAATTTTATTCACACCTGTTGTTATGCGAAATCAAAAGTAAATATTAGAATAACAACATGAATATAAATAAAAAAAATTTATATTAATATTATAATATTTTAAGAATTATATTTGAATTAAAATCAATGCCCATAAATAAAAAAAATTATATTATTTAAATAAACTCAAAGATCTTTATATTACAAACGATAGGTGACTCCAGTCTTTCACGCGAAAAATTTGGTATTTTCCAGAGTCTCAAAGGTGACGTTTGGCAATAAAACTTCCTGAGTAGTAAATTTATTAGCACCTATGAACCAGACGAATTTTTTTTATTATATAAAAAATATATTACAAAAACAAAAAAAAAATTGCTTATTTTGTTTGTCTACAAATGATTCGAGAAATATTTGTTTTTTTAATCAATATGATGGATTATAACAAGGTTGGGGAAGCCGATATTCACGAACTTCAGTTATTGTTAGAAGTGACAGATTTGTTTAGTTGCTAGGTGCATTTGTCATTTGAGATAATTGAATTAATTAAGAGCACAAGTTAGATATTTAAATTTTATATTTACATTATCATTAGCTGTGTCATTGACAGTGAACCTAACCTCAGACAACTCCAACTATAATATAAATAGTTGAAGTTTTAAAATTAGCAATGAGAGTTGTAGTATTTTTCCACCTTATGTGATGACTTGCTAATATTACGAAATTAGTGATAGACTCATTGTTTTGTCATGAATAGTCTAGACATGGTTTGAACTTAAAGTTCACATAGAAAGGGATGATTCAGTAGAAAGAGAGACTAAGACAGAGAGAGAGAGAGAAAGATTGGTTTTCCATTGGTTTGTGCTGATTTGGTGACAGTCAGGAGGACTTTGAAGACAATGAGCACAGCCGTTACTAACAAAATATTAATAGAGTTAAAAAAATTGTTCGTAGTAACCGATGTGTGTCTATAAGAATAAGAGCAGAGAAAATTAAAGCAAATCCTATCGAATTTTGATCGTACATTTGGCAAAACGAAAGTCTATACACTATATGTGCGCCACAATCTGATAGACGACTAGCAGAATAGAAGAGTCCAGAATTAGAAAGACAAATTAAAAATAATTTTTCAAACATGTTTGCTATTGTAACTGGCAAATAAAGAGTGTGTTTATATGACCCAATATGACTTAAGAGAAAAACATAAGAATGCTACATGGAAGTGACCAGAGGCGCAGAAAGAGCGAACATTATTTTGGAAAAGTAAAATGAAGACTCCGCTAACTAGGGTCTAGAAAGTATTGGGAAGAAAATCAAATTAGTTTACTTTATTATTTATAATTACAATTAGAGGATTATGTCAAGTAGTTTAATTTTTAGACAATATAGTTCAGTCGTTTGAGTACGCCATCAGTACAATTAGTTTTTTTCGATTCAAAGAGACTTGTTTGTAGTGACCTCGTCCCTGAAGATTAGAAAGTCAAAGTGAAAGAATGTTCTCTGACAGTTTTACAAATATTAAAGGTCAGAACTCGATGAGTATGACCAGAATATCTAGATGTAGGTAGCTAGTTTCTGTACAATTTGCGAATTTGTGAAAAAAGAATCGACTAAAGCGATGGTAAATAATCTACGGTATACACATGACTTGACTTCGTGCTATTTCTGATTGTACGTCAAAAAATAAATTTCATATTAAGCAAAAATTAAAATCCTCGTATATTAAGTATATAAACAATTTTGTAAAGTTTAAAACATAAATTTATTAATTATAAGCTTAATTTTCGTCAGAATATGTTTACTAATTTTAGATCTCTATTACAAGATCTTGTGAGAAATTCCTGTGGGATTCAGATCGCACTAAGTTCTTATCTAAAAATAGGTTTTAAGAATTCTTGAAGAATTAATTGGTAGTTATGTCTCAGTAGAATCTTAAGCACTTCATAAATTCACGAAAATTGGTATATCAGTGGCTTATAGCGCAGCAACATTAACCTAACCTTATCTTCCATATAGTATCATGTAATAAAATAAATAAATAAATTAAGAACTCTTGTATCAGCGTACATTAATTTTGATAGGCTTTAATTTTTGTTAAATTAACGACACAAATTTGTGACGTGGTTTCAATTTTTTACAATTTATGATGTTGTTATGTTATAAATTTTATTTTTGTAAAATTAATTTATGTATAAATAAAATATAATCAAAACACTATAAAGTTATTTTTCAATTAAATTGTTTATCCTAATATTCCGATCATCAGAGATAGTCGTGATATATAAACTATTTTTACTTTTACAAAATCTTTTACAAAAACAATACATCCTTAATTATTTAAAATATATTAATTGTAATAATTACATATGTGTAAATTAATCAATTAAGATAATTTAATTAATATCCAACAATAAATAAACAATCCACATTAATGACTTAAGAATGCTTAATTTCAGTCTAAAATACCAGTTTGTAATTATATTTTTTCACCGTTAAATCGAAATATGCACACATATACCATATATAAAACTATAAACAAATATATGTTTATATTATTATTATTATTTTTTACAAAAGTGTTTATAAATATTTTTATATTAATATTAAAAAAGTCGGGACTTGCTATTAAACGTCATTTGAATTTTGTACACATTTTGAAACAGGATTCCGCACGTAAGCCTCAAAGAAATAAAAAAATTAAATTGTTTAAACACGAAATTATAATAAAAGAATATAAAAAAAGCAATAAAAAAAATATTGAAATACATTTATATGTACATATAAGTCTTAAAATAAAAACAGGTGAAAATATATTTTATATATAGTTTTTTTATTCTGTGAATCGAATATACGAGTAGGTATAAGAAGATCATTTGTAAAATTATTAGCAACTTTACTCGTATTATGTTTCTAAGTTGAAAAAGATATTAAATATTAAATTATTAATTCCATTAATTATACTAATTTAAATATTAATTCAACGGTTCAAGCTATATGATAAAGGTTGCTTTGGAATTTACTTAGAAATGGAGTATACTTAGCTTTACAAATGCATTCTCAGCGGAAGTGAAAGGGCTCAAGGTCGACACTAATATACTATATATATTATTAAATATCTTATATATTTATTTATTTATTCTGTTGAAGCCACTGCACTTGAGCACTTTTACTCTCTATTAACTGCGAAGTATCTTCAAAACCCCACTTTACGCCTTGACTGGATTATTGTTTATCACTTTATCAGACTAAGTAATAATTGACCTCAGATCTGCATACCTCCTCGAGGAGTCTGTAACAGAAACTGATATAATATTTTTGACTTGAGCACTTTTACTCTATATTAACTGCGAAGTATCTTCAAAACCCCATTTTACGCCTTGACTGGATTATTGTTTATCACTTTACCAGACTAAGACTAATAATTGACCTCAGATCTGCATATCTCCTCGAGGAGCCAGTAACAGAAACTGATATAATATTTTTGACTTATAGCGAAGTAGCACATGTCAAAGTGAATACCATGCAATTAATATAGCATATCTGAACTAAATCAATAGGCACAATAATATTTCTGTCATTTGGATAATAAAAAGATATACAATAATGAACAGTAAATATATACGGATATACGGATTTTTACTCAAACAAACACAAACTTGGCGGCAAAATGAGATCAGTTGTGCAAAAGACTGAACAGCTCTAGCCGTTAATAGACCCAACTAAAACTGGAATAATAAAATTAATCAGTAACATAATCTGTTTTTCAATCGGCTAGAATCAGTCAAGCTTTCATGATTCATGCAGTTGCCCAATCCTAGCAAGCAGGAGAGCTATAATTCCTGAGAAACCTTTCTGAAAAATTATTACATATGATATCGGAAACATAAAATTCTCAAAAAATTTGAATTGGTAAAAGTGATATAGATAGGAATATATGTATTATAAAAATTTTTTTTATATATGAAAAACCAAATCACTATGAAGAATTCATCCCTTAATAAAAATCCTAAGATAGTTCTGTCAAGAAAAGGAGGAAGAATTATCAAGCTTCCACATTTTATGCTTATATAATTGTTGGAAAATTTTTCCTCAAGAACTTTGGAGTATTATTAAAAACTGATATAGGAATCCTTACGAAATTTTAAAAAAAAATTAATTGGATAAGATGCTCAAAATGGGTTTAGAATAAGGAATACATGCATCATAGAAACCAGCCTTAGACAGGACATCTCATAATAAAAATCCTGGGATAACACAATGAATCCGTTGTTGGCGGTCTAGGTATATGAAATGGGATTTAACTTCAAATCGAACCTCACTAGATAGCATCTAATTTATAAAATCGTATATATTTTAAAGTATATCTTATGTAATATTAACACTTAAAGAAGTCTGCTATGTGGGAGCGTGGGTGTCACAAAACCATGTGAAATTTTTAAATCATATGACATAAATCTTATATCATAAATAGGCATAAACATTTTTTAAAAAAAAAAAAGTTTTTTATTTCATTTTACTTCTGTTTATTAAAATTAACATTAATTTCTATTTTATGTTGAATCTAAACTAAATTATTTTATCACGAAATTAAACAAAATTAAATTTTATTAGTTATATATTTTTTAAAATATGTATTATTAATACAAACTATTTTTAACTCGAATACCTAAAATTGAATACAAAATTGTAGTTTTGTGAAATATTAATTAAATTTTAAAAAGTTTTTGTTCTAAACAAAAAATAAATAAACAAATATTAATATTAATAGAAATTTTAGTATTTATTAAACTTGCCAAGTGTGTGAAGTTATTTTTATTATTATTATTATTATTTTTATTATTACATGATATGAGTAAACATAATTAAATATAATAGTACAGTTTTTGCAGATGATCAATATTAACGTGGATAGAACTTAAAATTTTATGTACAATTTCTGAATGAAAAACTCTAATGGATCGTTTATTGTTGATATTTATGGTTCACATTTTTTCACCATATAAGTGGACTGATAACATGAGCCACTGTTTGAGAATAAGTTTTGTTTATGGTCTCAGTTTCCCACTGAGCCCATAGTAGTACTTATTGATAATTTTTTATATATAAGTAAATTTTCAGTTGATCTCGAGATTCACGTTAGTACTGATATCATGATAGACAAATTCTTTTAAAGGTTTAACAGTAACGTAGAGCTTAAGATATAGGGAAGATGTATTTGACGATGAAAGGTACTTTGTTTTCGATTTAAATGCTTCGATAAAATAAATCTGTGAAAAATATGTGAAGAATTGGCTAAATCGCTGGTAATAGTAGTAGCAGAATTTTCTTTTATTATATACAGATTATTTAAATTTACAAATTTTACTTTATACATTAACTATAAATAAATATAACCTAACTAAATTCACATAAATAGTTTTTTATTATTTATTATATGATTATGGCTTTCGCCGTCACTCGGAAATTTAAATACGTTCTTATTGATTATTCTTTATTGCAATCTATTTGCTGATATAGATGGAACATTGAAAGCTTCAACCTATGGTTGTTAAAATGCTTCTAATATAATATTTTCTCTATAAATAGTTCTCATTTTCATATAAATCGATAAGATATACCAATTTTCACCATTCAGCAGCTTTATTGACTCGTTTTGGTCTAACGTTTGTTTACCGATATAACTATTATTTTATTATTGAAGAGTAGACGTGAAACTTGCTCAACAGCCGGTACTGCAGTCAGAAGAGTCCTATTGTACCAGTGTCACTATTGATTAAACAAAGCCCGTTAAAGCTTTGTGAATAAAGTCTAGAACTAAATCTAGAGAAGAGTTCTTAATTTGGTCTAGTGACAGAAATTCTTTATGATTCCGATATAACAAACTAACATCCTTCTTTTCTCCAATATTGCATAGTGTGCATCTCGGATCTGAAGAGTTCGTTTGGGAGCGTAGTTGAACTTTAAAAAGTGCTCCTCGATTTTTGAAAATATTTCCCTTTGTTTCTGCATGTTCGGAGAAGTAGTTGTTGTTGCTTAAGTCAAAATTAGATTATCTTAATTTTATGATTATCAGAAATTAAATAATAAAATTTTGTTGTTGTTATTTACTACTGTTCAAAATGCCTCTCTATTGAAAACAATATCTTATATTAAAACTTTGGTTTCTTTCGTCAATATGGAGCTTAAAAATCAATTCACTATAACTAGCATAAATATATGTTATTAGAGTTATTAATTTTAACTAGTTTAATTAAATTAATCTAGGTTTCTGTAACGGAAGTTACCTTAACATTATTAGACGTTGTTACTTATTACATATTTGTATGTGTATGTATATAGACTTTGTTTATATTAGTTTAAACTAATCGTACATTTGCAAACGGTATTCCAGTTCAACAAATTAATTATTAATTTAATTAAATGTTAAAAAAAATTTTATGAGTTGGACAAGATTCATCAACACGTTACACACGAATTTGTATTATTAACTATGACGATATATTGTATCTAGTATCTTGTATTTGTAAATAAAAACAAAAATGCTTTTCATTTTTAAATTTTTTATTGGCTCGAATTTGTGCACGCACATATCTTAATAAATATATATACATTATAATTTCGCAAATGGGTGCGAATAAATGAAATATTCCGGTAGTATATAAGGGAGAGAAATTCGGAGTTTACCAAACAGAATCAAACTGTCTATAAGAGAATTAACAACGCAAAGTGAGAAAGAATTGGATTAAAATTAGTCACAAAAACCAAAACCACAAAAGTGTTTTTAAAAAGGATTTAAAGGATTAAACAAACTATATATATAGAAGAATATAACTACAAGAACTTCATTGGATTATTTTACAAAATTTTAATAAATTTAAATTTTGATTAAATAACAGAAAAGTCAATCGTGCATCAACTAACAAAATGACGCAAATGGTAAGTTGAACGCATTCATCATAAAATTTATCTCAAATCGCTTGAATCTAGCAAATTCTTTGGAGTTCCATTCAAACGATTTGTATTAAAAATTAACATATTTATGCCATTAAGTGCTTATATACTCGTGCTATAGTTTGATAAATATTTACATATATGCATAAGCATTACTTAATTATAGTATTTTATTTTACTTGCAGCATTTCCTGTTTTGGATGTATTTATTTACATTGATCAGCATCAAATATCTACACATCGAGGCAAAGCCAGCATCTTCAGATACTGTGATCTTACCTGCAGCATCCAACGTTCAACGCCTTGATAAAGCCTATACCTCAAGTAAGATTGATAGTCGCTTAACACGCTTACGACGTGGTTACTACTATGTGGACGACGACTATGTCGATGAGGTGCCAGTTGCATATGTGCCGGAAGCTGCAAAACGCGCAGCTGAGCGGCGTCAGGATAGAACACGGAACAGTCTGCAATACACTCCTGTTGTCAAATACAAGCATACACGTGCCAAGAAGAAGAAGCTCTTCGTACCAAATTTCTTTGGTTAAATTTGTATGGAAGAGCATGACTGCTCAAAAGTCATCAAAAGTGACAAAAGCATAGCACTGGGGGGATCATAGAACTGGGGAACATAGAACAATTTATGTGTTCACGTGATTGTATTTGTAAGAGTACAAAGTGATTTTTAGATATAATTTTTAAATATTTATATTTTTAAGATTATTTATATAAGTCTGCAAAGCAAACACGTGCCTGCCTTTATATTAGATGTCAAAAAAATTAATTTATAAGTGAAACATGTCTACCTGTATTTACATATACATACATAAAAAAATTTTATACATTTAAAAAGAAACAATTAATGTAACCAAAATCGGTAAAACAAAAAATAAATACATTTATTTTATATTAAAATAGAACAATATATACATTTTTTTACTTATACTAAAACATGAAAGGAAATCATTTATAGCCGGTTATATTAAATATTATTGAATTAGAACTAATAGTATAGAAATAAAAAATATAATATATAGATTTTTTATTATATTTCAACATAAGAGATAATAATTGATACCCAGTTAATGTATAGTAAGGGACTTAGCGTCCAAAAGAAATCTTTTGTGCTGAAGTAGAAAGGTTTTTTGAAAACCTAGCAACTTAGGCTTCGCATATTTTTAAGTTAATAAGATAAAATAACATATTTCACATTAAGTTCTCACAAAAGTGCTTTTTTAAATCAAAAAATTATAATACCCAAGTACTTTTATGAGAATCTTCATGTTAGCTCAATAAAGAAATTATTCATTTAATACATCATATTAAATGAATAATATTTAATTAAGATATTGTTATAGGTATATTATATAGTACATGTTATATTATGTTTTTGGAAAAATAATATCTATGATTATATGCTGCACCATAAAACCGGCAAATACAATACGGATGTAATTCAGTCTGATTTTAACTGAGGTAGGTGTTAACGCTTCTGACTTTCACTGTTGAAGCAGAATTGATAACATTGGCAACGAGAGTATATGATGAATCTGTGATATCTAAATGACTTTGAAAAATGAGAAAAATATAAAGCAGATGTATTGATGAAATAGACAATTCATAGTCATTAAAGACTTAATGATTAATGATTAATCATTAAAGAAAGGAAAGGACAGTGAGGTCAACGAACCACCATCATGAATAGGACGAAATGATGACATGATAGTATTTATAGAAGAAGGAGTTATATTCAATAAAATCATAAATAATAGGTATTTGTTAAATATTGTTAACTAAAAAAATGTACATATTAATTAAATAAGTTGTCAAAATAAGTTATTTGTTATAAAGTAGATTTAATTCTTTTAAAATAAAAATATCAAAACCTTTTAAATCATACCATTCTCACAATTTTTATTTCATTAGTGTCACTGGAAAAATCTTTTACAAAGTTTAATATTATTATTATGAAATAGGAAAAAAAATATTATTCTATTATTTAAACATCACTGCATGCTTTAAAAAGTCTGTTTTAATATTAATTCCAAGTATACTTTCATAAAATCATCGGTATTATTTATTATTATAATTTAACGGAGTTCTTATTGCAGGGGATCAACCAAGTGATGAGAGATACTATTGAGTAAACGTGGACACTAATTAGCGTTTCATTAAGCAGAAAGAATACCAATTTTTAGATAGAAACATGATCTATTAAATTTTTTTTATTTAATTTATAAGTCATACAGACATCGAGATTTCTTATGGTTAGCTTTATGGATATAGTATGTAAGAATATTGAAGTTGATCTATAATTTCTTAGCGATTTACTAACTGTTTTATAATTTGTTATAATTTTTTGTTAATTTATTTATTTATAGTATGTTATATTCACATAGAACGATAATGCATAAATAATGTATAAATATTTGAAGTTCTTATATATGTAACCAGCATATCAGATCAGGACTCATAGTATGTAAGTTGGCCATCGCGCTTTTGTAAGAGAGAGAGAGTGAGAGAGAGTTATTAAAAATATGTAGGGACTATAATATCAGGAACGACCACTTTAAATGACTTTTCTGGTGTAATTTTCCAATCACTGCATTAGATCCTGTCACTGTGGGTAATCTATTTAAATTGCACTATATTTTTCATTATGTACTTACCCTAGTTGATAAGACATTTAGTTAAAATATGGCATAATAAAGTTTTAAATATAGTTATGGGCAACCTTTAAAATTTTATCCTTAAGCGTAGACTTCGAAATTTTATTCTTAAGCGTAGTCTTTGAATTTTATCCTTAAGCGTAGTCTTTGAAATTTTATTCTTAAGCGTATTCTTTGAAATTTGGTTTGTGTCAGCCGCACAGCACCCCGCTGTGTACTGGTAAGGACTTTGTTATATTCACGAAGTGCGATGACTTCCTATAAAGATATAGCCTTCGCAGTCTCTGAGATTGATATTATCGGCATGACTGTAGGAGTTTGAGTGAACTTTTTGCGAGCCTTAATAAGATTGCACATGAATTCTGCTAAGTTCTCGATATGATGATTTCCATGTTAATGTGAAAATGTGATGAGCCCAGGTACTTTCATAAGCTTTTTGAACGTTTTGAATCGGCATGATTTGGTAGGCTTATTATAAGTTATGCAGCCGTAAGAAAAAGAGTCGGTCTTAATATTTAAAAATAAATCCAAAGAGCGATCTATACAATTGCGTTTGATGTCGTCTTTCAACTGTTTCCAAAGGCATGGCTTAAGTATTTTGGGGGTGTTCTCTTATTTCATGTAATCATTTCCTGAGGATGAAAGTTTATGCGCATTTTTTCTTTTTTAGAAGTAAAGGTACTTAAAGTACTTCGATGTGATTTTGAATGATGTTTCTTATATTCTACAACATATACCTATATGTTTGTATTATAGCTTGTATTCTATAAGCTATAATGTGCGACTAGCATGTTTACGTTAATTACACGTCCATCGACTTGAATACCGCTTAACTATTACGAGCAGTTACTGTCACTTGCTAAATTGGTCAGATATATTAATCTTTATTTTGTTATCTGAATGTCTCTTAGACTGTGATCTACCCTGCTTTAATTGTCTGATCATTGTAAGATCTTGAGCCATTCACATATAAACATATTGTTGATTTTGAGGCCTCGTTCATTTCAAGTTTTTGCTGATTTATTTTATTGGTCTTTAAACAAATGCCCTTCGATAAGAAGTTTGATATATATTGTATGGAAGTATGCGTTATAATTTTCCATTTATCAGCTGTTGACTTATAAATGGACTTATACGATAATTTATGATATCATTGACCTCAGAGCATGATATAAAGATGTCATATATGTATCACATTATATGATAAATATGTTCCTTAAAGTATTATAATAATATTACTATTTTAATAAAATTGTAAAATATCCAGTTCATAATTAAATTTTTGTTTTCTAATTAATTAATAATTTATTTTCTAATTATATTGTTTTTTAGTTATTAAGTCACGTGATTTTGGACGTGCAATATTCTATAGTTTCCAGATACTTCATAACAATTTTTTTGGTTTCGGAGGTCAATGCTAGAACATTTACATTACAATAGCTTCCTAATGAGTTAATTAAATAAATGAAAATGTAAAATAAATCAGATTTGCCACAACTACTACACCGGCAATTAACACATACTAATTTGCCTTAATGTAATTCGATTATTTACTCTTGACGCATTTTAAATAATTTAAATTTAAAAAATATGTAAATTAAAAATTTTCATATAAATTTAGCACGTTAAATTGTTTATTAGATTTTCAATTTGGCATAAAAATGCTAATTTAAAAAAAATTATATATAATAAATAAAAAAATATTTGTTGATATCTCTCAGAACTTTTGTTCGGCTAGGAAATGGGTAGCTGTTCAGCTGCTAATATCGCAGTACGTGCTCGCACGCAGCAATTGAGGAATCAACAAAAAATTCGCTAATTAAGGCAAAAATTTTTTACTACAAATATTATTAATAATATAAATATTAAATCCGTAGTAAAAAGAAATTCAATAATTCACATTAATTTGCTTTAAATTTAATGCGCAGGTTTAAGCTCAGAGTATGGAGTTTGAAACAAAATAATTTATTTTATTATTTTGGCCTAAAATTATGTTAAGCTTTGAGTTGAGAAAAATTCATTATAGTAAAGCAAGTAACATGCCTAAAAGTATGCTCATAGAGTCCATTGAAGATTCGTATAGAATATTTGTATATTATTTAAATTTATGTTTGAAAAATATTGCCTGTTTTCGCCATAGGGTTCTTAACCAGTTCTAGCCAAATGGAGTGATGAAGAATTGCTGCGCCAATCTTTTGGCCGGTACTTTCCTTACATTGTGCTCTATTAGCCTATAAAAGTATATAGCATCGATCATAATTTTATGTCTCCTGTTAGTAGATATCTTGGCAGGACATGATTTAAATTCTACGAACACGATTAACAGCGGATTTCAGTAAAGATAACTGCTTTGAATCGTTTTTCTTAGAATGCTATATGCCAATATAGCTTAGTTTTTGAGATATGGAGCTTTAAATTTGGAAATCTCTAAATGAACATAACCAACAGACGTGTCACATAGTTAGCGCTAGATAATATGTGTGATTTTTGTTAGTATAATAAAAGTTAAAAGTTAACAATTATAAATTTATATTAAATGGTTTTTTAACTTACAATTTTGACGTAAGAAACTAAATTCTTAATATATATTATTATTTTTGATAGAAAGGTTTTTATGTTATCAAACAGTAGTGAAATTGCAACAACAAAAAATTTTTTTTATTATTTTTTAATTAAATCAATTTTTGACTGACCATACAGCTCTTTCGTGTATTGCCTAACACCCATCATTAGTGGTCTTGGAATTATTTCTTGTATTTAATTATTTGTAAATAATTTCTGAGATTACGGGTACCAAGGGTTGAACTCGTATGCTGCCAAATTTGAAGCTCAGAGTCAGTGTTTATTGGCCAACTGACCCAAAGCCTTACTTGATTTGCATGTTCGAATTTGGGGATTTATTAATTTGCTGCGAAAGTTCATTAACAAATTCACTTACTGTGTTATATTAGAACCAAATCATAAACTAGCTGTAGAATAATTGAATTAATTAATATTTTTTTATATTTTTAATTTAAATTTCGATATTTAAAATGTTAGCTACATCAGCATACAGCTGATATATCAGCTGAGTAGCAGCGTCAGCTTAAAAAGTTAACTCTACTAGTATCCTCCGTTATAGCGCTGCATCCGGAAAATCGGAATCGCGTCCGCAACAGTTACTGCAACATGGTTTTTGAATTACTTCGAATTGAGAAGTTAAGTTTTGAACTTTTTTAGGTCCTTATAGTCAAGCTGTTCTACTGGTTTACACAAGATAGTGTATATATAATTTATGTTATATTCATCATACATCCACGGAAATTTTTTTTAAATAAATTTTTTTTACTTCTTTTGTTTTGATTGGAGGCTATAACAAATCAAGGAAATTCAATCTGTAGACGTTTGTACGCAAACTGGAAAGCAGCAGCAATCAAGTAAAAAGGATGCGGCGTAAAAGATTATACTCCTAATAAGAGTCTCGTCCTTTAAACTAAATAAATTAAAATGTAAACTCAAACCTTATTGTCGTTAATAGATTAAATAAATTTCCTTAATATACACATATATTTAGCTTTTTAATTTATTCTTCACCCTTCTGATCACCGAAATTGGATCGTTATTAGTTGCTGGTAACGGTAGCCAAAGTTTATTCAGTATGTTTTTTTAATAGATGTTTGTAGTGGGTTTGAATTATGTACCGTGATTTTTAGTGCTTCTCAGCTAGCTGGAAATAAAAACTCTAAGCCTTCCTAAAAATCTGTACAACGATTTTAATGAAGTATGAAGAAGCAGAAGAAAGTGACAAGAAACGTATTCACATGCATTTGAATTACTTGAGAAGTCTTTTTAGGAAACATATAACGAAATTGACGGTAATTCAGTAACGTAGCAAGGTCTATGTCAAGAATTTATACATCACGAAATATTTTTTTGGTTAATAATTAGGGGGAGATCTAACCTCTGATTCTTCTTCATGGTGAGGGAGAACAGATTTAACGACAGATTCATATGTTTCCTTTCACTGTCTGAAGTGAAATAAAGAAAAGTGCACTCGAATTGTATAAGTGCAAACACGAAAGTTTGCAGAATTATTATTGGTGACCCCACAGACCCCTGTTTGTTAGCGGCATATGCATATAACTAAGATAGAAATTGTCAATAGTGTTGAATGTAGAAAATAAAAAGACCTCGGAACACAAGAGACTTTAGAACATCTCTGTTTATATTAATGTCCCGTCTTATCAGGGACCCGATTAAAATTGTTGGGGGGTTTAACAGTTTGCCAATTAAGTGAATGTCTCAGGAACGAAGTTTCAAGTTATTCCAAGATTCGCAAAGCGTTGATATTTTATATGATGCTTACTACAAATTTACATTTGTTAGATCTACACGATAGATAATTACGAACTAAAACGTCTATGTGTGGCTTACGACTAGTCAGGTTATGGTAATCTAACCTGATCTAGTATGTCAAGAATATTATAGAAAAATATTTTATAATATTCTGAATTGATGACATAAAAATTAAGATAAAATTTCAACATAATTATTTGGTATATCAACAATTTCCGTTTCATTTCTTTGTTTGTAATTTTTTGGCAAAATTATTCCATAAAAATTTTTCAAAATTTCAGTCCATCCACCGTATTAAATTTATCAATAGAAAATGTCTATATTGGGTAGTGAAACAAAAATTACAAGAAATTCACAGTTAAAAGAAGTTCTTTCGCAAATCAAAGATCTCTTTCGCAAAGGATTAAATCGTCAATTTAGTGGTTGTGTTTTGGAAGCCTACGATCTCTATAAACAAGCAACAGAGAAGTTACGTGCCATTCTTGATGATAAAAGACATCCACTCAAAGGTGAATTACTTAAGAGGTGGACTTTTCATTTGAAACACTTTGAGGGATATATGGAAAATCTGAGTGATCAATTGCATGGGCATATTACACAAAGTAAAATGGTTGATCAAATTTTTATAAAAGAGGATGAAGTCGGGTATAGTTATCAAAACTTATTTGGTCGTTATTTAACTGGTGCTGTCAAAGATATTCTTATCTTTGAACCAGAACTTAGTAAGGGTTGTCATATAAAAAATTTGATTAATTTCTTCGAGATGATATTGAAAAATTGCGCAAATGTTAGTTGCATTCGCTTGGTTACAAATAAAAATGGCGAACTACCAACAACACAATTAAATATATTGAACCAAGTTTGCTTGGACATGGAGAGGAAAAATATTGATTTCAGTTATCGTTTCGAAGATAATTTGAAAGACGCCAAAATCTTGCTAAGTAATGGATATTTAATAAACACCGGCCATGGTCTGCATATTTATCAACCTGACTATGCTCAGTATTCTCCTGGTTTGTGCGATTTCGATTTTCGTAAGTGTTTCAAATCGATGATTAGCATTTGGAAATGTAGGCCATTTGCTGACGGTAGCTACTTGTCAATTAAAGAATTGGAACCAAGTACAAGAAAGAAACCATTAACTATTGAAAATATCTCAAAATACAATGAATACAAAAATATGACTGCTGCTGCGGAGTTAAAAAAGAAGACTGCAGTCTCTGAGCTATCAATAAAGCAGGGATCTAGAAGTAAAATTTAGTTGGTATTATTTCAATTTAAATTAATATCTTATATTGGAATAATTAAAATATGTTTCCACTCTAGATCCTGACCAATCGATAACGATGTCACTGATTTAAAGTGCTGGAAAATACGATGTTTGTATTTGGATCTTAATGCAATCCCATGGGCTTACTTCTAAATGCTTGCAGTGTATAAAATATGTATTCGGGATAACACATTTCGGTACTACTGCTTGTAAGCATTGAACAATTGTATATGAACTTTTGGATTTTAAAGCACTCGATCTTGTCTGATTCGATACTTTTGCAATATGTAGAAAACCGGTTTCAGAACCTGAAACGTAATATTAGTACTGGAGAGGTTTTTTTACTGGCACTACATGTTTGCAAAAGTAAATAATCGGATTGATTTTGGGTTCTGTAAAATTCATCTTAGTACTGATGGTGTAAAATTCTGAAATATATACATTTCTACTTTGCGGTTCGGAGTACCGATCACTTAACAAATGCTACGTGTTTAAAATGTTTAAAGAGTTCTTTGACTTTTTGTTAATCGCTAAATAATAGTCGACTGATATTAAAGAAGAATAGCGAGAAGATGTTAAAAAACGCAGTTCATTATGGTTACAATAATAATACTGCCTAACAGAACGATCGAAAAAATTCGGGAAGAAAAATTAGTACTTTGGATTTTGCACCAATCTCACTTATAATGTCATCCTAAGCATAAGAAAAGATGATGCATTAGTTTTGAATTTCAGCTCAAAGTTCATTAAAGTTGAGGACTGGAAACATAAGACAACTTTAGTGGGTTAGTTGATTATGTGTGGAAAAACCATTTCGATTAGTGGTATAATATGTTTTTAAGTAAACTTGGATGAATATAGAGGTTCCAGATACATTTAAAAAAATTATGAACAGATGCAGTTAATTTGGATTTTTTGTAAATTTCACATAATGAAGATTCCTTTTATACCTTGAGCATGATTTAATTTGGCATATTAAATGTTTTACTTTCCTTGATTTTGACTAATGTTAGTGTGCAGAAACCTATTTTTATGCATGAAAAAATATGGTATAGAAAGTTTTAATGAATTACATGCTTTCAATTTATCCGGATGTATACCAATCTGATCATGAAAATTATTTTGGATGAAATATTTGGCAAAAGTTTTGGAAAAATTTTTAATATATTTAGAAAAAATTCAAAATTATATTTTAGCAAATATTGTAATAAATGTTCAGATTCCGTATAATATTAATACAGTGTTTTTAATTTATTAGGTAGTAGCTTTCAAGATATGCAGTTTGTTGGAAGATAACTCTATATAGTTTTTTATATTTCTCTTATTTAAGAAATTTCCTAAATAAATTCCACAATTTCATTACACAAAGCTATAGCCGTGTACTTATTAAAAATAACTTAAAGAGATATCGAACAAAATTTATAGTATAAAAATTATATAGGCTGGTTTAGATATGCCTTGAACTCTTTCAGCAGTTTTTTTATGACTGGAAACGACTCTTAACGTTTTTATCAAAGCTGTAATTTTAGCTTTACAACAAAAAAAATTTATACGATTCTCTGTCAGTTAATTAAGTACTTAAGTGCACATATTCGTTAATTGCTTGGTACCTTATATCCGTCTTGACAAAAACACCTGTAAACTAAAATATTTTTAGTCACATATTTTTCTAAATCGGGATGGTTGGTTGATTGCAGCGGTAGAACATTGGATAACTTCCATGTACCTCAATTAGCGATTTTCCGCCGTTTTGCCAGCAAGAACCCCTAGTATAAACAAGTAGACACTAAATTCATCCCGTCGAATTTAGTTAATTTAATAGGTCTCTCTTTATCACCGATGAACAGCCTGATAGACTGTCAAAGTAGTATCTTCCTAAAAACCTATTTCTTCTGGACGCCAAACCAGGGCATTTATGGAGAAAATATATTATGGTTTCTTTTTCCTGCGGATTTCCATAACTTGTGCAGTGAGGATTATAAAAAATACTATTTCGGGATTGTCTGTATAATTTTTACTCCATAATTGTTTACGCCTGATTATAAAAGAAAGTTCATGAACATGGGGAGAGAGTTTGCCATACGGGATACTTTTACAAATCCTTACACAGAAGTACAGAGCAAAACGAAAAAGTCGGTGGAAAAAGAATTTGAGATGTGATAATGATAAGTTCTTTTAGAATCTATATTCAGGGTACTGAAGGTGTTTTAAAGAACTATTAATATAAAATACCTTTAATACCAGATTGCAAATAAAATATACTTACAATATACTAGACTAGTAAGCCAAAATGATCTGGGCACAAACTTTTGTAAATATTGTTAATAAACAGAATTAAAAGAAATTCATGGAATGAAGAGCAGTCCGCCACTATGGCCTTCTGTGTAAACCTGAAACACAACTGCCATATTCTCTCTATGAGTTTATTAAGGATATGAGTATATCCTTTCTACATTTAAACAAAAATCACAACAGCAAAATGACAAAAGCTTAGTCCATTTATTTAGTTGCGAATTTGGGGATTATTATAACCTCTGTTATATTAGGTTAATATAGACATATTTTGATAAAGAATTATTTCTTTGTTATATATGCAAGTATTGGATAATATCGAGTAAAATAACAATAAGAAATGGATGTTACTATCAACACCGGTTAAGGAAAAACAAAACATTTCAAAATCAATTGTTATATGCATTTTAAAAATTAAAAAAGTTTGCTAAAATAGTATTTATTATATTAATACTACGAAGTACTAAATAGTCTAAAATATATATAAACCGTAAACTGCTTAGCATAAGTATAATGCTAGGATTTCTGTACAAATGTAGCTTGATATATTTTAATGAAGATTTAAATGAAATCATATTTTATATAAGTGTGTTCTTCAGTAAAAGTGCCTAAATAACCTTGAATGAATTGGATTAGGTGCCAAATTTGTAACTTCAAATTAACAAAAAAAAAAAACAATCAAATCTCACATTCTTCACTGGTTATAGTGTTAAATTACTTTAATTCAATTAAGTTTTTATAATTCTCATTTAGTTTAATGATTTTTTAATATTTCTGTCCACAAGTACACATTAAATATTTGAGGTATTTTTAATATACGAAATTAGTTTCATAAAAGTTTCGTTGCGTTCGAAATGGAATTCTAAATAAAACATATTTAAGTCATATAACTGCTTGCTTTCGTTGAATTAAAGAGTTATAAAAACTGATTTGTAAAGGGAATATTATTTTAGAATTTTTACTGTTGTATGTATATACGGTTGTCCCTTTAAAATTTTTTTTTTCTGTACCAAAATTGGTTTAAAAAGGTCCACTTTTTTTTCTATTATCTTTTAATAAGAAAATAGAACATATATTATATGGTGGGATGATATAGAACATTAGAAGTCTTTTCATCCATAACAATTTTATTAACTAAATAATCGAACTATCTTTTTCTGACATACATAATGCATATCTTTTTATCAAATAGTTCTTTGCATAGCATAATATTATTTAAGGTCTTAAAATCCATTCCTATCTAAATTTTGTTTTACTTTTTGCTAAATCAATACATAAAATTAAATTATTTACTTAGTGCATAGTTGAATCTATAAGTAAATTTAATTGGATAATATAATAATATGTACAATAATGTTCGCGTCTCAAAAAAGTACTATTTTCTAAACGAATACGGAAAAAAAGTACCAATTTTGGTACTAAGGTACTGACCATGGTTGCAAACTATGTTACACAAGCATTTTAGTTTATTTAAGATCTATTGGTCTCCTGAACAACACTACACTTCTGGCCAATTCAGTAGCTCTACAGTTATATTCGATGTCATTGTGTTCCGGTAATCTTTGATTTTAGTACAATCGAGATTTTTGATTTGATGGCTGCCTGACTATCCTATATTTAACATGGTTTATATTTATTTATCATGGTTTATATTTATTCATAATAGTATTAGTTATCCCATGTTTATTTAAGTAAACGGCTACATCGTTGATTAATAAGATCTCTGTTTGATAAGCATTGCTATTGATAAGTATTGCATTTTCCATAAAGCTATTATGAAACCTATATAGATGTATGGGATTCAATTGTGGTATTCAGCTGTTGAGTCAAATTAAGACATTATTCAACGTCTGTAGTTAAAAGTTCTTAGAATAATAACAAAAGCACATTGGTATATCACTAATATTTTTCTCCATCAGAACTTTAGTATTAAATCTGGAGATATACGTTATTCCATTCGTTTTTAATATTAACTAAACACTCTGGCAAAGGATCTATTCAAGACATCCAGAAGTATAGTTCGATTAAACTGATTTTAGCCAAATGATTTAGTAGTAAGTATTAATTTATTAGAATACTGGTAAATTAAAGAGGTAGTTGGCAACCCGGTCATATTAAATTAAGTTTTAGTCATAAATATTTGAAAGAATTAATTCTAAATTTTAATTTAAAATTTTTTTAATGGAATTGAGAAATACTATATCGGATTACATATAGTGTTTGTTTTTGAAATGAATTGCTTGCTAAAAAGTCTCTGGTTTTTCATTATATAAACAAAACAACAAATTTTTAATTTTGCTAATTTTTAAATTAATTTCGCGATAATTAATCTAATCAAAAAAAATTTTTGTTTCATATTTAATGTTGTTAATTTTGAGATATTTAAAACAATATCAAATCCTTATTCATCTTAATTATGGAAAATAATTTTAAGTATTACGCACAATACTTTTCCATTTTAATTTTTAAATTTAATTAGTGTTAATTATTTAACAAATTTCACAAATTAATTTATTTTCATAAGAGGAATGTTTTGAAAGGAATTAAATAAGATATTTTTATGACACTAAAATGAAAGACAATCGGTGCCAGGTGTTGGTCATAAAAGTTATAAGTAGTCGTATACGTTTTTTGCATATTGATGATCTCATAAATGCAGATAAGTTTTAGGGATCTTGTGCCAATAAGACCCCATGGAAGCATCATTTCAACTTTAGTGCAATAAAGTTATATTATAATAGATTCTTGTTAGTCAATAACTAACTTATAGTAGAAATAACACAGAATAATTTAAAGACTTGGCCTTGTATATATTAGACACTAGATTAGATAGTTATTAGTTTGGTGTCTCATAAAAACCTAGATTCTGAAGTCTATTGTTGATACCATGAGATTTGAAAATTCTCGCTTCTCACATCCCCATCAGACTCCATTTTGCATTGTTCTCTTGTCATTTAAAATTTATTTTTTAAATTATAAAAGTTTTAAAGAAATATTTTTTTGGGTCCAAAGAAAATATCTAAAAATGTCAGGTAGCTTTTGACTATTATTATTATTAATATGACTAATATGAAAAGTTAAGAGAAGATATTGAATAGATTAGTGCGCGATTTTTGCTATTAATTTTAATTATACAATTATAATGCTGCTTAACAGAAAATTCAGAAACAATCAGGAAAAAAATTGGTACTTTAGATTTTGCGCTAATCTCGACTTATAATACGAGCTTAAATATGAGCAGATACGAAACATAAGTTTTGGAATATAGCTCAGAATTGGGGATTGAGGATTTGAAATATATAAAAACTCCTGTGGGTAAGATGATTATGTGTCGTGACACAATCTCGATCCGTGATCCAATCTCGAGCTGTGATATGCAATAGGCGTGATTGGATCAATATCAAGACAAAGGTCTATTATGACTATTAAGCTTTAATGCAATCACTACATTATTCTGATTTTTTACTCTTAGTTCGTAATTTTTTTCACACTCGGTAATATTTTCTTGTTGGCATAAAATCGATCGCAAAGGAGGGTTATGAATAATACCTGCACCAGTTTCTTGAAGATAAAACTCCAGATTTTTTCAACATTCTGAAGAAATAATTGAGTTCAACTATAAAAGGTGGTAGATAAGTTTTGATATTTAAGTGTATTAATTGTTATTAACAAACCCATAATAGAATAGAAGTACTGCTTTCAAATTTGTTGGAATATAAAACAAATCCACATATATTGTTCCAGACACTAATATAAAAAGCTGATTTAAAAACAATCAATAAATTTTTTTTATTAATTTCGCAGATTTAATGGACTTGAATGACCTACTTTGTGGTTTTGAAAATTATACAAGCTGTTTTATAAACAATAAATTTCTGGTTGAATATGAACTTTTCATTTCCAATTTATTTGCGGTTTTAACAAAAGCATGCACAATCGGATATGATGAAATTTTGAATGATATACACAATCAATTCATTTATTTAAAAAAATTGGCATTTACTTAATTGACAGAATCTTTTCTCATAATATATACACACCACTGAGTCATTACCTTCAAAAATAAACAACTTATGTAGAATAACAGCGAAAGACCTTTAGATGAATCTAATTCAGCATGATTACACAAGCATATGTTTACTAATATTAGATGTAGTAGATTAGGTTAGGTTACGCTGAAAAGACCAAAAAGGCCACGCATACATCAGGTCCTACTAGATCAGAGTCTTAATTTTTAGCGATAGTGTGCATCATGAAGGACCCGCGTGTTATTAGTGCATTTTAATTAAGTGCAGTAAAAAGAAATCAATTATTTTCCCAATAGATGACTTTAGTTATCTGTATCCTGCATTGTATAAGTCCGATGGGTTACGCTAGATGGCGTTAGCACGAAAAAAAATGAGATTTAGTATTCAAAAAACTTTTCATAGTTTGGTAACTGGTTGACTCAGCTCGCAAAGATGGACACTAGCCATATTTTACAGTCTTTCTTTCGTTAAGATGAAAACGCAAGCCAGGTGGCTGAAAATGTGATTATTGGTTATGGTTGCCATTTTGGTTTCGTTGTTTTCATTCCGGCAATTTCGATGTCAAAGATGCACCGCGCAGTAGAAGACCAATTGTGGAAATCGATCGTCATGTAAGCACTGTTTCAATTCCCCATGAGCTAAAGATTACAAAAATAAACCATTTGGAACCATTCGAATAAGGCTTAATGTAAGAAGAAGTTTGAAGCGATGTATGGCTGTCACACTATCCAACGCAAAAAAAAACCTCATGGACTGAATTTGCGAATCACTGCTGAGTCGCAACAACATCGACTCATTTCTAAGGCGACAACTACAAGCAAAAACGGTCATGGTAAAGTTTCTGCTTATCATTTAGATAAGCATTCTATTTATAATATTATTTATTCTAATTAACACATTTGATTTTGTATACGATGTAAACATCTCGACAGTACAATATCTATTAATTAAAACTAGACATATCCTTTTAATGGGATAATGATGAGATAAATTTTGGGATCGGTATGAGAAAATAATAATTCCTTTATGTTAAGATATAATGATTAATGTGCACTAGAGTTAAAATATCCTGTGTTCTCCCACGATGTAAAACTATAATTAATATAACTAATAATAATGATAAAAATAATAAATACGACTGATAAAATTGAATGACCTTTATATAGCAAGTAAAAATTTTTGTAGAAAATGTTTATAACACTTATAATTTTTAATTGGATTTATATATAGCTGTGGTTTCTGTGCTTGGTTTAATAATAACATATCAAGCGATTTGATTTTTAATAGAAGTATATTTGGCAGAACTTGAAATGTGAGCAATGTAAATTAGCTCAAATTAAATTAACACCAATTGGATTAAGTGGCACATATAAGGGGTTAATATAAAAATAAATGTTATAAATTTCATAGATTCAAAGTTTTAAGTCTGGTCCTATGAGTCTAAAGAAATAACTGAATTATTAAGTGAGGAATACTATACACTGCGTTCAGGTGATCTATTGTGTTAATACTAGTTGATTTTATCGATCATATTAGGGTTTTCATAAACCTGAATATAAAAGGTACTAAACCATAAAATATTTCTAAAGGCTATAAATGAAAAATATCTCGGAATATTCAAAATAACAAGATTTGTTAAAAAATTCATTTTTTACTTAAATATATTTTGAGAAAATCATGTTTCCATATAAGATCTTGGATTTAAATCTTTAACTTATTAACTATGCGACTAAAGTAAAATAGTTGAAGATTTATAGTCCAATATTGAATATTGGAATATCCAATATTTAAGTTATAATATTTATGGTATGATAACAAGTGAATATATAAAGGAGATTTTTCTATTTTTACGTGGATTTATATCGCCAGTTTGTAAGGTGGTTAGCTGTGTTCATATATGATCAAAAAAGGGTATATACATTTATTAAATATTATTTTCACTAATCAAAAAGATATGTAAATGAATAATGAAAACATTTTGATCATGTCGGTTTTCTGGCTGAAATAGGATATAGTTTATGCAAAAGAGTTAGTTATATACTGACTTATACAATTAATTATAATATAGATAGGGAGATAAAAATCTTTGTCTGCTCATCTTATGAAGTTAATTAATTAATCTTTAGTAAATAATTAAACATTATGTTATAATGAAAAATTCGAATTTTTTAACAAAATAATTAAAATACAATTAAATTAACATTTAATAAAAATAAATTCATTAGATCTTTTACAGAACCCTCTTTCATACTATATATAGGCACGCATTGTAAATGTAAGCATGTATTTCAATTATAAGAAAACTGATTCAGATTTAAGGTCTTGGAAAGCTGCGCCTCAATTAGCGAAACAATATAAGTTCATAAGATTGGGAATACGTCATTTTTTAGCACTTTTGTGAAATAACTTTAAACGGAAATAATTCATGTTTCAAAATAATTCATCAAGCAAATTTAAAACGAAAATCAATACATTTTCTAGGAAATTTTTAACGTAATGCTAATTCATAATGTGTAAAGTATTTATGAGTCTATAAATTTTATGAGATTGAATAACAAATTTCATTAAGTATATTTACTATCCCAAATAGTTTAAGACCAATAAAATCTTATTACCAGTAACTTTTATTAACTTCCTCATTTGATAAGAAAGAGCTTTAATCATAATTTTTTTCTAATATTTTGTGAATGGCTCTCAGATGAGAAGAACAAAAGATCTACTATAGCCACAATAGTAGATCTTTTGTACACCAACTAACACTTACTTATAAAGACACTCAACCTTTCAAATGAAAATCAGAAGACCAGATATTCTGTTGACCAGAATGAAACTCATTTTGGTCGTCGTTTTATAACTATGGATTAGACCTAGATTTACCATTATGATAATAAACTGAAATAAGAATATTTGCAGTGGACTAAAGTTGGTTGTTCAGCTCCAAAACCGATGAAGTCAGAAACAGTTTTCTGGGATGCTAAAGCAGTTTTATTGATTGATTATCTAAAAAAAGGTAAAAGAAAATAAAATAATAAAAAAAAATAATTGAAAAACGCTAGTTAGCTAGTGAACTAGGCTCATCTAAATCAGAAAGCAAGGGCATGAACTAGGTAGGAAGGGGGGTATAGAAGGGAAATGGGTTACGGCTATCTAGCGGGGGTTGAATCAACAATATACTTTGTGACTTTGTGACTAACTTTGCAGTTAAGCTGGTTATGTCTTCGAAGTGCAGTTTTAAGTTGAGTATGCCTAAACCGGGCATTACGGATGGCATAGTCAACATGTGGTATAAAGTTATGCTTGGATGAGAAAACAATGCCAAGATATGTGATTGTATTCGAAGGAAGCAAGGATATTATACCAGATGTGATATGTTAAATCGTCTCCGTTTTTTTAGTTTAGTATTAGGTTATCAAATTGATGAAAGAAGTAATATGACTAATATTAGTTTTTATATCAATCTTCTAAGAAAATTCATTATTAATGTGATAATTAAAATTATTTTAAATAATTTTCAAAATTTTAATAAAATTCACATCATTCGTAGTTATTTACTGCAAGAATTTCACAATGTAAATATAATATTTTATATAAATGTGCTAGAGTTTGTGTTGTTTACTACATAGTACTACATAGTACATATTTAACAATATTTAATTAAAAAAAAAACTTATAAAAACTTAAAATTAAAAAAGAAAAAAACTAAATTGTTGATAAGAAGAATGACGCTATTTCAAATAATTTTCAGAATAAATTTATTTAAATATTTAAAATATTTTCCTAACGATAAGCCTCATTTTTATGTTGGTTAAAACTGGAAAAAATGAAAATTTGCCCATAGCTCAGAGGCTTTGGTTTCTAAAAATCTCAAAAGCAATTAAAGAATTCTGTTTAATTTTTTAAATGATTTAAGAACGTTAATATCTCGTCAATTATTTTTTGTTGAATTCTTGAAAAAAAATATATTAAATAATTTGTTTTTAGAATATGCAAAATTATACTAAAATATTTGTCATCACATAAACGAGTTGTTTTAACTAAAAATACGAGTTTTATGATTTTTGCCAAGTGTCAATGCGGCAAGTCAACTAATATCCAGCGGATTTTTCATCACGTGTCATTGTCAAAAAAAAAAAAAATGGTTGAAATAGATCAAGAAATATTATTTATTAGACATTAATTCAAAATAAATTTATGAATATACAAATTAAATTATATGCTAAGCTTTGTTTGGACCTGTTTTTCTCTTCAACTATAAATATAAAAAAATGTTGTTAATAGAAACCTAATTAACCTTTACTAACCTTTAATTAGACACTCAACTGTCACTATTACTGGTTATTGTCTGGCACCCGCCAGAAGACCCAAATAAAGTTTAGGGACGCCTTTTCTTATATAGCTATTCAATTAAATTAGAAGAGCCATCAAAGATAGTGGGTTAAATCATTAACGCATTATTTAATTTAATATAGGCTTACTTAGAAAACTTTCGTGGAACAGATAACCTGAATTTATAATTATGTACGGTCCATGTTTCTAGGTGTAATTCAATCGCATTTTTTTTAATTAGTTCACCAATGGTGTCTGTTAACTATCAAAGTAGGGTGAGCAGCTCTTGTAACAATAGAAAATAATGAAACTTCTCTAGTATAATTGTTCATGACGTATGTAAATATGGTAAAATGATACTTTATTTTTTAAAATTAATTTATTTATTAATTTATAATTTTTTTTATTAAACTTTATTTTATTCAAATTTTTATTATTTAAATAATGTATGTTTATATGACCAAACTCTTTGTGATTCCTAGTAAAAAAAATTTTAATTTATGAAAGTTCATTTTGAATTAAATGATTTTTTTTTCGTTGACTATATAGCACTTCGGCATTGTTCAATATCAATCATTAGTGACCTTCAGAAAGATTTGATCGCTTAATAGTATATATATATTTTCCTGATATTATCTGTCCAAAACTTAGTTTGCACTTTTGCATAAAGCGTTGATTGGGAAACTGATATAGAACTAATCAAATGAAAGTTTCAGGACATTTTTTTTTATATATATTTATAATTAAATAAACTATAAACTAAATAATTTGATTTATATTAGAGTAGTTTTGATTAGTTTGCATTAATTTTATTAGAATTTAATTTTTATAACTTCAGGTTTTAAAAATATGAAAGTTGTTTATGACGTCTATATATATTTTTTAAGTAATTTTTTTAATATTAAGAGTATAATTTTATTTCTAATGTATTATTATTTAAATCAAAGCAACTTTCTATGAGTACTAAATTTAATATCTATAAATAAGACTATTGAGAGGCCGGTTCTTATATACGTATGTGCAGTAGGGATAGTAAATATAAGAGATATAAAATAGCTTAATTTATTGGAAAGAAAAGTAATTGGTAAAGTATTTACGCAATGAAGATAGCTTGACGTCAGCAATAATGATAAATTAGATATATGCAAGTTAAAACAATCAAGATACAATAAAATAATTTATTAAACCTTAACTAATAAGATTTTATGTAGATATCTCACGTTGGCCAAATCAAATTTAAATATTTAAGGTGTCGAAGAAAATCTAGTTCAAGAAATACCTGAATAAATGTTGAAAGGGAAGAATTATGGAGAATGAATATAGAAGCTGTAGTGGAGTGACATGAGAGATATCTTTGGTGCCTTATAACGACGGAAATTTTAAACCATACCAAATTTACTTATAAAAGTTTAAGTAATAATTATAATTTTAAGCAAAAGTTAATATAAAACAAGATAAATATAATTAATATTAATATAAGAAATATATCATCTTTCTATAAAGCGGTGTTTATGTCAGTAAAATTCTAGTATCAAACCGTCTTTATAAACAATAATGATACAATATGTAGACTATGTAAGAATGTATGTATATTTACTGCCCTCGATGTTTAATGAAGATCTAATTTAAAAATAGTGAAGCATAAACTTAGATGCATAACAATATCTTTTATTTCAAAAAAAGATTTGTATCAGTGTAGAAAATTTAGCAATTAACATATTAATATCTTATTTTTGATGGAATTAAATTCTACTAGTCAATGGAACTATTTCTTATCTTACTTACTTAATAGAGTGTACGAGTACTAACAAAACAATCAGTATCATAGTATTGGTTTTAAAATGGATGAAGATTTACTGGTTATTAAAATGGATGAGTATATTTACTGTAACTGAGTTTAGTTTAAGGAAGAAATATACCAAAAAAAAAGTTCTCTATCCACTATATATTAATGAACTCTTGAAAGTAAATCAGCTTTAAATACCTTAAAGTTCTGTTTATACACAACAGTGTTGTAAAGCTAATGCTTTATGATAGAATAAAAGTAGCTCGTAAAGTCTACCATAGCATTGGTACTCTAATGAAAAGCAAGTTTCAAATAATAAATGATAATATGTACTTTTAAGACCAGAAATCATTTATGGCTATTAAAAGACTTTAAATCTAGATAATTAATGACCTTTGAAGAAAACTATTTTTCATAAATTTGAATGTGGAACATTTAACATATAACCTAGTTCCATTAACCTGTGATGATGTGACATCTATGGCCAAGTATACTTGTACAGAAACTTCGACTGCAATGAATTAGGAATAGCTTGCGCAATTTATATAAAAAGGCCTCAACTAAATTATATGGAGAGAACTTACTGACACAAGAGAAGCAGCCAACGAAAGAGAACTCAAATAAAATCTGAGGCAGTAATAACTTACACGTGATTTCTGAAATATGATTCGATAATCTGAAATATAAAAAAGTCACTGTGTTATGTAGTAATAGCCCTATAACTTTTTTTTAACATTAGAAGGATTTGGTATTAAACGTGGTTACTTATTTTTTAATCTCGTGAGATATAACATACAATATGGGTATGTAGGATATGGTTAACACGTACTGTTTTGATTATATGAATTCGTCACGAAAATCATTCGATTTGTCATCATTCGCTTACTGGACTTTTCATGTAGGATTATACATACATAGGATCATGTTTATATGGAGAATTCTTAAATTCTTGAATCTTGAAATACGAACAACTGTCAAGTTAAATGAATACTCGTATTATTGTAGAGTTTATGTCAGCTATTTGACAATAAGTCATCAAAAATTACTTCAAAAGGATTTGATTATTAAACAATATTATATTATTATATGTAGTATACTTATTATTGTTACACTATTTTATCCTATTAAAAATATTTTAATGGTGTTGTTTTTGATACCTAACGGCATCAGTGGAACCAACATACTGAAATAACAATTTAATAGAAATTTTAAGATCATTTATGTTTAATTTACGTTTTACTTCTAGAACCCCAAAATGGGTATCATATCTGGTATTTATGTGTTACCCTTATTCACTATTTTAAGTACGCCCATGTAAAATTCATACCATTGTCTACGTGGTTATAACATCTTAGCCGTAACTGTTAAATAAGTATTTAAATTAATTTTAATTGGATTTATTATAATTTCGTTAAACGTTCCAAACAAGAATTTCTAGTATATCTTTAGCTATAATTAATACGTCAGACAAAAATTTTAAATCAAAACTGGTATCTGTGCAGACATTATTTGGGATAAACTAAAAAAAAAAATTAAAAAAAAAATATTTTTATTATATTTAGTTTAGAAAAGTAAAAATAACAATTAATTGATTTGTAAATAAGCTTAAGAATTTAATAACATTTAATGGAAAATATTCAACCTTGCCTTAATTAATGGAACAACAAACAGTCTTTCTTCCTTCCTCTATTTTCTAAATATTCCACATCATTTAGCATATGTAATTAGTCATCCCTGTTTTTGTTACTAAATCTTCCGTATCGAAACGGATTTATTGTTTTAGCAAATAATTTTTCGTGCGCTAATAATTTTGTTTGTGTTGTGACGTGAGATAAAATTTTTCCAATGGAATATTCGGTTTGTCGTCATCAATAAATCTAAATGTTTGTTTTGTTTATAAACAATAATTCCATTGCAAACATTGTAACTAACTAACAATAATTTAATTTCCAACCGAATGTGAAATTTAATTTTTTACATTTTCAAATTTTATTTTATTTTTATATTTTTTGGATTTATCAATTTATTGTTTTATAAAGCTTTTATTAAATATCTACAACTGGTTTCGATGATTCATGTTATCTTTAAAGTTATTCGACCAGTTATAATAAAAGATAGACCAGTTAAGAATTACTAAATTTTTTTTTCTCTAAATTTTATTCGAAACTAACATCTTATGGTTGTTGTTGTATTAATTTATTAATTAGCTTCTTTAAATTATTTAATTAAATTCAATTATTAACGAAAACAGAATATTTTATGATTTTAATATATATATACGCATATATTATATATGTATTTTTATGTAAGAATAAAAATGAAGCTTTTACATACATATGTATATTAAATTCATATACATATAACACTTGAATAGATGTAGTTTATTGCCCCGAGTTTATAGTAAAATGGATCTTCTATAACAAGTTATTTAAAAGACTTTGATAAAGATACACTTCTTCAATAAATAAAAAATGGATGTGCGAATTACATATACATATGTATATACCTGCATATATACTACATATGATGAATATAGGTGCACAATATTTATATGGTAAGGATCACAAACTAAGGCTATGTACGCGGATTTACGGTCTTTCAATAACAAAACTATAGAAGCAACAAGTAATCTGCAAATCAGACAATATACTGGTTAAACATGTCATCGTTAGGTCAACAATACATGATTGAAATTTATCCACACATAAAGTACTTAATCCAAACTATAGACTTAGAATTGTTAACGTAATATCATATAATAAAAAGGAGAGAAATAAAAAGGAAAGGAAGAAGTCTGCAGTTTGGAGTGCATGTGCCAGGACTAGAAACTAATTAAAAAAAATTTCGAATATTTCCTAAGACCATCGACGATGAGTACTTATCAATACTCGAAACAACGTTGTAGGGTTGACCAATTTTCAATAGATTAACGAAAATTTTTGTTGTCTTTTCATTCCTATTCGAACCCTTCTAACTTTTAAATAGTTTCTTTTCGTCATAAGACGCGTCAGTTTCGAAAAAAAAAAATTAACATTAAGAAAGAAGGATACTGTTTATTATGGTGTTTCTAAAATAAATAAGCACTTAATATACAACATGATCATTAACGATAGTGGATATAGCCCTTTATGGAGATATGATATTAATAAATATGAAGTAAGTTTCATCATTGTTATTGCTCATTGGTAAATTTGGATTTATAACGACCATTAAAAATCACTCATGAATTTATGGAATTAACAGAACAAAGTATATCAATAGATTATTAGTGCTCTGGAATCATGATAAAAATTTTATTTCACTAAAAGAAGTAACTCGGCGAAGGCCAGGTCGGAAATCGCTCTCATGCAAAATTAGATAATTTTAATCAATATAGTAGACTGCGTGGAAGTACATAAAAGTATATGTTTATTATCATAGGACTGTTCTTTTCAACATCTATGATATATTACAATTACCCTTAGACATTAACTTATTCATTTAAAAGTTTATTAAGTAGAAACAAATGTTTAATTTTATATAAATGTCGGCCTTTAATGTGCTTTTTGTTTTCAAAATATTTTTTCCACGACTAAATATATTTGTAGCCGATTTCGGCTATTTGTAGGAGATATCATCTACATATTTACTAAAATTAATTGCTCAAGTGCAAAAATATATAAAGTTTTAGTATTTTTATATTAGTTTTCCCTGAGATCACATTTAGGCTTAGAAAATCAAAGAAAACACAATTAAGAATTGAAGTACATTACTTAAAATTCAGTTTTTACTTAAATTCAAATTGTATTAAATATAAATGATTTAAAACAAAATCGGAACGAAAATATTTTAAATCTATTGTTAAAACCCTATAAGAAGTATCTTTAGTTTTTCTAAATAACTTAAGATTACTAAAAAATCATTCGCTTCTATTAAAACTGGATAGAGTGATGAAATTAAGTGGGTGGATAATGCACTGTACATTACACAACATAGGTAAGGGTTTATATTCTTTAATTCTGTTTATAAGAGGTGATAGTTAACGAAAGCAATTATTATCTTGTCTCAAAGATTATTTAATCTGATTTTAGATTCAGTTTTATATTGAAAAGAACTATACTGTCAATATACTGGTCAGGCGCGGCATACATTTTGAACAATATAAATAAATATAGGCATTTCCGTCTCCTCTTTAAAGAGCCTAATCCAACAAAAAAATACTAAAAAGGCAGATATAAGTTAATGAGTATTTTAATAAAACAATCTTATATAGTTGTCGTTACTTTAATAGCCCAAAAGAATCCAAGAATCAATCCACCCCTCAATAGCTGGGGCGGATTCAGAGGATGTTGGGTGTTACCTTATAGAAGAAACTTACCACATATGAAGGCAAAATTACCACAACAGAAAAAATACTTTGCTATTAAGAATTGGACTAGATTAAGTTGCTTAAAGGAAATTCCGTTGAAGTAATTACGAATAGTGCATGGAAGAAACAATGTCTACCCAGCTTTCATCAGAAAAGATTTTATCTTTTGAGAGATGTTATTTTCAAATAATTGACGAAGCTTGGTACAATTGAGCTAATATAACTTAAATGAGTATTTTATCATTCTTGACTGATTTACTAATTACAATTAAAAATAGAATGTCTAATACATAAATAATAATTTTTATTTTATTCGTACAAGCCAGCTCATAAGGTTATATTTGTTTTAATATACTTCTAGTTATAATATTAGTAATTCTTATTACTTTAAGTATAAAAATTAAAAATTCATGGAATTTTAAGCCAATTACATTTTTTTTTTGTAAAGATATAATAAATCAATTGCTTCAAGTTTTAAATTAGAAGCTTGTCACTTTTCTAAAAAATAATTATGGTACATTTTATTAAAGTTTAATGGTAATACCACGGAATTCCAGAATTAAATCAAAGTTTTAATTTGAAGCTTTTTAGTTCTTCATGTTTGAATTCCATCGTAACCAAGAGATTAAAATTTTTAATCTTGATTTTTAAATTGTAAAGGTAAGGCATAAGACGATTTGCTGAAAGAGTTCAGTAAAGTATATTTTATAAATTTATCTTTTTTCTTCACATGTCTAGTATCGATTCTAATTTAACTAATTACCTGTAGAAAGAATCTATAGTTTTATTTTTTAAATGAAACATACTATTAAAAATTCTATATCTTTTAAACAGGAATTTAGAGCATAAAGTTATATGTCTCTAAAGTAACATATATCAAAATCATTTTTGGTGGGTTGCCTTGTTTTGGCGTTGAGAGAGTTTCTCTTCCGTTCCAATAACGTGTAGGATCTGTGTTATTATCACTCATCCAGGCATAATAAGATCCAGAATTTTTTAAACTTTTAAAACTATATTTCGCGGTTGATGGAGAAGAATATTTATATTGACAATTTCCGTATTTGATATATATAACTCTTTTTTTAATCTTTTATTACATTCCAACATTCTATAAAAATTATGAAATGTAAAAAAATATGATTAAAAAAATGTTAAAAATTTTATTTCATATCAGGTATGAAATAAAAGATAATGTAATAGATTATAGCAATTAAGACTATAGAAACTTAGAGATATCCACAAAAAATTTTTCAACTTATTTTAATATTATTTCATAATAGTTATTCACTATAATAAAAAATATTTTTTCAATAAACTTTACTTAAAAATATATATTTTTAATTATTTTAAATAATAACTTCTTAATTTTAAAAAAAAATCAACAAATGAATTTGAAATCAATTTTCATGAATCTCTTGAAGTACTTTTCTTTGACACTCCACATCTCAGGTAATATTATATATAATATATACTTTTTTCTTTATGATTTTTAACGTTCCTTTGAGAGAGTAATTACTAATTGCTACTAATTGATTGAAATAAAGCTAATAATGACATAATTTAGTTTGGAAAGCTTAAACATCTTTAAAGTTAGCTATTATGTACATAATACTCTTCTTCATTTCTTCAGCAATAACATATAATTCCTTAACAACCTATTCCCTTAACAACCTATTCATGGAATATTCATTTTTCTATTCTCTATTATTTTTGAATATAAATAAGTAATAGCTTTTTAAATGTGAATTACTTATATAGGTATATTCCTGTGAATGACTACATGTAACAATATTTTGTAAGTACAAGTAGTTTTAAAACTTAAATAATAGTTAGTGTCTTAAAAAAAATTACATAATTACATAAAATTACATAAAAAAAATTACAAAAAATATATAATTTGAATAGATCAAGAAACAATTGTTTTACATTTAAATAATTACTTGTTGGGCGATTACAGACATGACTCGTCCTTGGCCGTGTCGAGTAGCCTCCATCAGCCAGCCGGATTAGTTGCTTTCTGTCGCCATTTGGTAGTACCCCCAAATCTTTGGTCACCTGGTCCTTTCACCGAAGATGCGGACGTTCTCCACCATGTTTTCCATCAACGGGTACTGAATCAAACACCTTTCTAGCCAGAGTACTTTCTTCCATTAGCACGAGATGACCAAGCCAGCGAATTTTTATACGCTTAACTACATCAATGTCGCGGTATATCGTTTTATCTAAGAAGATACTTGTTGCCAACGTATAATAGACCATAGATCTTCCGAAGAATTTTTCTCTCGAATGCTCCTAACGCCTTCTCATCACTATTGGTAATTGGCCAAGCTTCTGCACTTAAATAAAATAATTTTAATAATTTTAAATAATTTTTTTCAAGTTCGAAATATAAATATTTTAATTTAAGTGTATAATATTTATTTTGTTACTTTTTACTCTCATAAAATTTGTATACATAATACAATATATAAAATATTATTATTTATTTACGTTATCACAAAAATGAAATCTTTAGAGATATATAACTATAACACTACATTTTTATAATGAATATTTTAAAAAACAAAAATATGTGTTTTTAAGGACAGCATTTGAAAAAATATTTTAAAAATAATTTTTACAAATTAAAATTTGATTTAAAATTTTGTTTTAAATTATATGTATATTGATCCTAATCTCTGAATTTAATTTTTTATATGCGACCAATATTTGAATATAACTTATATAAGGAAAAGAGATAAAATTTTAAATATTTTGCGAATGATAAATTTTTATAGTTCAACTAGAATAAATTTCAAGGTAAAATGGTGTTAAATTTTTTATAATTCATCCACAAAGGTGTCAACACAAATTATGAAAAAAAAATATATATAAAATTTTGATCAAGCGTATTGTCAAACCTCATTAAAGATTTACTGGCACAGCGGTGATCAACGTCAATGGTTCGTTACCATAAATTGTTTTACCTTTTGTTTATATATGTAAATAAATTATTATAGTCTCTTGGTTGATATGCAAAATAATTTAAAAAATTTGCTACATTAAAACTAAGTAAAGAAACAAATTTATCTAGAATTAGCAAAGATATTACAAGTAGATGGCCCATTCAAATGGCTAATGTCTTGACTTTGTTCTGTTCATTCATAGTATTTTTGGCTATCATTAACATAATTATTTGTTATGAACATATTACATTCTTTACTTATAAATTGGCTAATATTAAAAACTTTGTTGTATCTGAAATTACCAATTAGCGTGATTAGTTTGTAGTGCGTGTATAGGTACAGATATAGCACCACTTGGCAGATACACCGTCATACGGGTACGTAGTAGCGTTGACGGTTTGCTTAGCATTCGCAAACCAGTTCGATGTTGCTGAACGAAATGTATAAAATAAAATAATAAATTTATTAAAAACAAAAAAAAAAGATATTGCCTCACAAGAAATTTTAGCAGAGACTCGATTTTTTTATATAAAAGTTAATTTGTCACTGGGATTCTTGACAGTAACGAACATATTTTTGCGCTGTAAACACCAAGTTTTTTTGAAGTTTTTTATCTAAAGCAGTGCTGAAAACATAAAAATTGTCGAAATTATATTTTTAAAAAAAATTTTTTTACTTAATATTCAAAGGAGTTTGGAAATGTGTTATAATTGATAAACATTTTATTCAAATCAAATCGAAAAATAAATATATATATAAGTAACACTCGATGTTTACGACTTAATTCAGATCTTGATTTCAAAATAAAGAGACTGCAATTGTGTGATAACGAGCTTCGCAAATAAAAAGTATAAAAGCTCAAATTGAAATAAATTTCAAAGATTCGAATTCGTTTTTTAGCTCGAAAAGTGCGATTCTGTTTACAAATCTGCGTGTTTGAGTTTCCGATTAGTCTACAAAAACAGTGAGAAGATACAACATATTTTTTAGTGCTTATTTGCTAATTTTTATAATTTTTGCGATATTTTCGTTTTGGAATAACACTTTGACGTCTCTATCAGATAATATACAAAAGGAAGGAATAGACAAAATGGCTGCTTGTAATTTGAGAGTAAGTAATTTAAAAAATATCCTTGTGAAAAATGTGTTTTGTATTCCTATACACATAGAATTTATAAACTACAACATATAATTAACATTGACATTGAACAAAGGATTAAGCCCTTACGATTTAGTCTTTAGATTATAGTAAAATAGCATAGTAAAATATTTACCGAAAATATTTGTTGTTTTGAATAGAAACAATTGTTTATAAATAAAAGTTTTAAAAACATTAATATAAAAATATTTATATAAGTAATAGCGTGACGAGTCCTTATTCATTACATGCTCAATTTAAAAGTTTTATTTCCTTTCTTTTTATTATTCTATAATAACCATTCTATAATAATATCGTAATGTGAATAATTAAAAAATCAAATAATAATTACTTTTTAATCTAAATCTTATAATAAATTGTTATTTCGACAAATATTCAATACATGTTTTTATTATTACTGGGCTTAGGTCGTTAATTTAAAAAAAGAGTAGAGGAGAACACGTGGTGAGAAATAAGTGAAAGTATTTTAAAATAATAAAATGTAGTTCAATAATGTATAATAAAAATAAAACAATAGTAACTAAGAATCAAAAAATAGTAAATAATTATTTAAAAATAAGTTTGAATAAAAAAGGATTTCGAAATTAACATTACCTGAAAACTATTTTTTAAATGTTTAATTGTTAATGGAATTATATCTTTATATTATAAATAATTATATTTTTTATTTATAATATTTAATAATATTTATAATATAATAAAAATATTATATACTATAATATATATATAAATATTTAAATATAAAATATTTTATGTATTTAAATAATATAAATTATATATATTAAATTGTATTATAAAATATTATAAATATTTTTTTTGTATCTGTACGAAATATCTCTAAGGTAATATAACTTAACTATACTTTTATAGCTATTGAAACTGTAGGTCATGTGAGTGTAGGTCAGTCTTAACTGAGTTCTTATTAAGATTTTCTACGTACTAGGCAAATAGCCACAAGGCTATTCTGTCGTACTTATTTTGCCATCTTTAATATACCAATTCTTCTCTTAAACCAATTAAAACAAATATTGTGTATATTATTTTAATACCCAATTTTTTAATGTTTCTGTTATTAAAAAAAGAAATAATTTTTTTTTATAATAACAATAGTAAAAATAAAATGATGTAGACGAGAATACTAATTAATTATTATTTGTATAATAAAAAATATATAATAAAATATAAATAGAAGAAAAACAAAAAATAAAAAAACAAGTAATAAGAGAAACATATATAAAAAATCATAAATACAAAATAGAAATGGAAAAATAAATATTATGAAAATATGAAATTATAAGAAATATATTGAAATGAAAGATATAAAATTTTTATATATATAAAAGAAAGTTTAACATTTCATTTAGTAGAATATAGTTTCTGAAGTATGATTTGTATTCTTAATTAAAATCCACAAAGTGCTATTTATTTAAATATTTATAACATATTTCATTTAATTATATGAAGCAACCACAAAAATCTAAAAAAAAAAATAAATCAATTGCTAGTTTATATATATATATATATATAATAATTGAATTTGTATTAAATCAATTTTTTTTATGTCTTATACAACAATTCATAAAAAAAATATTATTGCAGTTTAGTGGTCTTAAGTCTTATTAATAATTAATAATTGTTATAATTTATTAATTGATATAATAATATTTTAACTATTGTTAATGCAACTTCCTAATTAAAGCAATCATTTTTGAACATAAATCAATAAATTATAATAGCTTATTAATATTATTAATTTTTGTGATTAAAAAATTTGATTGTTTTGATTAATTTTTTAATTATGATTAAAATTAATTTCAATTTAATTTTTTAACACAACTATTAATTATTAATTATTTTATTCCAATATTTCGACCAATTCACCTATATATTAATAATATGTACAATTCATTTATTTAAAAAATTATTTTGTAACCAAAAATTTTAAAATACGGTTTTTTAATTTTTTTTAAGTTTTCTTTATAAAAAAATTTAAAACATAAATTTATTTAGAAATAAATACATATGTATTCCTACTTTTTGAGGATACCAAAACTTGATTTTTTTTAAATAAAACTAAGTTAATAACTTAAAGTTAATAGTACTGTTATGAAGATTAATATTATTGCTATAAGAAAGCTTTGAACTCCTTTATTTTTGAATTTTGAATTCCATGTTTAAAAATCATTCCTTTATTGCAATTATAACACTATACATAAAATTTAAATAAAGAGGTACATTTTTTGCTATAGATGATTTTGAAATTAAAGTATAGAAACATAAAATAAAATGTGTAGTATTTTGTTAAAAATATAATTAAATTATAAAAATTAATTTATTACTAATACGTTTATTAAAAAAACTAAGTACTTTTAAATTGTTCTTGAAAGATTTTTATTTTTATAATAATATATTTTTTATGTTATTCAATAAATTTAAAGTTTCTTTCAACTGTTAAAAAAGATAACTATTATTATTAAAATTTTTAAAGGCGCTAGTTTTTATAATCTTATAAGCTTAACTAAATATTTTATACATTGTAAGTTTGCTTTCTTCAAACGAAACTTTGTATTATCATTTATCGATAATGTATTAAGATAAATTTTAATTTGTTTATTTTATTCTATATTATACAAGTTCAATTAAAATACTTTTCAAAATTCATACTTGATATAATCATCATTTTTTGCAAAAATCTAAAACTTATTTATTTAATTTTTTTCAACATTCTAAATATTTTAAACTGTTTAAATTTAACTGATTGTATTGTTTCTATTAACTTTAACCGTTGTTCTTTTTTTTTTTTTAAATTATCATATAAACACCAGTTTCAAGTTGATTTTTCCTAAAAATAATTTTAAAAACAATTAAAAAATAAATAACTTATCCCGTGCATATTATATTATTCCATTATACTTAGTTATCTAGTCATTTCAAATGAAATATTAAGTTTATAATCTAATTTTATAGAAATCGAAACCTGATGATACGAATTTCAAATGTGAAACTGTCAAGAATAGAATAAAGTTGAGTACAAAAGTAACATATTTCACTTTTACTTTTTAAAAACAAATGCTATTAAAACGATTAACTGCGAAAGTATTAAATAGATGCAAATATATTCAGATTTTTAATCAAGTTTAATTAAAAAAAAACGCCATAATAAAAATTAAATACATAATAATCAAAAAAGAAGTATAAAGCGATTAGGAATAAAAATTTACATATAATTTAGTTTTTAAATATTTGATAAAAAGTTTTTATATAGAATTTAAAATTTTTTTTAAAGTTAAAAAAAAATTAATTGCCAGATCATTTCAGATTTTTATTTACTTAATTTTAAGTTATAAAGTTTGTGACCTTTTATAATATACATTGTGACCGAAAAGTTTTCGGAAATTCTCATTTAAAATTCGCGCGCTGTATATTTTTCGATATTTTAAGTTTATGTAGTTTGGCAGCACTGTCCTTAATTACTATGCCAAAAATGAGCGCGATCTGTCATGACAGTTCGTTTACGGCAGCTGTTGAAACCAGTTCACCTCAGTAGTGCGTTGCGAAAAAAACAATGGAAAAAAATATTGAACAAAGAGTTTGCATCAAATTTTGTTTTTCGAACGAAATTTCGTGTGCAGAATCGTTGCGAATGCTACAAAAGGCTTATGGGGAATCAGTTTTATCGAAAACTCAAGTTTATGAGTGGTACAAAGCCTTTCAGGACTGTCGTACGACCGTCGAAGACATGCCGCGTTCTGGACGACCTTCGACCTCTACCACCGACGAAAACATTGAAAAGGCAAAGGAAATCGTGTTCAAAAATCCTCATGTGAGTGTTAGAGAGATAGCACGAGAGCTAGGCATCGGTCGTGAGATGGCTCGTTTGATTTTGGTGGACAATTTGTGTATGCGACGTGTCAACGCCCGGCTTGTTCCGATTCACCTCAATTTGTTCAACATTATCAACGATTTTAAGGCCAAACATTCAATAAATACCATCGAACAGCCACCGTATTCACCTGATCTTGCACCGTGTGACTTTTTCCTGTTTCCCAACCTCAAATTACCACTCAGAGGAACGCGTTTTGAATCCATAGAAGACGTAAAACAGAATTCGCAGAGGGAACTCAAAGCCATACCGGAAAGCGCCTATAAAATGTTTTGATGATTGGAAGAAACGTTGGCATTTGTGTATCGCTTCTAATGGAGCATATTTGAAGGAGATAAAATAAATATTGATGAAGATTAAGAATTTTGCGTTTTATTTAAAACGCAAAGGAAACTTTTCGGTCACAATGTATACTTCGGAGGCGGATCTAAAATAGTTTAAACAATATTAAAATTATTTTTATGATGGAAAAATAATAAAAAACTTTAATAGAGTTCTGAATTTAAAATTGGATAGATAATCACTTTTGTTTTTAATGTTCCAGAATTACTTAATTTTAATTTATACTGCTTCGGATATATTCTTTTGTAAGCTATTATTACTACCTAAATTACTACTAAATTATTACTACCATTACTAATTTATTTTATTAGTAAATTAAATTAATTATACAAATACATTTTATTATATTAATATTTATAGAAAACGGATATTTAGAAATTTGTTTTAAATGAAAGAAATATTATAAAAAGACTGATCTAATCGTTATTGTTAGTAAAAAGCGGTTACGGATATTAAATATAGGTATTTCAATCCTTGACTTTCAATAGAGCGTTATAGTTAGAGACTAATATAAAATAATTATAGTTACATCATATAATTATAATTATAGTTGTATTATAAAATTATGATTAAATTATGAAATTATAATATACTAATTTAATAATTATATAATATAATCTCTAATTATAACTATATTACATTATAATATAATAAGAGTTGAACTTGTAGTAGAACTAATGTGTAAAAATAGAGATATAAGCTAATTTTAATATTTGATATTTTATTAAAAATTCTTATAACACAAATAAAACTAAATAATACTAGTAACTAAAAATATTGTAGTCCTTAAATTATGAGAAATGCTATAAGAATCGTTTTTGGTTATTATTAACAAAAATGATATAGTTAGAACTTCATTATGAACTATAATGTTATTAATATTGTATTTTTTAAACATTATAATATAGAAAATAAATCACTTTTTTACTTGAAATTAGAATTATAATTCAAAATATGGATTTTATATTTATATATATATATAAGAACGTACAGGTGTTTATTTAATCAAAAAAGTTATTCCTAATTGTTTGGTAAAATTGCATTGGCTTAGCTAAGGGGGACGTTGGATAACTGACTCTCAAAAATAAGTTATAATGGCTCTCTTGTAGCACAGAAACTGTACTATGCTGAATCGAAAAAAACTATCAATTTTTTTGGATCGGTCCCAGTTTTTTCTTGAGCAGAAATTTTGTGTTTTGTTCGGTATCAAGCATAAGTTATGTTAATATTTTATGAAGAGTTTGTACCTTTCACAAGGTGATTATATATCTTATGCAGTTATAAATTGATAAATAAAATTGATGACTAGTGTTATTATTAGGGTAAGAAATGTAATTAATAAAAGCACTTTTCTTTGATTTTTTGTTAAAAATAAATGTGAATTTATCTGATAGATATTAAACACATACAAAGATGTTTAGAACTTAAAAAATAGAGAGAGAATAAGCTAATACTTTTTCGTTTTATTAAAAAAATTTAAATTTTATAGTACCTGATGATGACTATAAATTATAGTCGAAATATCGGTAAAAATAAAAGCTTGTAAAAACAAATAAATATTTTTAAATAGTTTATTATTTAACTGTTGACCAATTATCCCGTAAAAACACAAAATTATTTAAAAAAAAAATTTTTGGGTCATTAAAACAAAAATATATAAAAAAAAATGTTAAACTACACTACTTTTAAGTGCAAACTTTTAATATTTTTTTAACAAATAGGTAATAATATATAAATATAAATAAATATATATAAATAAATTTAAAATTTATATATAAAATATTAACTTTTTATTTATTATATTTATTATATTTAGTAATGTATATGATATGACATCTTATTTTTTTATAAAACACAAATTTTTTTTATATAATAAATACCGTTTATATTATTGATTTATTTTTGTTAATAATTAAGAATATCACAAAGATTTATTTTATATATAAATATGTTTTTGATTAATATTTCATTATTTTTTTTTTTTATATTTTTAATAAACATTTTTTCCTGATATATATATATAATTTTTCTAAACCTACTATTTTTATTTTACATAGTATACATAATAATTATTGAATTATCATAATTCATCATAATTATCATCATATCATTTTGAATTGTTATATATGTATAAAAACAATAGGTGTTTTATTCTAATTTTTATATTACCGGATGGCAACATTTTTAAATGTTAAAATAAATTAAATTTTATATTTTTGAAATTCTATTATGTCATATAATATTTGTATATTATAATTTAAAATTTACTGTACCATCTACTGAATGATATTATGAAGTCACCCTGGTACCGAAGCAATACTTTTTTACTAATTTATCACATGAGTTTTTGAACATTTTCTATTCGAAATTTTATATCTATTCACTTAGTGTTAATTAATGTTAAAAAATTAAAAAAATTTGTTATTAGTTAAATGTTTTCCAGTATTATTAAGAGTTGTATGAATCAGTAGAATAGCTTCTATATCATAAATTTTGAATTTAACGTCTATAACAGAAACTGCAAGTATATATGTAAATCATAATCAAATTTTTAACATAAAATTTCTTTCATACTAATTTTTGTTGTGTATTTAAAACGTGTGTTGTTTATTAACAAAAATAATAATTTTTAAAAAATAATAAGAAATAAATTTTTAATTCAGAATACAACGGAACGGATCCAGAATCTAACAAGGTCATTTCTGTGTTATCACTTTTTTTATTATTTGCTTCAAATATAAGAAAAAAATTTGAATTTATTAAAAAAATAAAAACAAATAAAACTTGAACTTTTGTTTAAATAAAAACAATCTTTTTATATATATAATACAAATCTCAAATTAAATTTAAATAAAAAAGTTTTTATTGATTTTTTTCTGTTTGCCTATTTGGGAAGTTGTAAAAGTGTCATTACAAGTTCAAGTTTAATGTTAATGAAAATAAAATAAAAATTAAAAATTATGGAGCAAGGGTTACCGCATAAGTTTTTATGGGAACTACTTGAAACTTGTTGACATATTTAAATAAATAATTTTTTTTTTGAAGTGTAACTTCGAAGCCGATAAGCACGCATTGAAATGCAATATACAGAAGAGTGAACATTTTGGATAAAATATATAATTTTATTTATTTTTTTTGAAGTTCAAAGTTTTAAGATACAAAATTTAAAAAAAAAATTTAATCTTTATGAAAAAAAAACTTTAAATGTAGCTTGATTACATACTAAAATTATAAACGTGCATCAAGTTTCCGATAATTACGTAATTTAATTTTTTTTTTAATACATAAATACAATATGAATTGACACTTAATAATATCTCTGAAAAAGCAGTACTTGTTTTATTTAAATTTTTTTTTTTTAAATGAAACCTTTTTTCTTTTTTAAATGTTGCATTCGAAATTAATTTTTTTTGGTCTCAGTCCTCAACACCGATCTCCTTTTCCATTTAAAACTTATTACGTACATTAAAAATATGCACCATATACAATATTAATGTACTATGTATTGAATATTAATTAAAAAATATTTACTAGAAATATTTTTATTGAATGCATACCTATACGTAATATACATATATTGCGAAATAATGTTATTATAATAAATTAATTAATGCAGCTGTTTATATGAAAAGTTTTTGAAGAGGTTTTTTCAAATAGTTGTAAACTACAACAACAAAAATTTTATTTTTTATATTATTTTAATTAATTGAATTTTTGGCTGACCATACAGCTGTTTCGAGTATTGCCAAATACCCATCATCAGTGGTCTTGGAAATAATTCTTATATTTAATTATTCGTAAATAATCGAACTCATGCCCTGCCAAATGTGAAGCTCAGAATCAGCGCACCTTAACCAACTGATCCAATGCCGTACTTGACTTTTTTATGTTCGCATATATAAATTCAATGGTTAGTTTTTATATAAACAATTGCCTATTATTTTTAATATCTCTATTATTTATTATTATAACATAATTATACCAGATTTTCTACAACTTGCTTTGAATTGTTTCTGTTTTTAGCGAATTATCTAAGTTGGTTTAATATTTTACCATTTTATGAACAGATATTATTTAAGCTATTTGCGGCCTTAACTGAGTTGTCACAGATCGTTAACAGTTTTTCAGTCCTTGAAAATATCTCTTCTTAGCTTTCTACGGTCTGACGTGGCGATTATGCTTAATTTGGCTTCTATTCAGTATCTCGTGAAGTATTTCATCGTATTTTTTGGAGAGCATCTATACTATCTAATACTATTTTCGTTTCTTCAAATGAGTGTTAGTGCTGATTTAAATCCATGGTTAAAAAAGTTTTTCTGTGCTGACAAGCCTTAGAACAATCTCTGAAGGTATAACAGTGGCATCTATTTTCTAATAATTGTATTTTTGATTTCATATTATTTGATTTTTAAGTCATTTGTGGTCTTAACTATGTTGTCATAGGTCGTTCTGCGATCTGACGTGGCGATTATTCCTAATTTGGTTTGTAATAAATATCGCATAAGGTATTTTAACACATTCTTTAAAAAGCATCTGTCTTATGTAATGGTATTTTCGTTTCTTGAGTGTTGATGCTGACTTGAATCGATAGTTACTAGAGTCCTTACTTACAAATGGTTCTCAGAGTCTAAACTCTCGAGGTGTTAGGGAGGGGACTATTTTTGAATAATTGTAGTTTTGATTTTACATCATTTCTGAAAAATCAAGCTATACATTCATGTAAAAGAAGAAAGCTTTTAACATAAAAAAAAGTGAATATATTATTTAACAATTTGGAGTTATTATTTTATTTAATTGACAATATTTGATGATTTAAAAGCCTACAGATATGAGATCTCTCATTCAGACAATCAGTAACTAATTTGCAATAAATTGTAATAGGCAATATAGGTGTATAAATTAAAACTCTCCTTTTCATTCTGTTTTCAACAGAGTGGTGTTTCGAACTCCTCCTATTTTATATAAACATTTATAAATAATAAACATATTTTTTGTTTTCATTATATTTCTTCTTTCGTATAATACTTTTTCTTACTTCATATAATTTTTTATTTTTTTTATGTTATTAAATTTTATCATTTTCGGGTCTTTTAACATTAACGTACAGATCTTCAATTATTATTAAAAATTAATTATTAAAAATTAAATGTTAATAATTAATTTCTTTGTATGGATATGTTTCCTTTTATATATTTTTTTATTCTCCTTCATATACTTTTACTCTTTTTAAATGATTCATCATATTTAGTTCTTATAATGTTATCTACTTCTTCTTCTACCAGAGGAGCATAGGGTCTCCTATTATGTTATCTATACTTTGATAATTAATTATTAAAAATTACTAATTATTAATATTAAATATTATTATAAATATTATCATTATTTTTAATAATAATTTAATAGTTAAAAATTAATTATTAATTTACTTAAATGGATATCTCTTTTTTCATATATCATATGTCTTTGTCCTCATCCAGTAGTTTATTTTCATACCATATAATTTTTAACAACATAATTTTATTAAATTGTTAATTAATTTATTTATTTATTTAATAGTAATTAGGTTTCTTCCGAAAGTCTAACAAATCTATTGCAAATAGTTTCAAAGTTTTTCAAAAAAATATTGTGTAATATATTTTAATTTATTTAAATAATAAAGAGTAATAAAATTATTTTAAAAAATATTTAGAACTAGTTAAGCAATTAAATTTATATAATTTACGATTGCAAACAAAGGTGACATTTTTGGTTAATTAATCGAACCAAAAACTTAAGTGACTTCCACGTATTTTAAGTTCATAATTTATGTAAAACGTATAAATGTTATGTAAACAAAAACAAAAAAAAATATATATATAAAACAAAAGTAATTTTTTTTTCCATTTAACTTAATTGATATTTAATACGTTTGAGATTTTATGGGTATTTTTTATTTTTATTTTTGATATTTTGATTTTTAATGATTTATTTATTTATTTTTTAATTGTAACCATGAACCATAAACTAGTCAACCGGTTACATGCTCTCGATTGGCTTCAGACTTACATTAGCATTTTGTGGTCTGATGCATTTTTTTACATTTTATTATTTTAGTATATTTTGAATCATTAAAAATGCATAATTTTAATTTTTAATTGGGAATGTATATCAGTTCAATTTGTATTGACCTAGAAGTCATTAACCGATGATTGTGGAATCGTGCTCTTATTTAAAACATATAAAAAAAATGAATAATATATTTACATAAATTTTCATAAATTATATTAAATCAATTTTTAGTTAAATTTTATGTTAATAATTTTTTATTTATGAAAGTACATTTCAGTATATAACAAATTTTTTTATTTGTTATTTGATTATTATGACTAGTCTTAAGTGTGCCGACTATTTAATATATGCAACTAGATTTATGTAAAATGGCTAAGGACCTAGTAGTTAGGTTCCTTATTCTTAGTTGACTTTAAAATTAAAAAAAAAATTAGTATATAATATGTTATCAATATTATAATATATTATTTTTGACTTTCAATATTATTTATTATTACATTTGACTATTTCACTTTGTCTAGTAATAGGGACTAAAATTAACTTTAAAGATGTTAACGTGAAATGCTTTAATACAATATCTTCCCACTTTAAATATAGTCATTAACCATTAACTCTTAACAATATTTATGGAAGTTATCCAGGTTAATTGGGATTCATGCTTTAACACATATATTGATGTGCGAACTGTTTGGGTGTTTATATTAGTTAAGCGTTATAGTAAAAAATATTTCGTGGATTATTTACAGACTGTGATCTGAAATCTAACGGGGTAAATAAAATAGGAATATAACGAAAGATTTTATATATTCTTGCAAATCTGCTTACCGGAGTGGTGATGAGGCATTGGGCTGATGTTTCAATAGTAGTGTAATTTGATTAACAAACTAGGAGTTGCCAAAAAGTGTAAGAGAAAAATGCATCAATCACTTGCTATGACTAGAACTACATATAGTGTCACGTATATGTCATATCACGCTTTGTTAAGAGCAAAAGATTGAGAAGGATTCAATGTTCCCGAGACCATTTCTTTACTAATCTTCTTAACTTAACTTCTTAACTTAATCTTGAATAGCACGCGAAGTTATAATTGACATAACGATTAGTCTAGTTCGGTCTAGTCGTCGAAGTGACTTAGAGAGCACCAGAACGGACAATAGTTGTATACCACTGCAGAGTTTAACATTTTTGTTAGACTATTTTAACTTAACCTAACTTGACTTTTACTAGTTTAAATTTTTTATGTAAACCTGTAAACAAGGGGTATAAATGTAATATCCTTGTTGTCTTAACAAGTACTAGTTTCACAGAGCAGTCAAGTAAGATACTCAGTAGAGAATTTAATAAACATGTATTTATGGAACAGTCGGTCTTTGTGTGCAGTACATATTTACAGGACGTTCAATTTATAGATTTATATGAAAATGTAAATTATTTGTATACACGATTTTTTTTATTTTTGATCAATAATTTATACAGTACGACTTTTTTAATGTTTCATTTTTTCGATCAATAATTGATATAGTACAACCCCTTATTTGGATGTAATTAGAACTAAATTTTGGAAAAACTGAATTAAATGATTATTTGAAGATGCGGTTTTATATGGGTGGAATTATAGCGGTTCCTTTTATTTTATAATGTTTTATTTTTTAAATATTTTATTTTCATATACCTGACATATCTAATGAATTTTTCAAGATGCATCAACTTAGAGACATACATCAGTAAAATTAAATTTTTAATTATAGTTTCAATATTATATGTGCGTCTCCAGAAACATCCGTTTTGAATATACATTATAGAAATTTATTTTTATTTAATTTTTTTTTTATGTTGCACATATATTTTTATTATCTATATGTATAAAAGTAATGTTTGTAGTCTTCTATTACATTCTACTCATACATAATAGTTCAGGTAGAATTTATAATAGTAATATTCTTCTTCTTCTTCTAAGCTATTTACATTTACAAATTTAACTTTACACATTTTAAATAATTTAGATTATTTTAAATAAAAAAGTGTTTGGGGTTTGCTTTTTGAATAGTTGACTTTTAAGATTGACTGTATAATGATAAAGAATTTTTTCGGCCATGGTATTTTTCCTTTTATTTTCTATTATAATAGAAAATATTATAATTGAAATATATGGCCATGATCTATTATTTTTCTTTATCTCTAAATGTTTCTTTTTTCGGTTCTTGCTATATACACCTTCTTTATTACCATCCAATATTTGTAATAAATTTGTGTTGTCATTTTAACATATAGCCAGTCTCAAAAAGTAACCTTTCTTGATACTGTAAAGTAATAATTTAATAATTGTTTTAACGCCCTCATAATTTATTATTAATAAATGAAAAAAAATGAAACCAGTTAAAACGCTATTAGCTAGATTATAGCATTTAGAATTGTAATTATTTAGAATGTTTAACAAATTTTATTGAATGATTCGAATATCTTTTTTGAGGTGTGCTGGCTCATTGGCATAAAGTCAGCCGTACATAATTTAAAATAATATTCGTAAAATGCATAATACATCTAAATATTAACATATCTAGAATGGAGATGCACGTATTGTAGTTGTAAGTAATTAAAGCATTTAATTTGCATAATTTATGAAATAACAAATTCTGCATTCAAAACGTGATACCCTGAAACAATGACGACGGGCGTACCTCAAATGCTTCTGCCGAACACGTAACTTTTCTATGAATTATTAATAAAACTAATAATTTTTGTTTATCTTTATGTAAATAAGCATTTTTTTTTAATTTTTATTAAATAAACCATATGATCTCTTTTGTATTACTGGTTTTTCTGTATAATCAAAATGAATATATTTATAACTTCAAATGAAAAAAAAAATATCTATATATATATGTAAATATATATATAAGTTTTAAGTTTACTATTAAGCAAAAATAAACGTGAATTCAAAAAAAAAATTCTTTAAATAAAATTTAATTCATATGTGCATATATTTCGTTATACGTAACAAAATTTCTAGTTTTTTAGACTTATGACAATAGTTTATATAGGAATTGTTTATTAATAATTAAAACACGAAATTTGTCAAACTGATTTTAAATCCGCATTCGTCACAAAGAATCAGACGCCAAGATTTATGAAAGGCAATTAATACAATTTCGACGTAGAGACAAAAACTAGTTTTTTTTTAATTCACACAAAAATTATTTATTAATTAAATTATATTATTTAAAAAAATTTTTTTTTTCATATTTATAATAAAATAATTTTGTTTTTTTTTTCAGTACACAATGTTGGCAGTAATTTTATGTATTATGAGTGCAACTTTAATTTATGCCCAAGCTGACGGAGAAAGCCATAATTACCTGGATGTACAAACACCGAATACTTTTCAATACAATTCACCACTGCATCAACCGGACAGTTTACGTTCACGTCCCTACTTCGACTTCTTGAGTACTCTATATCGTCATGATCCTACTAAGACTTCGCTATTTAGTCCTTATGCAGTACGCACACGTCGCAGTGCGGCGGATCCTAAACATGTTGCTCTCCTCAAAGAGTTCGCTGAGAATAATAAACGTAGTAAGAGAGCCATAGTGTTCAGACCACTGTTTGTCTACAAACAGCAGGAGATCAAGAAACAGGAATATGCCAAGCGCAAGAGACGTTATTAAGTACTTAAATAATTTTTCTCAAGTTCGGCAATCTTCTCATATGACTTTTCCTTTGCATTTCATACAGAATTGCAATTTTAATCTCAATTATATTTTTTTTATTTTTAATTTTTATTATAATTATTGTTTTTCTCTTTGCTTTATCTTTGTTATATATAATTTTTAATTATATCATCACATTTGAATGAAATTCACTATAGCACATAACTTGATCTAATTTAAAAATCTAGGCTAGGAAATTGTTGTACTTTTTTTACAAATTATAAATGGACATTTTAGTTAAGTATATATCATTGTATAATATATATTTTATATATGTGTGTAAAAAGATTTGCTAATTTAAGTTAAAATATTAAATAAATAAAATGAATTTTAAAAAAAAAATTATTTAATGCTCTTTTTATTTAAGTTGAAATCAGTTAAAAAATTGAATAGAAATATTTTTATATGGTTACTATCAGACAGGTACTAGTCCACTATTAAATACGACTCAAAAATTACAGCAAAAAATAATATCATCTAGAAACAAGGGGGCGCATGGGCAGCGCTTTAGCAAATTATATGCATGATGCTGCGATGTCTTTGCTTTATTCAATAGTTTTTAGGATAAGTTTTAACCTTAGGTCGGTCAATAAAAGTTATTGATTAAGCGATGATTAATTGATTGTAGTAATTGAAATTACTGATTTCAGATTTTGAGTGTCATCCATTAAGTTGCTGATTTAGACAATGCTCAAGATTACAATATCGTAGTCGTTCCATGCTTCTAGCTCTACGTTTATACGAGTTTTGATTTCAAATTAATGAAGAATGATATACCGGAAGTCGAAATGTGGAATTTCTAGTCCACTATACAAACCTTGCTACAACCTGAAAAGTTTTAGAAAATGAATGTATATCCAACCGGTCCAGACTGTTACCGAAATTCTTGATAACTGTCTTGAATACTTTACTACGAAAGTGCAATGATCGACCAGCATATTTAATTCCCTGATACGAGATCCTGATTGTATACGTCAGAACTTTAATATTATTATTAGTTCTTATATCTTCATATATAGGAACGAAAAGTTGGTGATTATATAAAGATATCAATATTGATAGCGTGTCACTTTACAGTAACTTATTTGCCAGTTACTTATATCCGCTAAGAAAAACTTTATCGCTAAAGAAGACTTAGTGCCTTGAATCACGGTATTTTATGGATAAGTTATATGTGTTGGAAAAGAGTACTGCTAAATGAGGATTGCGAAATGGATAATTCCGTAGATTCATATGAAAAGTATACTAAGAGTAAAAGAGATAAAAATTGAGATCAAAACAGAAAAAATAATTACTACCATCAATACTAATTACATAATATTTAATAATCACTGGATATGGCAACATTTTACTATTTTATTATATGTATATATTAGTTTCCGTAGAGCCTGTGCGGAACAAAGGGCCACTATTTTATTATATTAAATTTGTTTTCTTTCTTCAAAATCGAATATATATAAAAGGCTAAGACTACTAATGAACAGTGGGACAATTATATTAAACGCATTACGTGTTACTTATTTTTAAATACCATAATTACTTGAATGAATTTCTTTTTGAATCGAATTAACGTTTGTTAGATAAGCGCTTTGGTTATAATATTCTTATCTGAATAAAACGATCTAATTTTTGTGTAGATTATAGTTCCTTCTGTATAAATTAACTCATTTTTTTTTAAATTAAAATCAATATTTGTTGTTGTTGTTGTGATTTGAGTTAGTGGGGCTTTTCCCTGCCCCACACTAATCTTTAACTATACTAGAATCATTATCATTTATTTATCTTCTAACTGATGGCGGACCGTAGATCAGCATAACAATAAACATTAAATAATTACGTTAACATACATTTCTTTCAGTAACATATATGTAAAACTATACACTGTAACAAATTAATTCGAAAAATATTAATTATTTATTATTTAGATAGTCTGATATTTTTTTGTTCTTTATAACAACCCTAGTGTAGAAAGACTTTGTTTAATTTTTTATTTATTTATTTTTTGTTCTTAAATTATTCTATTATACTGATTTGTCATAATTTAGTAATGGCGACCACCTCCATGTCCTTGGTGTCCCCCGTAGCCACCACCAATTGGGCCATTATATCCACCATGTCCGTGTCCACCGATATTTCCATGACCGCCGTGACCAATGGGACCACCATGACCTAAGTCATTATGACCGATACCATGTCCACCATGTCCCACATGTCCATACCCTCCTGCACCATGACCATCATTACGACCAAATCCGCCTTGACCATATCCGCCTTGATTATATCCACCTTGACCGTATCCACCGTTACCATATCCACCATTTGGAACAGCCAATACAACAGCAATAAGAGCTAGAGCTAAAACAATCTGAAAATGAAAACCAAATTCATTAGAGTCCTATATTTACAGTTCCAATGCTTAAGAAACTCACCAATAATTTTGCCATTATGAGAATTTTTATTGTTTTCACTTTATAATTTTTTTATAAACTAATTTAAATAACACATATGATGTGTTTTTATAGCAAAAAACGCAAATTTTGGATGTCTTAATATGTTGATAAGTTTCTTAGTACCACGTACATTAAAAACTCTTATCACCAAAATTATTTATTCTTTAAACAAATAATTACAAAATTTTTGGAAATAGAAAAAACAATTTTTATAAACAAATTAAAAATAAAAAAAAAATTGTAAATGTAAAAAATTAAATAAATACATTAAGTATTAAATAAGAAAATGTTAATGGTATATAAGTATTTGTAATTAGAAGCAAATATGTAAATATATAATATATAATATTATTATTATTATTAAAAATATATGTACATGTAATATATACATGTATTTATAAATATATATATAGTTATGAAACATAATTTAGTTGAAATAAACAAAACTTATTTGCGTCATAAAACATAATTAAATTAATTATTAATTAAATTAATTTTAATAGTTCAATGAAAAAGCAAGGAGAATGCCAGACATAAACTAGACATTTCTTAGTAAATGGGAAATACCAGCACAATATTTAGTCGGAAAATGACTTTCTTATTCATTTGGAATGAATTTATTCCGTTGTAGGAAAATGCTTTTGTTTATGTTTTTAATCATCATAAACTTTGTCTATTGAGGTTATCAATTGGACTGACAAACTAATCTGTCGGTATTCATAAAAGGAAAGTTACATATAATAATATTTAAACAATGAAATATTAATTTTATTTTATTAAAATTTTAATATTATAAATAAAAATATATAATAAACATCTAAAATTTGTTTTATACACGAATAATCAATTTCCTTCCGTTTTAAAATTAATACTCGTAATATTTTGGAAGAGTCTCAACAGTAGTCTTAATTTGTTAAAACTTTTGCGACTATGATTTATCGGACATAGTCCATTTTTGAGGACATAATTTATTTAGTTTTTATCATGCTATTATATGGTTTTAGCCAGTGACCAGATCTGTAGCTATTTTTATATGTATAGCTATCCAATTATCAATATAATTCAATATATGAAATTAGATCTCCAGATACCTCATAGTGTATGTAAGATAGTGATTTTGTAATATTTAGTAAAACTAATCCATAAAAAATTCTGCTCGATTTTTTGTTTACAGTTCAAAATATTGGTAAATTAAATATATTAAACAATCAGTGCATACAAAATATACGGAAAGAACATATATATAAATATAAAAAATTTCTAACCTAATGAGTTTTATAAATAGTTAGTTGTATTTAGTATTATAGTTGTGTATAAGAAATCAAAACTTCCATTTAATAAATATAGTATATTAATTCTATTAAAATACTCTTTGATATTTAAGGTAATTTTAGATATCTAGTAATTTAGATATACATATATTATCTTAGTCAATTCTGCAAAGTGAAAGAACAGATGTGTATATCGGTTATTGCATTGTCGGTTATATCAGTAATTTCTGTATATTGGTACATACAAATATGCATATATACTTTATTACTTTTACGAAGTTTTTGTTTGGATTAAAAATTGTTGCTTTAATTAAATTAGATTAGGTTAGAGCAATTAAAAATTTGATAATGAGAATGATGAAGGTAACGCAAAAACTAAATAAAGAGGGATTATATATTAAACCTTTTATTCCTAGGTGGAGCATACGACCGTAACAAGTAGTTTCCATTGAACTCTATCTAATGCAAGACGTTTTGTTTCACTCCAGCTGTTTCCAGCGTTTCTTGATTCAGGTTCAGTTTGTCTCTTCCAAGTTTTGCTCGGACGCGTCGGTCTTCTACTGCCTTGAGGGTTGAAATCTAATACTATTCTTCCGATATCAAGAAAAGTGTTAGAAAAGCGGGTTTTCTTAAGGTATGCCCAAGCCATCTGTATTTGCGCGTTTATATTTTTTCAGTTATAAGAGGCTGATTCATTCTTAACCAGAGCTCACTATTGGCTATGGTTGCTGGCCTGAATACATGGGGGATGCGTCGTAGACAGCGATTGGCAAATGCTTGAAGATGTTGTGCGTCACTTGCCGATAAATTTCAACTTTCGCCACCATATAGTAAAGTTGATTTTACATTTGCTTTGTAGAGGTGTATCTTAGTGCGTTGTGAAATGTAGGATGAAGGTCAGATTTTGGTAAGGGTTTCGAACGCTTGCTTCGCTTTTGATAGTCTGTGTTGAATGTCTTGTTGACTGCCGTTATTTTACGAAATATAGTTTCCCAGATAGCAGAAATTTTTTACATCTTCGATGTAGACGCCATCTAGTTGGAAATTTGTTGAGTAGATTGAATTCAAACGCATAGACTTGGTTTTGCTGATATTGATTGACAGATCAGCTGAGAGTGCACGCTTTGCGATATTGCTTAGCGAATGATACCATACCTATGTGAGTATCGTTTCCTTACATAGATTAAATAAAGAGTATTCCGACAATCTTGTAGTTATTGAAAAAAAATTCTGAAAGCACTCTTAATATATTATTTATTAATTTGGAAAGTTAAAGTACGGGGCAAGTGAGATATTCTTTGTGATTAATTTAGACATAAGAAAGTAACTGGCAGTGAAGTTTAAAAATGAATACATTTAAAGAACTTATAATATCTCCCCAGTGAGTGAGACAGAGAAATACCTTCATTTGAATTAATAATTCAAATTGGAATAATATATTTCACTAATTTCCAACGTCCAGTAAATCTCAGCAATTATCATGTAATTACACCATTATATAGTTCAAATACTATAAGCAGTGTTTCAATAATCTTTAATGGTCTGCATATATTTATCCTCCGTAGTCAAGACTGCGTTCACGGTTATTGGAATTTCTCGTAGAGTAAGATTGTTGGCCTTATGTTTAAAACAATATCAGGGGGGTGGACTGTTCTTCTAATAGTAACTCTATTGTGAGGAAAGCTGTGTTTCCACATTTTTAAAGTGGAGCAAAAAATATGAATTATGAAAACATGTAAAAACATTTGTATCTATAGGTATACAAGTCCTAAGTAAGAGTATTTTTTTAAAAAAAATATATCATCAGTCTATATTTTTCTTTAATTTCTTTTCCTATTTATATTAAAATATTTCTCAAACTTTGTAATTAATATTTTTTTATTTATATTAATTTGAGGTACATTACAAAATTAGGTCAAGTAATAAATAAGTAATAAATATATTTTATTTAATTTAAGTGATAACCTCAAGAAACAAACCAAGTTTTTATACCCAATGTGAAGGTCTATTTTGATTTTTTTTTTGTTTGAAGAGTACTTATGCATATTAGTAGAAATTAATTTACAATTCGAAAACTCACACATATTGTTGATTTTATATCACATGAGATTATATGTACATTGTGACCGAAAAGCTTCCGGAAATTTTAAATAAAACGCAAAATTCTTAATCTTCATCAATATTTATTTTATCTCCTTCAAAATATGCTCCATTAGAAGCGATACACAAATGCCAACGTTTCTTCCAATCATCAAAAAATTTTTTATAGGCGCTTTCCGGTATGGCTTTGAGTTCCCTCTGCGAATTCTGTTTTACGTCTTCTATGGATTCAAAACGCGTTCCTCTGAGTGGTAATTTGAGGTTGGGAAACAGGAAAAAGTCACACGGTGCAAGATCAGGTGAATACGGTGGCTGTTCGATGGTATTTATTGAATGTTTGGCCTTAAAATCGTTGATAATGTTGAACAAATTGAGGTGAATCGGAACAAGCCGGGCGTTGACACGTCGCATACACAAATTGTCCACCAAAATCAAACGAGCCATCTCACGACCGATGCCTAGCTCTCGTGCTATCTCTCTAACACTCACATGAGGATTTTTGAACACGATTTCCTTTGCCTTTTCAATGTTTTCGTCGGTGGTAGAGGTCGAAGGTCGTCCAGAACGCGGCATGTCTTCGACGGTCGTACGACAGTCCTGAAAGGCTTTGTACCACTCATAAACTTGAGTTTTCGATAAAACTGATTCCCCATAAGCCTTTTGTAGCATTCGCAACGATTCTGCACACGAAATTTCGTTCGAAAAACAAAATTTGATGCAAACTCTTTGTTCAATATTTTTTTCCATTGTTTTTTTCGCAACGCACTACTGAGGTGAACTGGTTTCAACAGCTGCCGTAAACGAACTGTCTGACAGATCGCACTCATTTTTGGCATAGTAATTAAGGACAGTGCTGCCAAACTACATAAACTTAAAATATCGAAAAATATACAGCGCGCGAATTTTAAATGAGAACCTCCGAAAACTTTTCGGTCACAATGTAAGTATATTAGATTATATTCTGTATTAACAGAACTCCAAGCTAAATAATCAGGAAGGTGAAATAAAAAGAAGTGGACAAATAAGTCTCAGTAAGTTGAGTAGCGCATAAGCAACAATATCTATAAATCATGGCTTTAGTTTGGAAGATGGTTAGGCGTCTCTACTTTGGATCTATACGAGTTGATTTGAGTTAAATCTCTCTGAAATATGTACGTTTCCATAGATTAGTGCTTTTATGTTTCTGTAACTCAAATCTGAAAGAAATATGATGACAACTTTCTTCTGAAGTTACAACAATCGTGTTTCATAATTAAAACTTATATTACCAGCTTATGTTCATTAAAATGTGTATTTTACGAGAACAAAACAATAGAAATTCTTTTGACCATTTCTTTTTTTTTTTGATTTTTCGAATTCCTCTTTCTGAGAAGATAGAAGCGAAAACCCGTTATTTACAGAGATTCCCATGTCTAGCAGAAAAACACGCTACGATTTGAGCTTAGTAGCGCCAGTATTGAAAAAAAAAGAATTTAGTGTTGCTAAATGTACTTACTTGATCAAATAGGATCTGGTAAGCGAAGTTTTTGATAAGTAGATATTTCCAGTTTAAGTGAAACTTCTTTAGCAGTTATTTTAGTGTACCGACGCCTTAAACCCGAATTAAATTCGATTTGCTCTCAATTAATGTCACCAATTCTAAATAATATTCTATTAGAAACTGTATGAATAATAATAAATGATATGAAAATAATTAAATCCAGTATAAAGAGTAGAGCAAAGACTACTGGAAATTGATGTTGTGATCACTGAGAATATACTGATATTGTAAACTATATATTTCATTACTGTTAGAAAAATCTATTTTTAATTTAGTGGGACACAATTTTGTATATTAATAGGTCATAGGTCTTTTCTAAAATAAAATACAATCTGTCATATAATATTATATTTTATGATATACACCTACTATTAAAAGAAAAAAAATTTCCTTAAATTACTTTTCTAAACTATGTTCTTAAACCGCTTAAATTTCTATCAAATAAATAAGATTACTAAACATACTTTATGCTATAGATAAGTGTTTGTTCAGACACACTCTTAAGTTATCTTAGGTTCACTTAAGTAACATTAGCTTATAATCCGAGGTCTTCAATTTAATTAAACCAAGTATGAAATCTTTTCAAAAATAATTTATTATCATACTTTATCAAAAAACTACTACTAGCGCGTTTATCACCAATAATCGAGAGAAGACGCTTAATTCCGGATCATCAATTCGGCTTCAGAAAAAACCACTCAACCATCGACCAAATACATGTAGTCGTAAATGCCATTGAATCGGCGATGCAAGAGAAGAAAGTGTGTTGTGCCGTGTTCTTAGATGTATCACAAGCCTTCGATAAGGTTTGGCATGAAGGATTTCCTCCATAAACTTAAATCATTATTGCCTATACAATACTGTAAGCTGCTATTATCGTATCTAAACGACAGGTACTTCAGTGTTAAATATGAAGATGCACATTCAGCACTAAAGAAGATTAGCGCAGGCGTCCCGCAGGGGAGCATTCTTGGGCCCATTCTATATCTCCTGTATACACACGACTTACCCTCTGCAAACCAACTAGTTACAGCAACATTTGCAGACGATACTGCGGTTCTAGCAATCGAAAACAATATAGAAGACGCGACGGCTAATCTGCAACACACAGTCAATCAAATTGCTTCATGGGCAAAAAAATGGAGAATTAAGCTCAATAAGGAAAAATCAGTACATATAGTCTTCTCATTGAGAAATTATAACCATATTCCAATTCATATCGATGCCACAAAAATTCCACACGCCAACGAAGCCAAATATCTGGGCATTACGCTTGACGCCAAGCTGCGCTGGAAAGCGCATGTTAAGAAAAAACGAGAAGAGCTTGACCTAAAACTAAAGAAATTTTACCACCTCATAGGCAGGCGCTCTAAACTGGCAATCCACAACAAACTAATGGTCTACAATCAAATACTAAAGCCGGCTTGGAGTTATGGCATACAGTTCTGGAGTTGTGCCAGCAAGAAATACATTGCAACTATCCAGCGCTTTCAAAATAAAGTACTACGATACATCGTAAATGCTCCATATTACATTAGAAACAGTGATCTCCACCGTGACCTTGACATACCAACAGTCGACGTCGTGGCAAAAAGGTGTGCCATTGCTCACAAACAGCGATTGAAAACACATGTCAACGTTACAGCATCCAGTCTTCTCCAGGTGGTTGCGATATCTAGACGGCTAAAAAGGAAAACAGTGGCAGACTTAAAAATTGCTTATTAGTACCTTTTTTTTTGTTATTTGTATTAGGTGCAATATTAAAACGATTTTTGTCTTTATTTGAAGAATCGTTAATAAAAAAAAAAAAAAAAAAAAAAAAATCATACTTTATCATACTTAACATAAAAGTTCTTGGACACCGAAAAAATAAAAAAAATTTTAAAGCCGTCGTTAATTTTTATAATGAATTCAATCTCTCCTTCACAATACCGTTCTGTGATTTTGGAGAGGAATACTACAAACAAAATTACAGTGTAACTACAAACCTTTTTATAAAAGTCTTGTAGATTTTTTTGGTGTTTCTTAAATTAGAGTATTAATAGGGTGTGTAAAGAATTTTCAAGGCAAGCACTGTGACGGAACCCACAAGGTAGTCGGTGACCCGGTGCACCACCAGGAAGACCGTGGAACAATTGAAAAAGAATTCACAGATGCCGAATTTACTTGGCATGAGGTCACAAGAAACGTTCCTAGCAGAATACAACTTAAATCGATGGTGAAGGCCCTATGCTCCAGAAGAAGTTCAGAAAATCAGTAGTAGTATGTAAGAATATAAAGTAACTAATGTGGTACACTTTTCGTTACATACAAAAGCTTCAAAATAAAAGAATTCTGTTAAATTTTTCATATCAGTTTTTATTTAGTGATGCCGTTATCCTTCGAATTCTTAATAATGTCCTCCGCGACCTCCATGTCCTTGATTGCCATGTCCTTGATTGCCATGTCCTTGGCTTCCATGACCC
>NC_051847.1:75922391-75932989 GCF_002237135.1 Teleopsis dalmanni | reverse complement strand
ATTTGAAAATTCTCGCTTCTCACATCCCCATCAGACTCCATTTTGCATTGTTCTCTTGTCATTTAAAATTTATTTTTTAAATTATAAAAGTTTTAAAGAAATATTTTTTTGGGTCCAAAGAAAATATCTAAAAATGTCAGGTAGCTTTTGACTATTATTATTATTAATATGACTAATATGAAAAGTTAAGAGAAGATATTGAATAGATTAGTGCGCGATTTTTGCTATTAATTTTAATTATACAATTATAATGCTGCTTAACAGAAAATTCAGAAACAATCAGGAAAAAAATTGGTACTTTAGATTTTGCGCTAATCTCGACTTATAATACGAGCTTAAATATGAGCAGATACGAAACATAAGTTTTGGAATATAGCTCAGAATTGGGGATTGAGGATTTGAAATATATAAAAACTCCTGTGGGTAAGATGATTATGTGTCGTGACACAATCTCGATCCGTGATCCAATCTCGAGCTGTGATATGCAATAGGCGTGATTGGATCAATATCAAGACAAAGGTCTATTATGACTATTAAGCTTTAATGCAATCACTACATTATTCTGATTTTTTACTCTTAGTTCGTAATTTTTTTCACACTCGGTAATATTTTCTTGTTGGCATAAAATCGATCGCAAAGGAGGGTTATGAATAATACCTGCACCAGTTTCTTGAAGATAAAACTCCAGATTTTTTCAACATTCTGAAGAAATAATTGAGTTCAACTATAAAAGGTGGTAGATAAGTTTTGATATTTAAGTGTATTAATTGTTATTAACAAACCCATAATAGAATAGAAGTACTGCTTTCAAATTTGTTGGAATATAAAACAAATCCACATATATTGTTCCAGACACTAATATAAAAAGCTGATTTAAAAACAATCAATAAATTTTTTTTATTAATTTCGCAGATTTAATGGACTTGAATGACCTACTTTGTGGTTTTGAAAATTATACAAGCTGTTTTATAAACAATAAATTTCTGGTTGAATATGAACTTTTCATTTCCAATTTATTTGCGGTTTTAACAAAAGCATGCACAATCGGATATGATGAAATTTTGAATGATATACACAATCAATTCATTTATTTAAAAAAATTGGCATTTACTTAATTGACAGAATCTTTTCTCATAATATATACACACCACTGAGTCATTATCTTCAAAAATAAACAACTTATGTAGAATAACAGCGAAAGACCTTTAGATGAATCTAATTCAGCATGATTACACAAGCATATGTTTACTAATATTAGATGTAGTAGATTAGGTTAGGTTACGCTGAAAAGACCAAAAAGGCCACGCATACATCAGGTCCTACTAGATCAGAGTCTTAATTTTTAGCGATAGTGTGCATCATTAAGGACCCGCGTGTTATTAGTGCATTTTAATTAAGTGCAGTAAAAAGAAATCAATTATTTTCCCAATAGATGACTTTAGTTATCTGTATCCTGCATTGTATAAGTCCGATGGGTTACGCTAGATGGCGTTAGCACGAAAAAAAATGAGATTTAGGTCGTGTGCGAGTTAGGCTAAGTTGTGTTCTAAATGAGGGAAATACTAAGTTGTGCCGATAATGTAGTGATGTGTCGATACGTGTTGATAAATGGCAAAATGTGTGCAGTGCAAAAAATCCCAAGAAAAGTCCCATTTGGTTTAGCATCAACTTAGCCTAACTCGCACACGTCCTTAGTATTCAAAAAACTTTTCATAGTTTGGTAACTGGTTGACTCAGCTCGCAAAGATGGACACTAGCCATATTTTACAGTCTTTCTTTCGTTAAGATGAAAACGCAAGCCAGGTGGCTGAAAATGTGATTATTGGTTATGGTTGCCATTTTGGTTTCGTTGTTTTCATTCCGGCAATTTCGATGTCAAAGATGCACCGCGCAGTAGAAGACCAATTGTGGAAATCGATCGTCATGTAAGCACTGTTTCAATTCCCCATGAGCTAAAGATTACAAAAATAAACCATTTGGAACCATTCGAATAAGGCTTAATGTAAGAAGAAGTTTGAAGCGATGTACATATGGCTGTCACACTATCCAACGCAAAAAAAAACCTCATGGACTGAATTTGCGAATCACTGCTGAGTCGCAACAACATCGACTCATTTCTAAGGCGACAACTACAAGCAAAAACGGTCATGGTAAAGTTTCTGCTTATCATTTAGATAAGCATTCTATTTATAATATTATTTATTCTAATTAACACATTTGATTTTGTATACGATGTAAACATCTCGACAGTACAATATCTATTAATTAAAACTAGACATATCCTTTTAATGGGATAATGATGAGATAAATTTTGGGATCGGTATGAGAAAATAATAATTCCTTTATGTTAAGATATAATGATTAATGTGCACTATAGTTAAAATATCCTGTGCTCTCCCACGATGTAAAACTGCAACAATTAATATTGATAAAAATAATAAATACGACTGATAAAATTGAATGACCTTTATATAGCAAGTAAAAATTTTTGTAGAAAATGTTTATAACACTTATAATTTTTAATTGGATTTATATATAGCTGTGGTTTCTGTGCTTGGTTTAATAATAACATATCAAGCGATTTGATTTTTAATAGAAGTATATTTGGCAGAACTTGAAATGTGAGCAATGTAAATTAGCTCAAATTAAATTAACACCAATTGGATTAATTTCATAGATTTAAAGTTTTAAGTCTGGTCCTATGAGTCTAAAGAAATAACTGAATTATTAAGTGAGGAATACTACACATTGCGCTTAGGTGATCTATTGTGTTAACACTAGTTGATTTTACTGATCATATTAGGGTTTTCATAAACCTAAGTATAAAAGGTACTAAACCATAAAATATTTCTAAAGGCTATAAATGAAAAATATCTCGGAAGAAGATTTGTTAAAAAATTAATTTTTTACTTAAATATATTTTGAGAAAATCATGTTTCCATATAAGATCTTGGATTTAAATCTTTAGCTTATTAACTATGGGACTAAAGTTAAATAGTTGAAGATTTATAGTCCAATATTGAATATTGGAATAACCAATATTTAAGTTATAATATTTATGGTATGATAACAAGTGAATATATAAAGGAGATTTTTCTATTTTTACGTGGATTTATACCGCCAGTTAGTAAGGTGGTTAGCTGTATTCATATATGATCGAAAAGGGGCATATACATTTATCAAATATTATTTTTACTTACAATGAACTAAATGCTAACTAAAAAGATATGTAAATAAATAATGAAAACATTTTGATCATTTCGGTTTTCTGACTGAAATAGGATATAGTTGACGCAAAAGAGTTACTTATATACTGACGTATACAAGTCGTATACAATTAAATATATTATAGATAGGAAAATTATAAAAATCTCTCTCTACATTTTGATTACTATGCTATTTAGTAAAAAATTAAACCATAATGTTATAATAAAAAATTTGTTTTTTTTAACAAAATAATAAAAATACAATTGATAAAAGTATTAATTATCATTTAATAAAAATAAATTTTGTTAGATTTTTTACAGAACCCTCTTTCATATTATATATAGGCACGCATTGTAAATGTAAGCATGTATTTCAATTATAAGAAAACTGATTCAGATTTAAGGTCTTGGAAAGCTGCGCCTCAATTAGCGAAACAATATAAGTTCATAAGATTGGGAATACGTCATTTTTTAGCACTTTTGTGAAATAACTTTAAACGGAAATAATTCATGTTTCAAAATAATTCATCAAGCAAATTTAAAACGAAAATCAATACATTTTCTAGGAAATTTTTAACGTAATGCTAATTCATAATGTGTAAAGTATTTATGAGTCTATAAATTTTATGAGATTGAATAACAAATTTCATTAAGTATATTTACTATCCCAAATAGTTTAAGACCAATAAAATCTTATTACCAGTAACTTTTATTAACTTCCTCATTTGATAAGAAAGAGCTTTAATCATAATTTTTTTCTAATATTTTGTGAATGGCTCTCAGATGAGAAGAACAAAAGATCTACTATAGCCACAATAGTAGATCTTTTGTACACCAACTAACACTTACTTATAAAGACACTCAACCTTTCAAATGAAAATCAGAAGACCAGATATTCTGTTGACCAGAATGAAACTCATTTTGGTCGTCGTTTTATAACTATGGATTAGACCTAGATTTACCATTATGATGATAAACTGAAATAAGAACATTTGCAGTGGAATAAAGTTGGTTGTTCATCTCCAAAACCGATGAAGTCAGAAACAGTTTTCTGGGATGCTAAAGCAGTTTTATTGATTGATTATCTAAAAAAAGGTAAAAGTAAAAGTTAGATAAAAATATAATAAAAATATTAGAAAATAAAATAATAAAAAAAAATAATTGAAAAACGCTAGTTAGCTAGTGAACTAGGCTCATCTAAATCAGAAAGCAAGGGCATGAACTAGGTAGGAAGGCGGGTATAGAAGGGAAAGGGGTTACGGCTATCTAGCGGGGGTTGAATCAACAATATACTTTGTGACTTTGTGACTAACTTTGCAGTTAAGTTGGTTATGTCTTCGAAGTGCAGTTTTAAGTTGAGTATGCCTGAACCGGGCGTTACGGATGGCACAGGCAACATGTGGTATAAAGTTATGCTTGGATGAGAAAACAATGCCAAGATATGTGATTGTATTCGAAGGAAGCAAGGATATTATACCAGATGTGATATGTTAAATCGTCTCCGTTTTTTTAGTTTAGTATTAGGTTATCAAATTGATGAAAGAAGTAATATGACTAATATTAGTTTTTATATCAATCTTCTAAGAAAATTCATTATTAATGTGATAATTAAAATTATTTTAAATAATTTTCAAAATTTTAATAAAATTCACATCATTCGTAGTTATTTACTGCAAGAATTTCACAATGTAAATATAATATTTTATATAAATGTGCTAGAGTTTGTGTTGTTTACTACGTAGTACCAAAGAGTATATACTCTTTGGTAGTACTACATAGTACATATTTAACAATATTTAATTAAAAAAAAAACTTATAAAAACTTAAAATTAAAAAAGAAAAAAACTAAATTGTTGATAAGAAGAATGACGCTATTTCAAATAATTTTCAGAATAAATTTATTTAAATATTTAAAATATTTTCCTAACGATAAGCCTCATTTTTATGTTGGTTAAAACTGGAAAAAATGAAAATTTGCCCATAGCTCAGAGGCTTTGGTTTCTAAAAATCTCAAAAGCAATTAAAGAATTCTGTTTAATTTTTTAAATGATTTAAGAACGTTAATATCTCGTCAATTATTTTTTGTTGAATTCTTGAAAAAAAATATATTAAATAATTTGTTTTTAGAATATGCAAAATTATACTAAAATATTTGTCATCACATAAACGAGTTGTTTTAACTAAAAATACGAGTTTTATGATTTTTGCCAAGTGTCAATGCGGCAAGTCAACTAATATCCAGCGGATTTTTCATCACGTGTCATTGTCAAAAAAAAAAAAAATGGTTGAAATAGATCAAGAAATATTATTTATTAGACATTAATTCAAAATAAATTTATGAATATACAAATTAAATTATATGCTAAGCTTTGTTTGGACCTGTTTTTCTCTTCAACTATAAATATAAAAAAATGTTGTTAATAGAAACCTAATTAACCTTTACTAACCTTTAATTAGACACTCAACTGTCACTATTACTGGTTATTGTCTGGCACCCGCCAGAAGACCCAAATAAAGTTTAGGGACGCCTTTTCTTATATAGCTATTCAATTAAATTAGAAGAGCCATCAAAGATAGTGGGTTAAATCATTAACGCATTATTTAATTTAATATAGGCTTACTTAGAAAACTTTCGTGGAACAGATAACCTGAATTTATAATTATGTACGGTCCATGTTTCTAGGTGTAATTCAATCGCATTTTTTTTAATTAGTTCACCAATGGTGTCTGTTAACTATCAAAGTAGGGTGAGCAGCTCTTGTAACAATAGAAAATAATGAAACTTCTCTAGTATAATTGTTCATGACGTATGTAAATATGGTAAAATGATACTTTATTTTTTAAAATTAATTTATTTATTAATTTATAATTTTTTTTATTAAACTTTATTTTATTCAAATTTTTATTATTTAAATAATGTATGTTTATATGACCAAACTCTTTGTGATTCCTAGTAAAAAAAATTTTAATTTATGAAAGTTCATTTTGAATTAAATGATTTTTTTTTCGTTGACTATATAGCACTTCGGCATTGTTCAATATCAATCATTAGTGACCTTCAGAAAGATTTGATCGCTTAATAGTATATATATATTTTCCTGATATTATCTGTCCAAAACTTAGTTTGCACTTTTGCATAAAGCGTTGATTGGGAAACTGATATAGAACTAATCAAATGAAAGTTTCAGGACATTTTTTTTTATATATATTTATAATTAAATAAACTATAAACTAAATAATTTGATTTATATTAGAGTAGTTTTGATTAGTTTGCATTAATTTTATTAGAATTTAATTTTTATAACTTCAGGTTTTAAAAATATGAAAGTTGTTTATGACGTCTATATATATTTTTTAAGTAATTTTTTTAATATTAAGAGTATAATTTTATTTCTAATGTATTATTATTTAAATCAAAGCAACTTTCTATGAGTACTAAATTTAATATCTATAAATAAGACTATTGTGAGGCCGGTTCTCATATACGTATGTGCACAAGGGATAGTAAATATAAGAGATATAAAAAAGCTTAATTTATTGGAAAGAAAAGTAATTGGTAAAGTATTTACGCAATGAAGATAGCTTGACGTCAGCAATCCATATTGCTATAATGATAAATTAGATATATGCAAGCTAAAACAATCAAGATACAATAAAATAATTTATTAAACCTTAACTAATAAGATTTTATGCAGATATCTCACGTTGGCCAAATCAAATTTAAATATTTAAGGTGTCGAAGAAAATCTAGTTCAAGAAATACCTGAATTAATGTTGGAGGGTAAGAATTATGGAGAATGAATATAGAAGCTGTAGTGGGGTGACATGAGAGATATCTTTGGTGCCGTATAACGAGGGAAATTTTAAACCATACCAAATTTACTTATAAAAGTTTAAGTAATAATTATAATTTTAAGCAAAAGTTAATATAAAACAAGATATATATAATTAATATTAATATAAGAAATATATCATCTTTCTATAAAGCGGTGTTTATGTCAGTAAAATTCTAGTATCAAACCGTCTTTAAAAACAATAATGATACAATATGTAGACTATGTAAGAATGTATGTATATTTGCTGCCCTCGATGTTTACTGAAGATCTAATTTAAAAATAGTGAAGCATTAACTTAGATGTATAACAATATCTTTTATTTCAAAAAAAGATTTGTATCAGTGTAGAAAATTTAGCAATTAACATATTAATATCGTATTTTTGATGGAATTAAATTCTATTAATCAATGGAACTATTTCTTATCTTACTTACTTGAACAGAGTATACGAGTACTAACAAAACAATCAGTATCATAGCATTGGTTTTAAAATGGATGAAGATTTATAGGTTATTAAAATGGATGAGTATATTTACTGCAAGTCAGTTTAGTTTAAGGAAGCAATATACCAAAAAAAAGTATTCTATCCACTATATATTAATGAACTCTTGAAAGTAAATCAGCTTTAAATATCTTAAAGTTCTGTTTATACACAATAGTGTTGTAAAGCTAATGCTTTATGATAGAATAAAAGTAGCTCGTAAAGTCTACCATAGCATTGGTACTCTAATGAAAAGCAAGTTTCAAGTAATAAATGATAATATGTACTTTTAAGACCAGAAATCATTTATGGCTATTTAGCGTTTAAAAGACTTTAAATCTAGATAATTAATGACCTTTGAAGAAAACTATTTTTCATAAATTTGAATTTGGTACATTTAACATATAACCTAGTTCAATTAACCTGTGATGATGTGACATCTATGGCCAAGTATACTTGTACAGAAACTTCGACTGCAATGAATTGGGAATATCTTGCGCAATTTACATAAAAAGGCCTTAATTAAATTATATGGAGAGAACTAACTGAAACAAGAGAAGCAGTCCACGAAAGAGAACTCAAATAAAATCTGAGGCAATAATAACTTACACGTAATTTCTGAAATATGATTCGATGATCTGAAATATAAAAAAGTCACTGTGTTATGTAGTAATAGCCCTATAATTTTTTAAACATTAGAAGGATTTGTTATTAAACGTGGTAACTTATTTGTTAATCTCGTGAGATATAACACACAATATGGGTATGTAGGATATGGTTAACACGTCCTGTTTTGATTATATGAATTCGTCACGAAAATCATTCGATTTGTCATCATTCGCTTACTGGACTTTTCATGTAGGATTATACATACATAGGATCATGTTTATATGGAGAATTCTTAAATTCTTGAATCTTGAAATACGAACAACTGTCAAGTTAAATGAATACTCGTATTATTGTAGAGTTTATGTCAGCTATTTGACAATAAGTCATCAAAAATTACTTCAAAAGGATTTGATTATTAAACAATATTATATTATTATATGTAGTATACTTATTATTGTTACACTATTTTATCCTATTAAAAATATTTTAATGGTGTTGTTTTTGATACCTAACGGCATCAGTGGAACCAACATACTGAAATAACAATTTAATAGAAATTTTAAGATCATTTATGTTTAATTTACGTTTTACTTCTAGAACCCCAAAATGGGTATCATATCTGGTATTTATGTGTTACCCTTATTCACTATTTTAAGTACGCCCATGTAAAATTCATACCATTGTCTACGTGGTTATAACATCTTAGCCGTAACTGTTAAATAAGTATTTAAATTAATTTTAATTGGATTTATTATAATTTCGTTAAACGTTCCAAACAAGAATTTCTAGTATATCTTTAGCTATAATTAATACGTCAGACAAAAATTTTAAATCAAAACTGGTATCTGTGCAGACATTATTTGGGATAAACTAAAAAAAAAAATTAAAAAAAAAATATTTTTATTATATTTAGTTTAGAAAAGTAAAAATAACAATTAATTGATTTGTAAATAAGCTTAAGAATTTAATAACATTTAATGGAAAATATTCAACCTTGCCTTAATTAATGGAACAACAAACAGTCTTTCTTCCTTCCTCTATTTTCTAAATATTCCACATCATTTAGCATATGTAATTAGTCATCCCTGTTTTTGTTACTAAATCTTCCGTATCGAAACGGATTTATTGTTTTAGCAAATAATTTTTCGTGCGCTAATAATTTTGTTTGTGTTGTGACGTGAGATAAAATTTTTCCAATGGAATATTCGGTTTGTCGTCATCAATAAATCTAAATGTTTGTTTTGTTTATAAACAATAATTCCATTGCAAACATTGTAACTAACTAACAATAATTTAATTTCCAACCGAATGTGAAATTTAATTTTTTACATTTTCAAATTTTATTTTATTTTTATATTTTTTGGATTTATCAATTTATTGTTTTATAAAGCTTTTATTAAATATCTACAACTGGTTTCGATGATTCATGTTATCTTTAAAGTTATTCGACCAGTTATAATAAAAGATAGACCAGTTAAGAATTACTAAATTTTTTTTTCTCTAAATTTTATTCGAAACTAACATCTTATGGTTGTTGTTGTATTAATTTATTAATTAGCTTCTTTAAATTATTTAATTAAATTCAATTATTAACGAAAACAGAATATTTTATGATTTTAATATATATATACGCATATATTATATATGTATTTTTATGTAAGAATAAAAATGAAGCTTTTACATACATATGTATATTAAATTCATATACATATAACACTTGAATAGATGTAGTTTATTGCCCCGAGTTTATAGTAAAATGGATCTTCTATAACAAGTTATTTAAAAGACTTTGATAAAGATACACTTCTTCAATAAATAAAAAATGGATGTGCGAATTACATATACATATGTATATACCTGCATATATACTACATATGATGAATATAGGTGCACAATATTTATATGGTAAGGATCACAAACTAAGGCTATGTACGCGGATTTACGGTCTTTCAATAACAAAACTATAGAAGCAACAAGTAATCTGCAAATCAGACAATATACTGGTTAAACATGTCATCGTTAGGTCAACAATACATGATTGAAATTTATCCACACATAAAGTACTTAATCCAAACTATAGACTTAGAATTGTTAACGTAATATCATATAATAAAAAGGAGAGAAATAAAAAGGAAAGGAAGAAGTCTGCAGTTTGGAGTGCATGTGCCAGGACTAGAAACTAATTAAAAAAAATTTCGAATATTTCCTAAGACCATCGACGATGAGTACTTATCAATACTCGAAACAACGTTGTAGGGTTGACCAATTTTCAATAGATTAACGAAAATTTTTGTTGTCTTTTCATTCCTATTCGAACCCTTCTAACTTTTAAATAGTTTCTTTTCGTCATAAGACGCGTCAGTTTCGAAAAAAAAAAATTAACATTAAGAAAGAAGGATACTGTTTATTATGGTGTTTCTAAAATAAATAAGCACTTAATATACAACATGATCATTAACGATAGTGG
>NC_051847.1:75904287-75922291 GCF_002237135.1 Teleopsis dalmanni | reverse complement strand
CTTATAATGTCTGTCCTGTTGTATGATGCAGAAGCTTGAACAATTACTAATAGTGATGAGAAGACGTTAGAAGTTTTTAAGAGAAAAATTTTCTTTGGAAGATCTATGATTCCTAATGCGTTGACGACAAGTAACGAGTTAGATGGCATACCGCGACATTGGCATTATTGAGCGCATAAAAATTCTGTGGCTTCACTGGCTTGGTCATATCGTGCGAATGGAAGAAAGTGCTCCGGTGTTTGATTCGGTACCCGCAGGTGGAAAACACGGTAGAATCTTCCAACGAAGATGCGGGCGTTAATCGATGACTAACGATTTGTGGGCGCTCGGTACTACCAACTGGCGTCAGCACACAACTAATTGGACTGGCTGGAGGAGGCAACTCGACGCGACCACGGATGACTTATGTATGTAATGGCCAACTAAGTAAGTAAGGAATTTTTTAAGATCAAATTGAGCTTAGAAACATCGAATATAAACTGTTCGAAAAACTATAGTCCCATACCAATGCCTTAAAAAAATCTGAAAAGTTAATTAATCTACACCAAAAATGCTAGGATTCTCAGTACTTACTGTGCACTGTGAAACAATGCAACAATGCTTCAACGTAGACATATTCTAACAAATGTTATGCTTCTGCACAAGATTGGAGACAAAGTGGCTTTAGAAATTTCTAGAAGATTGTTTCTGGCAAGAGTAGTGAAATTTACTAATCGAATGTTCTTCACTTTTTGTAGAAAATAATTTTTCTACTTCAGCTTTAAGGGCATCACAATGGACAGTCTCCAATTTTAAGTGTGATATTTGCATGTGCGTGTGCTTTTTAAGTGAAATCCTATCTTCTCAGTCTAAAAAGATATAAACTCAGATAAATTACTCGATTCTTAATTGAACATGTGCCTTTTAATAACTATGTTACAAATATATGACGAAAGGATATCGACACTTGCAGATTTTGGAAAATAGTCAAGTTGACTGATTAAACGAAACGAGGTCTATCAAAAGATATTGTTGATTTTTCAATAGACTTAAATAATCCGAGTTAACTTAGGAAGCTTTTTACAGGGGAATACAGTTAACCACATAGTTTATCTCATCATCTCTTCTACTAATATCAATAGACTCTCAGAGTTCGCTATTTCCATAACTTTTTTGTGATGTGACAAACTCTAATCAAATGAAAGACTTTCAATGAAAGCTTAAATGTATTTTCTTATTTTATTTTATTGAAGTATTTCTCATTTTCAATTAATTTAAAAATTTATTTAGAAATATTCTCCTCGAAGTCCATAGCATTAATAGTATTAATAGTATGTAGAAATAGTATTCTTACATCATATAGTTCTATTTTGCTGATAATGATAGGTCCATAATATAGGATACCATAGGACATGATACGATCTCACCTCTATCCTCGCGAGGCATGGCATTTTTTGTAGTTAAAAAGATAAATTATCTTCTTAGTCTGGTGATTAAATGTTGAGCAAATGAAACTTTAATTCTCAATTTCATCCCTGTTAAACATGAACACAAATTCTCACGTGCATATTTTATAAAATACATCCGACTAAGACTAGGATATACCAATTTTACCCACTCACACTTATTCAATAGATCAGTACCATCCTCTTGTTAGTTCTGCAACATTCCATAATCAATACAATATATAACAAAACATCGTATTCGGAAAAAAAAACTCGATTTACCTATTAGCTGAACCCTTAAAAACTAACATTGTACTGATAATTGAGTATCTTCAATCAGTTGGTTTATACTCTCAAATATATCTAGCATACAGGAGAAAAAATATATACCTTCATTTTGGATTATGATTTGAAAGGTCCCTCAACACAAAAAAAAATAATAAAACCAGTCACCCAAACCCCTAATCATGCTTTCATCCCACACACAGCTCTTAATTATATTATTTTTCTTTCCTCTACAAATCATATAGCTACAAAGCCATGTAGCTATAGCTTCTATAAATTAAGTTAGATGTAATATATAATTACGTTATAACTTTGTTAATAAATAAATAAATAAATGTCATCTTTTTATAAGAGGGACTTCAATTATTTTTTGGTCGTTGCTATCAAAAGCTCTATAGACATCTATAAAGGCGGTATAAATGTCTGTTTAAATTACATAGAGCTTCAACAATTTGACAAAGAGTATTGTATTGGTTAATGGTTGTACTAGTTGGTTATTAACGCTAGTTTATTTATGAAGATCTTATACCTAATGTTTAGTAAAAATATATTTTTATAATTTTAGCATTCTATATCGTCACCATTATTATGTTTGGGTCTTATGGTATAATGTGCTCTTTTCGTTTTCTTTTTCAAAGTACAGATGTATTTATTATGTGTACTTCCTTGGCATATATGTTTAATATAATATACTATATATACCCTTTTAGAAAAGCTTAAGAAAATCAAGAAAGACAATTGACCATCTCAAAAACGAGATTAACCGAAATTCTCACAAGCCTTAGTGGCTTTTTATTCAATTTTTTTCTCTGTACTATAAAAATAACAATAGGATTATTATTATTATTTTTTTTAAATATATGAGTATATATAACACATTTATTTTAATATCCGAATTACTTAGAAGAAGTGAAGCAGAGTTCGTCAAAATAAATTGATTCTTTGGTGGTCAACGGATTGCAATCCCTTCCCACTGGCAGCGTGAGATTTACAACTTTTTTTGTGGGTTGAGTGATTTATGACTTCATCGAATGATGAATATATTTTTTCATCAACAGGCAATTAATTAATAAATCAAGTTTATACACAAATTGACTTAATATTTCAAAAGTGGCAAAAATTAAAATTTGTTGATTAGCTAATAAAAATATTTATGATGGCTTTTGTTTGATTTCAAGCGACGTCGCAGCATCTATTCACAGATGTTTTTTTTATTTCCTCTATTATAAAAATTTTATTAAATAAAATCAAATTAACAACTTAAGTTTGAATTTAAATGTTTAGATGATTTTAATTTTATATATATTTAGTTATTCATTACTTTTTTAAATTAATTGTGTTTATTTGAAATTAAATTAAATATTATAAAATAATGTGTATTTAAATTAGTTTGTCTCGTTGAAAGTTTTTTTCTTAAGACAATGAGCTGGAGATTGGAAAAATGCTTAAACTATTTACATATGAGTACGTCTTAATAATATTTTTTAAATAGAAAATTACTATTTAATTTGTATATAATTTAGACGATACGAATGATTTTTGTTATGTGGACTAGTATTTAAAAGTTATATAGTGCCTGAGCATGTTTCAGTAAGTTTCGATGCCGATAGATCATTTTCTTCTGATCAAACGTCACTATGTTACCGCACATATTATCTTGTGAAAATAAGATTTAAAAAGCGAATATTTCTTCAGAATCAAATTTTAAGAGCCAATTTTCGCAGATAATATTCCTTTAGGATATATATTTAAGATATCCGCAAGACTAATTGCTTTGTGGGCTTCTATAGTAAAATGTTTTAATCTGGTTAGGCTCGATCATTTGTGAAACAAGCGTTGAATTGATTATTTTTTTGCTGCGCTGCAGTAACTTCTGCAGTTTTGGTTAAAGAGAATGATTGAGAGTTTGGCATAGATATCTAAAGGCCAACTGACCTGCAAAAACCAATACTATTTAGAGCAACTCAGAAGAAAAGTCCATCATGAACTTCATTTACGTTTCGGTAATCCTACAATAGTGTTGTACATTTTAATTCGATCCATATTGTGTCTTATACATAGGATCTATTCTTCATACTAAAATTTTAAAAATTTTAAATTCTTGTTTGCACTTGTTTTCGCATTAAAAATAATTGACGGGTAATAAAAATATCCGTTCGATATTATCATGTTCTCAACAGCCGACATTTTATCTTTCATTCGATAGGCGGACTTTCTTATGTGTATATAGGGTGGGTTTGAAGCACAAAAAATTGAGTAAAGTCATAGTGCTCTGATCCAATGAGAGAGAATATTCCGTTTATTTTTCATTACATTCTTCTAACTCATAAGCATGGCTCGAGTAAATATCTTTAAAATTGGATGAATACCTGATAACTTTATCAACATATCTGGATAAAAGTACTATACATGATTTACATGATTAAACATTATTACTATATAACAATATTTTATATTTTTATTATTATGTTTGTAAATATAAGTGGTTAAATAAAAATATAACCATTCTACTATGCTTTATCTCGGGTGTTAAATGATTGTTACGGTAATTTGCAGGTTTATGATTATTGTGTTGATCGAATGATAACCTCTATTTATGTTAATATAGACAACAAAGATCACTAAATTCAAAATACTTTTGAAAAACAACGTCTAGATATAGATCCTGGATTATTCTACCTTAATAATATATTGAATGCCCCAATGTTGTATTAAGTATAGTGTGTGGATTATTGTTGTGTAGTACTTTCAAACTAAATTATTTCGATTTCGAAAATTTTTCTTCAAGTACCTAACATTTATTTTCTGTTGCAAAACTAAACAGATAGTACCAAAGGAAATGTTTAAGTTGTTTAATAAAGCACACAAGTGCTAATTAGTAGCATTTTAAATGTATAAAAAATTTGCTGAAATGTATAAAAATCAGTGGAAATATATCGAAAATGTTGATCTCATTTTTAATGTATTATAGATAATCAAATTATCATTTTAGACATTGTTACGGTTTTGCCTGTGGTTAACTTGTGAGTTAAACGAATAGCTTAGTTTAGTTTTAGAAATATCCGGTCTTAAATTTTAGAAATTCTTATTTATGAACCATCAATAAGTGTTTATTTGTTGTTACCCCTTGCATAGTTATACTTTCCAATGTTAAATTTAAAAAACTAATATTGAACTAATCAAGTTTTGTCTGGTTTTCAATAATACCAGGTAAAATAAAGCTATCACAGACAATTTTAAAAACTTAGAGGAAGTTTTTATATTCCTTTTTCATATTTCAAGATTCTGGTTGAGCTTTAAAATTCACTTATAACAGAATATAATGATTTACACCATATAGATGTCTTTTATTGTTAAAATCGCATAAACCATTTATGGCCTTTGGCGTAGGGCAAGCACACGTCAATGGGTTAATCAAATAAAACGATGTATGAAACTAAATATTAGATAAATATTGTTTGATGTTAATTAATTGGATACAAATACTCTGTTTCTTGGGTTCTTGGCAATCAAATCTTTGGCGCGTCTATTTCAATTTTCACGGATAGCTAAGCTGGCATTAAATCACTGAAAGGCACTTCAGTTACATCAATTATTGCTCAAAATTGTCGAACTTCTAGGCATATCAGGGTCCAAATCATATGGTTTCTGGGACATAGAGACATCTCCGACAATTGCAGGGCAGCATAGCTTGCCAACGTAGGCGCTCTTCTCTCTGATATTTATTTCTCAGATATAGGTGTGCAAATTGCTACAGTTAAACTGGCAATAAAACAAAAATACCTGAACATAGTCAAGCAATATTGGGCTGCTGAATCCTATTATCAGATATCTAGGTTGACTTGGTCTAATTTAGACAAAAAACGCACTAGTCAGCTACTTCAACTAAGGCGAAATGTGCTCAGCACCTTAGAATTTGTGCTGACTGCGCTGCGAAATAGGAAGCCATGCTATGAGACTAAGTGTACCCTATAATGACTTTTATTGCGGCTAAGGGTCTGAGGGTAAGGAAGAGACTGTGCTTCATCTCATGTGTCAGTGCCTTTCTTTAGCTAGGAGAAGATCAAAATCTTATTTTTCTTACCGACCTGACCGAGCTGTCATCCTGTAATATTGTGGACTTAGCTAAATTCATAGAACTATAAGATTGGTTTTCGTTTATCGTTGGTCGTATACTGATCTTTCAATCTATGTATGTACCAACGCTATTCTTGTAGTACCATGGGCCATTATTTGATCTCAAGTGGGCTTTTGGATACAATGCCACCACTCCAAATTACCTACCTACCTACTATGTCTCTTTAGATGCAATAACTACGCTTCTATTCGTCCAAATAACAGTATACTTCGTCCAAACATCCTTGAGGGATCTACCTTATAGCGAATACGAATTTTTAGGAAGTTCTCTTTGCTGTGAAATGCTTTTAAATCCAGTTATGAATATTAAGGCTATGTTTTCAAAGTAGGATAGTCGCAAAGTCCTATAATCCTTTCTAACGATTTCTATAGGACTGACTCTATTTTATTTATACCACATAATTTAATTCGCTAAAAGTTCAACTATTGAACAATTTTATTTTTTTTATTGGTAGTTACATATTGTTAGGACAACATAGTCACCACAAAATGTATTGTAATCACACGTTGTTGGAATTATATTATTGTAAACTATAATTGTACGTCCGACAGCAACAGTTGCTGAAAGAGCTGGAATGGAGAAAATGGGAAAGAAGCTACTGACGTTTTGTGTGAAATTGCGGTAAGTATGTAATGCGCTTTAAAAACCATCGCTGCAGGGAATAGTTAAGTCAGAAATGATTGGTCGAATGAGTGATTGATTGATTTAAAATGTAATAAAGAATTATAAAATGTAATTATTGGTTGATTCTTCTCACAACACAACAATTTCAGCATTTTGTTGATTCACGACATTTTTTATTTTAATCGATTGGAAACGTTTTCATATATTATGTTATATATTTTTGAATAAGATAATGATTCCATCTAGATAATATAATAAGGGAACTGGAAAGCATATTTTTAAATTATGTTATTGTAATTAAATTAAATAATTTACACTTTAACAAATTGAATTAACAAATACTTCTATAAAGTTGTTAATTAAATTTGAATGGAAAAGTAATTTTAAGTTTCTTTCAATGAGCCCCGAGATTACTGTCACATTTTTAAAGCAGGTGAGTTTTTATTTACTATGTATATGTTCTTTATAGCAAATGAATATTTTTGTCAATTTTCCATTGTCAATCCACTGTAGGACTCAAAAAGATTAAATTACTATATAGTATATACTCATTTTTATTGTATGTTACTAAGATATACCATCATTTATGTAATTGGTAGTGCTAGGTATGATGTTTTCTGTGGAAAAATTTGCGGTAACCAGACTTCACTGTGTCCGGATATTGTCATTTGGCAATAGACTGAGAGCATGTGTTTGTAACCATGAAAATGGTTATAAGGCTATGACGGTAACAAAGCTTCAGTTAGTAGATAACTGAAGGTTTGGATACGAAACTAAAGCAATCATATTCCAATTATTCTTGAAATTTTATACTATTGTAGTGACAACAATTTTTAATTTTCCTTCAATCGACAATCGGAATGCTGATTTCAGACCAATTGATTTCATTGTAAGACTACAGTGCGTATGGTTGTACTACTAATCTGGTTCTTGTAGGTACATCTATAGTTTCCTTAACAGATTTTGTGCACCTAATAAAGCTTATTCTATATTAGTCTGCTAATAGTTGCAACATATTGATGAATAATGTTTTTATAGTCAACATTCGTCAAATAGTGTAAACCAATCAAGTTATGGATATCTATATAAATAAATATATATTATCTAGATCTTAATATATATGGCACAACATTATGGTCCTAAAAATTGAATATAATTCTATTCAATTTTACATTTTACGGAGTGACTATCTCATTAAAGGAAATAATAAAAGGATCACTTCTTTTTATGAGTTAGTTTTAATGGTTCTTAAAGTCTGCAAAATATTTTGACCAAATATTTATGCTTATTTCCTGATAATTGTATGTACAGAGAGAAAAATAAAAATGTTCCAAAGAAGTAACGAAATTGAATTTTTATGTTCTTGTAATTTATGCCAAACAAATTCTACAGACAAACAAATAAAAAAATTAATGGACGGAAGGATGGCTTGAACGGAGAAGAAGCCCTTTTAGAATTTAACTTGGAACGTGCGATAAAGGATGAAAGTAAAATAAAAAAAAGTTTGAAAAAATAAAATAACTAACAAAATTGATTGGTTTCTGCCCTTTTAGGTTGTGCACAGTTCCATATAGCAGACGTAAACCATATTATGTAAGCATATGTATACCAGCTCCAGCATACGAAGACCTCCAGAGTATGGCGAAGTAGCGTAGCTTGTTAAAATCGACCAAAACAAGTAACATGAATTCGAGGGAATATAAAATGAAATTGTTTAAAATTCTGTTAAAGCGTTGGAAGACATTTTAAACAATCAAGTCCGCAATGGTTAACGTGGAAGGCCTCATCATATTCGTACGCGTTGTACGGCTACACGTCCCGCCGCAAGGGAGCTGCTATTAGTTGCATTCAATAAAAACTAAAGCAACTTTATAGCCTCTGCAGATAAGTGCATTTAACTAAAATGGGCTCGATACGTTGCACAATTAAAGGGAATATGGAGATATTTTAAGTTTTTTCCGGAGTCGAGTCGCTCTTAGGTTACTTAAGATTCAAGTATGTGGGATAACTTCGTTTACGGCTGTCGTAGATGCGTGCGTTCGCAAAGAAGAACTTTATTAACTCTAAAAAGGAATATATTTTTTGTTTAGTTTAAGGATTGCCAGTAATTGCGCTATTTTTAGCAATACTCCGAAGATTTTATAACTAAATTATATTTAATTTCATATTTAAAGTTTCCTCTTAAATTGGAAGATACAATTTTTTATATAGTCAAAGAATTATAATTTAAAATTTCTAATTTATTTATTAAATTTAATTATATTTTTACAATAATTTAATTTTATAAACTAATTATGATTAAGTTAAACCGTACTGAATCAATTGATACTTCTAATTAAACACTGTTAGAAAATTGATGCTTGTTAATGATAATAAATTCATAATTGTTATTCATATTATACAATATATCAAATAATTTGTTATTTGAATTGCAACAACAAGAATTTTTTATTATTATAATTAATTGAATTTTTAGCTGACCATGCACCTGCTTCTAGCATTGCTAAATACCCTTCATCAGTGAACTTGGAAATATTACTTGTATTTAATTATTCGTGAATAATTTGTTGAGACTGCAAGTACCAAGGTTTGAACTCATACCCTGCCAAATTTGAAGCTCAGAGTCAGTGCTCATTAGCCAACTAACCCAAATCCGTACTTGACTTGTATATTCGAACTTTAGAGTTTTGTTGATTTGCTGTGAAAGTTCATTAACAAATTAACTTACTCTGTTATATTAAAACAAAATCATATTCATATTCATAAAATCATATATTTTTAATTTTTAATTATTAAATTTAAATACTATTTTTTTGTAGAGGTTTTTTTTTGAGTATAGAACCTAATCTAGAAATATAATATGGAGAAAGTCATGCTAATGTTATTCCACGATTTGAAACTTGATTGGAAACTTGATTGAATATTTCTATTCATACAGCTTGAAACAGTCAAAAATTTAATTAATTAAAAATAATAAAAAATTTTTGTTGTTGCAATTTCATTACTGCTCAACAAAATTTTCTTTATTGAAAACAATAGTTTATATATTCATGTGAATATATAAGCCATCCAAATTGCTTGTACTACTCGTAATACGCTACAGGTTTGCTACTTTAGATGCAATGACCTTATTTATATTCATTTATAATAAGTTACCTCATTGATGCAAATAATTGCTAATAGATGATTACAAAATGAGTATGTTATATAGAATTATTGAATAGTTGAAATCAAAGTTCAAGGGTCGAATAGTGTCATAGCATTCGAATACGAAACTGATAAGTTGGGATTATAGTTTTATTTTCAATAATACGTTGCAATCGCTTTTGAAGCAGTTTTTCGAAAACTTTTGATGAAATGGGAAGCTAAGATATTGACCTATACAAGGATGGGTGATTTTTTAGGTTAAAGTATCATAATTACCTCCGCCATTTTCCGTATTTCAATTTAAAACACATATTTATTAAATATAAACGTTTAAACGTTTAATGCTAGACTTGATTAATTCCCGTAAAACTTTTGTTGTTATGAGATTAAAACCCGGCGATTTTTTTAAAGTTACTTTTTGTATTTGACTTACCACTTCTTTAGTAGCAATGGGACTTATGTCATAGTCATTCCTCTTTCTAACCAATCTGTATTAAGAGTCATTTCGCTGTCCTCTTCATTTGAAGTTAATGTTTCTTTTAATTGTTCAGCAAACAGGTTTACTTTGTCTACACTAGTCTTGGCCCATTTTTCATTCTGGGTCTTGATCGAAACACTATGTCAGGAGTTAATTCAATCAAGAAGCTGTTAAATGCTTAATTTTGAAATGCCTTGATTTTAAACTTAAAAACTAGAATAAAATTTGATGTATTTTCTACATAGAGGAGGTTGAAAGCACGTACAGTACAGGTTGTTGAATATGGAAGAGTACGTATGAATGTAACGGGAGTTATATGGGAATAATGGGACTTATAGTCATTCCCCTTTCTAACCAATCTGTATTGAGAGTCATTACGCTGACTACTTCGTTTGGAGTAAATGTTTCTTGTAAATGTTCAGCAAACAGGTTTACTTTGTCAACACTAGTCTTGACCCATTTTTCATTCTTAGTCTTGATCGGAGCACTATGGTTCATTAGTGCTTTTGTCAGGGGTTATACATATACATGAGTATATGTATGTAGTTTTTATCTCCCAAAAAACAATATATTTATTTGTAGCAAATCTATAAGTATTCCAATAGAATTTTCTGTTTTACTTAACCCATAAGTTGACTGTTCCATGTGATTAAAACCTTTTAAATATTTTCAAAGATGTAATCTTAATTACGTTTTTTGTCCGCACACTTCTCATACAATCAACAAACTCATAAACAACTTTATAGATGCAAAGTGTTCTGAAATATTAACTCCCCGGCTGACGTTCCAATAATTTTTTCTATGTGCGCGTTTTATTGGATTCCTGCCCGTTGCACTGATGATCATGATTATCGTTGCCTTTTCATGCCTCCAGCGTTTAACTTTTTTGCATGCAATTTGTATTTCGAAATTGCTTCTTTCAAAATGGTGACGTTTGCGTGTTCCACATTGTGTTGTTCCTCGTTAAATAAAATCATCAAGGATTGCCTGAGGCATTTCTTTGCACCAACCGATGAACAACACTACAACTTCACAAACATAAAAAAATTATGTATTATGTATACAACATCGTGAAACTGAAAAAATAAAATCAAAAACATTAATCAGTAAAGTTGGCCATATTTTTTAAAAAATATTCGTGCCAAATTTCGTGCTTTGTAATTATTTCGGATTTTTAACCAAGAAAAAAGATTCAAATTTATATGAAGACATTTATTCTTTTCACAGCAGGCAGATTCTTCTGTTAAGCACATGAAGTGTTACACTCCAAATCGTAAAAGGCCATCATATGCTTCTGCCTGATTATTAATGAAAGTTTATAAATCCGCGAAAATATTCCATGCAATTCAAGTAAAAATGTATTATTATTTTATTGGATTTAAGAGTGAGTATCATTGAGGTTAAAAAACAACCTCAGCTACAGTGAAAATATTAAATATAGAGAAAGATCTAATCAGGGATAGAGAATATCAGAATGCTTTAGAGATATTGTATGATACTGAGGAACAAGCTTCATAGTACGGTGGGAAAAACAAGTATGTACAAATCAATCAGTGATGATGTACATATACGAATTATTATTATTATTATTTATTCCAGTACGTTCCCAGGGGAACAGTGGGACATAACGAACTTTTTCCAACTGTCACGATTTTTTACCAGGGTTCTAATTTCTCCAAAGGTTTTTCCGCTTGCTTAAATTTTTTTCTCTAGTGTTTGCTTCTACGTTTGCTTGGGCCTACCAGGTCTTCTGCTTCCTTGAGGATTCTATGTTAATGCTTGTTTGCAGATTTCATATACGAATGGTATGCTTATACTATTCGGTCTACAGTGCTTTCATTTCTGATATACTATGGGGCACCAGTGATTGTTGTCTGTATCTTTAACTGAGCTCTTTGGATAATGTCAATATTTGAAGCACTAGCATTATCACATAGCTGGGTACCATAGGTAGATGGGTTGAAATGACGGCCTTGTTTCCAAAAAGCTCACTTGAGCTCAAATAATGGCCCATTGTGGTACCACAGGTGGATACCATAAGTCCATGTTGGTTTTATGATGCTGTTATACAAAAGTACTTTATGTTCTAGGCACAGTGAGGTGCTGTTATTAATTAGCCAATGCAACTTAGAGACTTGAAGCTACATTAGTTATTTATTGGCTTAAATATGCTTGCGCCAAGATAGCCGCCGATCTAAGTTAAATATCTAAATACGTTATATTATCTGCTTGTGGTAGTGAAAAATTATTTAGTGAAATTGTTAGAGATATACTTCGATTTGAGGTAAAAATTACATGTTTACGTTTTGGTTCATTAATATTAATTCGCCATTTTGACAACCATTTCCACACCCCTTTTTTCACCCATAAGTGCGATTGAAGTTGGTTTGAAGCTAATACAACGTTTTTGTTACGACGTAAAATTACCGTACATTGTGGTGACAACTGAATTATTTATTGGAATATCAGATGTATAAAGTACGTATAAGATAGAGTCAAGAACACTTCCTGGAACGCCAGCTTCTATTGGCAAATTAGTAGTAGTAAATGATTTACATTTGACTTTAAATCAACTGTTCTGTAGATACGATTCTAAAACTGAGTGGATGTTAGTATGTAATAGACAGCGTATCTTGTCGTGAAGTCGAGACGAGAATTACCGCGGAACTATATTCTCTGAGGTCAAATGCGTGTCTTATTTCGTACATTATACGATTCAATTGTTCTATTGTTCCATGTTTTTTCCTAAAACCAAACTGGTGGGTGGGTATAATGTTTTGACTGTCAAGAAATGGTTTAAGCTTCAAAAGCAGAGCTCTTTGAAAGAGTTTAGAAAGACTTGGTAGTAATCTTATAGACCTGTATGAAAAGATAAGTGTGAGTTGAATGATGCGATTGGATTGGCATAAACCTGTGATCCAAAATCTCTTACAATCTCTTATACGGTGTTTACACTTGTTAGTTTTAATAAAATCAAAGTATTATGAAATAAAATGCAAGAGTCAAAAAGACAAAACGCGGTTAATCTATTTGAGAAGTACTAAATCATATTACATAATCTATTTCCTAGAAGGAAATATTCAATTTTCTGGTAGTTGAGATTATATTAAGCAATATGTAACATAATTTATGTGTCATATATTTCCATGGTAAAAGAAATAAGCTAAGTACAATTAATAATTTGGATAGTTGAGCTCAAATTCAATTAAGTTGAAGATTCAAATGAACTCACGAAGTGAAAAATTGTAGATAAAACAGTAGAAAAATAAATGGAGTTTTTAATTAATTTCACACTTTGTTTACTTTGGCGGTTTAAATTAGTAGGAATTAAATGTTTGTTTTTAATTATTTATTCCCAAGTAAAAAAAAATAATTTCGAAGAAAAAAAAATAGTACTTTAAAAATACTTTAATGACAAATTTTCTTCAATTATAAAAAATAACGTAATCATAAAAAAAAACAAAAAAAAATAAAAATAAAAACCATTTGATTTAAATGAGAGGTGAACAAATCAAAGGCTGCGGTAAATTTAATTAATTAAATGAAATATCGTTTCACACCATCAGGTACACTGTAAAGTGTACACTCGGCTGTCCACTATTACTCGTTGGAAGTAAATCTACTTTTGATTAAAATAATTAAAAATGTGATATTCAAGGGTTTTTTACAGTAAATGTGGAAATAGTTTTCATAAGCGCTACGGGCTTGGATTCTAGAGTTCTCTAGAATTACTAGCAACTGTTACACTTTTTCCAACTCTTGTCTTTCCTACGAAAACTTTATTTAATTAAAAATTTTATGCTCGATTTGCGTCTGAACTAATAAAAACTCCACTTAAGCATCTGACCAGCAATCCAGTTTTTTCCATCTTTTCCATTTTTTTTCCATATGCGTAATAACAACAAATGCCGCCATATTTTGCTGTTGATTTGGTGGCCATTAAACTGTTTGTGTCTTCTTAATTTCCTCCGTTTTGTTGTTGTTGGTTCTTCCTTGGTTTCAGTGTTCCCCTTGCGTTTTCCTAGTGTGCGCACCATTAGTGCTGAACATGGAAGCTTCTGCGTTCATGCGTTTTTAATTGCCACCTTTTTTTTCAATTTTCTTCTTCTTTTGTTTTTACGGCAATTTTTCAAAATAAAAACTGTTTTTTAATACCTCTTAGGCAGTTGGGTCTGGTTTTATTGCTATCTGGTATATAACTTAATGTTTGATCATTAGCATCAAAAATTCTTTTTTCTTAATGCATTTTTGGTATTCCTTTTTTATGATTACATAAAGACTAAGTAGGGAGAGTCGGCAGAAGGATTTTTCACTGCCTTTGGCGGTAGTAAAAAATTTGATATATGGACTATTATTCTTAGAAAGTTTATTGAAAGTTTTATTTCGAAAATGCATTTGCTTTTAATAATTTACTTGCATTTCTTAGAATAATGTCATTAGCTGCAGTACTCTTATTTACACTTAAAAGTATCGAATCTGATTGGCACATTTTTGTATGGATTTTGAATGGAGTTAGTATGGGTTTTATATGAAAAATGGCATGCTTCGCTGCATATTGGTGGATTAAAATGCGATTATAGACGCATTTTTTTCTGTTAAAGTTGTAAAAAAACAGCATTAAGTCTAGTTGACACAAATTGGCATCATTTTTAAAATATATTAAATGCATATTTTTGGCATATGTTTTTTGTTGTATTTGTACAAAAAATGTAAACACTAAAAATAAATTAATTTAAATAAAAGAAAACAAAATGAATATTAGATGGGCAATGATTAGAATTTTCTTTTTATTAAATATATAAAAAGAAAATTCTTATTGAAAATATTATTTATTGACGTATTTTAACGGATGATTGGAATTTTACAATATATTTCCATTGAACATTCATAATAGACTAATTTTTGTGTATGGCTGCACTGAAACTTAAGACGCAAAATTTTTTGTGAGTATGTAAAGCCTAACTCTGAAGATTTTAAGAGCATTGTTATTTCTTCACATGTTTTCTTTCGCATGGTGCTGGTGTTTTTTTGCTAGTCTGAAAGAAAAAATTGCGGTTTATATAAACGTACTGCTTGTTACATTTAAAAGAAATAACATTTCGTTTGAAAAAAATCTTTTGTAGGTAATATTTTGATTTAAAGCTGTTTAGTATGTTGAGTAAGAAAACAAAAAATATTGCGTATAAATAAAAATACATTCAAAAAACAAAAAAACTCTTATTTAAAATTTCTTGTTTCAATAAAAACTAAATGCAAGGGTATTTCCTGTGTAAAGAGAATTTTTACCTATATAGGTATAAGATAAATAAAATCAATAATTCTTCTAACTCAATACAGCAATTGGTTCTAGAAGTACGTGGAATGATTGTTTCAGATTGTTTGTCTAGGACTTAGTTTTATCTTCGACTAAACGCCTTCTGTTTAGTCGGCGGGAATTATTTTTTGAACAAAGATAAAAGTTATATAGTGCTAACTCAGGTAAATATATGGATAGTTTTATTATTCAAACACTACTATTGGTCAATATATCTTTCGAAAGGTTTTGATCGATGAGGTGGCGTATTATCTTGCAATTAATGCCAATTTCTATCTGTACAACGCTTGGGCAAAATATGACAAATACGATAAACTAGACAGAACAAAACACTAAGATAAAAAATAGTTTTGGACTCGGAAACTGAATTCCTTACTGTAATATTCTTGGACTCGCGAAAGTAAAACATCAACTTCAGTTTTCACTTTCTCAAACGAGATTTTATAAATTTTTGCTTGTAAATTTGTAATAGGATTTTAAGCTTTTTCACAAGTTCAAGATGGTTTGAAACCTCTTACTTTTTTTCTTATATAGGAATGCAATGAGCCAATTGGCCTAAGTAGATCCTTTTGAATTGCTGATACCACCTTACTTAAACTTTTTCAATTAGAAAGCTGACTTTTAGTTTCTGGATCATATTGAAAACACTAACTTTTATTAGTCACAATGGTGTAAAGAAAGTTCTTGTCCTTCTTGGAAACCATCCTTCGCATAGTGAATGCTAAGGCATACCAAATAAAACCCGTCTAACATTAATATTTCCAAACAAATGGAAAAAAAAGTGTTCCACATATTGACTAAATTTTTTACTGTTAAAATAAACAACATGGATTTATAAAATTTACGAATATTTGTGTCAAGAAACTCAGCCATCAGTTATTGGTACCATTATGGAATCTGTTTGCCACCTTTTTGTGAAAATTTTCATTGGAGATAGTATGAGTTTTGTGTAAAAAATTTATTGTTATATATTAATAAATTTCTAAATCAAGATGGGATGGTGGTGAGATTATGGGAAAATCGACCGTCACCTATTAGTTAAATGCTTGAAAGATATAGATGCAGATACTATTGACGCTAAAAGTTGTGATTATGCATCTAGAGCAACTTAACTTATCTAATAGAAGATAGTCACCTTTAAAAAATCATTACCATTTATATATCTCTAATTTCGATACAGATTTCTTCCTCGTAATTTTTTTGTGGAATAAATATGCTACTCGGAGTAGTAAAATTTTTTTTTACTAATTCGTTGATCAAGGAATATCAAAATTGTATATGAGCAAACAATTGTTAAGTAAATCCGTTTAAATAATAAGTTCTCGACAATTTTAGAGGAGGGAATATATTAATTACTTTACATTGATGACTTTACACTGTCAGCTAATGAAATTAGTGAGTATTAGTAACTTTTATGTAGCTCTTTAAAATAATTCCTTAATAGTCTCCAACCCATAAATTCCTAATCATACCAGTTGTCAATACTCGTACGTGTGGTGACGTCGCGATTTCGCTAATTACTGCAACTTTATTGAGGCTTTGCTGTGAGTGAATCCGACTAATTAAAGCATAAGAACAGAAACAAGTACAAGTCTTTCAAGACATTTAATCATATATTTCATTAATTATGTTGCCATCTTGGATTGCGAGACTTTCATTATGAAGTTGAATGCGTTTAATAGCTCGATCATATCAACTATGACGCGCTAAAGAATTAAATATTGAATTTTTTAATGTGATTAACTTAAATGGAGATGGATAAAGTAAGACGGAATCACGGATGTAAGTACTTTAACACTTATGAACTAAAGTCGTAACTCCTAAAAAATTTTATTTTATTCTTAAGTGAAAAAAAAAATATATATATTATATATATATATATATATATATATATTTTACATATATATATTATATATATATATATAATAACTAAATTAATTAGTGAGTACGAAATATTGATAGTCACGAACCAGATGAATGCTAGTTGAATTCAATATTATCCATCGAACTCTTGAATGACATTTAACTGAATATGTTATTCATACACTATTAAGATATCACTCAAAAAAATTAATTGATTGTAATTCCCAAGGCATCAGAAAGCTCCAGAGTTCACAAAACATAATGAAGAGCGGAATCCAAACATAGCTACGACTTTACGGTAGGAGCTGAAATTAGATTAAGCGATTGCCATCCGACAGAAATTTCTTTAATTTTTGGAATTGAAGAAAGCCCTATAAGCGGACCATCTTTTCCATTGTTATTCAAACAAAATATTCTCTTCATTAAAACAATATTTTCCATTATTTAAAATGGCAGTGAGTGTGTAAAGAATGTGAAGTACATTCGGATGGCTTACATAGTAGAATGATCTGCTATTATAAGTAACGTTTGGTACATACAGCGATGTGTTCATATACAATATATAGTTTGATTCTCCAGATAGCGCACTTTCAGGTTAGAAACTTTAATATGAAAAATAACAACAAAACTGGACGTATAATTTTTTTCTCTTGTTGTGTTTTCATTTTAGAGGAACTTCTTATTCTCATATGTAGATGAATTACCAAAATTCATTAGTAAATATAGTTGTC
>NC_051847.1:75895950-75904187 GCF_002237135.1 Teleopsis dalmanni | reverse complement strand
AAAATCAATGATAAATAATAAAATAAAAAAAAAATTTTTTTTAGACCACAGTAGCCTAATACTAAAATATGAACTAAAAAAATGAATCTTAAAAATCTCTCATTTTACACAGAAAAATAAAGTTTCAAGAAAAAAAATGTTTTTAGCATTTTAAATAGTTATATTTCAGGTTTATTTCTTATAAAATAATAGTTAATATATGTATTCAAATTATGTAAAAAAAAATACTTTTTAATTTATAAAATAGTTATTACATAATAATATAATTTAATAAATAAAAATTAACAATTTAAAATAGAAAAAAATTAAAATCATAAAATTCATTTAAACATAAAATTGTATATTAAAAATATTCAATATATTAAGAATTTAACAATAATGTATATTTTTAGAATTAATTGTAATAATAATAAAACTAAGTACATTATTAAAAAAAAATGAATAGTAAAACAATTAATTTAAAAAATAATAATGCTTTAAAAAAATTAAAAATTATAAAATCATTATAGCAACGTAATAGATATACTTTTATATATAGTGTGTTTAAAAGCTAATTAATTAAAAAAGTTATGGATATATATTTGATATTAAATTTTTAAAAATACTGTAACGAAATTATAAATAGGCGGAGTAAGAGTAACATTTTTTGTACGTTATTTTCATAGCAATTTTGCTTTTTATGTTATATAAAATATTGATTAATCCTTTTAAAATTAAGATTTTTTAAAAATAATTCGGTTTGTATATTTTTTTTATGATTTGAGCAAAAAAGTATTAATAACTTAAAAACATAACATTACAATTAAATTAAAACTGTTATTAAGATTTCCTTACATATATATTTACAAGCTGATAACTACAAGCAAAATTAAAAATTAATGTATATAATTATTATTAATATGTGAATTTATATTGGTGGTATTGATATTATTGGCAATGTTTAAAATTTTTAAATTGCGCGAATTGTTATTTGTGTTGCTTTTGTTTATAAGGAAGTAACCACCGTTATTATAATACATTTATAGCTATTAAAATAATACATTTAAATACACGATTAAGCTAATTAATTACATTTAATGTAAAATAGTAGGTGTACTAGCGAATCTAAATTAAAACATGTAAAAACTATATACTTTCGTCTCTAATACTTTTAGCTTAAATTTCTTTACCAAAATAAAATGGTTTTTTTTAATTATTTCTTATACAATATAATGTTTATAAATACGTATGCATATGTCAATGTTATGTTTAATATACATATAATAATATTTAATATTTTAATTAACTTAATTTTCCACAAATAGCGCAAAATTTTTATGCACTTTTTACAATTTTCTTTAATTATTTTTTCGATTTTTTTTGTATTTTGATTTTCTTTTTTTTTCTTGTTTGTTAAAAAAGTTCAATTAAAACGAAATGATTTTTTTTGTGTTATAAAACATTTTTTTTAAAGGAATTATAAAAATAAAATACTCGCACGTAGCTACATTTTTAATTAATCACTTGTCGAATACTTATAGTGATGTATTTGATATCATGAATGTTTGTCAGTCAACTCTGTCCAACGCATTTCAAAGAATTTACGCATGCCATGGCCGGCTTTACCTACGGGAGAGTCATCCTCATTGAACAGTTCGCAATTGTCGAAAATTTGACGTACATCAACGCAGAAGTCTTCACGACATTTATAACTGCAAATAATAAAAATAAAATATATTAAAAATTATTTTATTTTTTTTATTGACAATGAAGATAAAAAACTTACATTAAATCTTGCAGTTTCTTTTTGATGGTAGATAAATCCATTGGAGTTTTTATAATCTTGCGATAGGTTGGAAATTGTTTAGTATTTACAGGTAATAAAAATGGCCAAGAGTCTTCATGTAGCTACATTATATATAGGAAGAAATATTGATTAATTATTTGTTTATGCAATTATAAACCAATTCTTATCTTACCTCCATTTCACCTAGCAAGGTTTTGCATACAGCAAGCTCTTTCATCAGCTTCTTGGTAGCGTGTTTCTCTTTCTTCTCTTGCTTTAGTTTTTCTTTAGCTTCTTGAACTGCGTGTATATTGATTGGTGGAGGCGGGCCCGTTATCTGGCCTAGATTTGGTGGTGTTATTGGACGTGGTGACGGTTGAAGTTGATGTTGTGGTGAATGCTGTTGCATGTGATGTGTTGGAGTTGTGGCACGTGGTGATGGAAATGTTACGTGTTGTGGCGAATTTGCTGGTAAAAGAGTAGTTGGTGGTTGTATAAGTGATTGCATGCTTGGCATCACCATCGGCGGTGGTGGATGTATAGAATGCGGTGAGGATGGGGGGATTGCGTATGGTATTTGAGTTTGTGATACTATTAACGGCATTTGTGACTGTGACTGTGACTGTAACTGTGGATCTAAATGTGTTTGATGATTTGTTGCACCAAGATTAACAAAATTATTTGTTTGTTGTAGTAATGATGGTGATGTTGGAGCGACTTGTTGTACAATTTGCTGCTGCTGCTGCTGTTGTTGTTGTTGTTGTTGAAGTGTATGATGTATTTGTGGTTGATGAGGTGTATTGTAGGCCTGTAGCAGAGACGATTGCTGATGTACTGATATATCTTCCATACTAACATCGCCATAATCGTTATTTGCTAAGGGACTTTGTGGACGATTTGTTATTTGTGATTGAAATCTAGTACCGTCAATTGAATTGTTGTGATGATCTTCAAACGAGGTGGAAGCAATGGAATGCGCTGGGCTAAAAAATTTTTTGCGAAACAGATGATGATGAAATATTACTTTTATATTTTATAGTTTTTATTAGAATGTTAAGAACTAATACTAACGAAATATAATGCTGAAAATATTTATTAAAATGAAACTATATACAATTATTTTGTCAAGGCGTGAAGAATTAGATATTTTTGAAATACTTAAGGAATGAACATTAAAAGCTCTGTTCATATTTATAAAACTTGATACAATATAATTAAAATCATTCCAACTTTTTTTTTATTTATTTTTTATTTATTTTTTATCTATTTATTTTTCATCTATTTATTTTTTATCTACTTTTTTTTTATTTATTTTTTATCTATTTATTTTTTAATTTATTTTTATCTATTTATTTTTTTTATTTATTTTTTTATTTATTTTTTTTATTTATTTTTTTTATTTATTTTTTTATTTATTTTTTTTATTTATTTTTTTATTTATTTTTTATCTATTTATTTTTTTTTATTTAGTGATTTATTTGTTTAATTATTTGTTTATTTATTTATTTATTTTTGTTTATTTTTTTTATTAAATTGATAAACGCCCATTTCGACGAAACTAAATTTTTAATAAAAGCTAATATTTTCAATAGAGAGGTTTTCACCGAACAGTAATGAATTGTAATAACAAAATTTTTTTTAATTTTAATTAATTTAATATTTGGCTGAACCATACAGCTGTTTTGAGTATTGCCAAATACTCATCGTCAGTGGTCTTGGGCTTATTTTTTCTATGTACTTATTCACAAATAATTTTTTGAGACTGCAATTAACAAGGGTTGAACTCGTACCCTGTCAAATTTGAAGTTCAGAGTCAGTGTCATTTTTTATTTATTTTTTCTTTTTTTTAAGTTACTGTTTAAATTTATCTATCAAAAAAACTTTTTTACTCAACTATTGCTTGTCAAAAAAGTTGTTTTTGTTTATGATATAGCAATAGTTGTATCCTACACAAACTTAAAAATTACTTGCCGATGATAACTACCTCAAAGGAGCTGGAAGTGAAGCCATCGATTCATCATGTGATGAATTTAACGATTGCTGTGACGAATTTTGCAAATTATGTTCTGCTGTCGTATTGTGTTGGTCACCAATTGTATTCACGCCATGTTTGTCACGTTTTTTAGATGAAGATGAGGAAGACGAATCTCGATCTCTACGTGGTTTACTGCTGCTGGTGCGTTTTTTTGGTGGCGGTGCTTTTGATATACAACCATGGCAGTACCATTTACCGCGTGGTACTTTTAGTAAAGGTGGAATGTAACAATCTGAGTGATAGGCACGAGGACATAGATCGCAGTAAATCATTTTTCCTACAGGCGCTGTACGATGTCCACCACAAACTATGCATTTACGTTCATTAGTAGCTTTATTAACACATTCATAACAGTACCTATAATTGAAGAAATGAAGAAAAAAAAATTAAGAATTTATATAAAAATAATTATGAATGCAATGGGTGGTATTTAAAATATTTTTTTAGTAAAAAAAAATATATATATATTATGTCAAGGGTAACTAAAATTATTAATGTTTACATCTGCACAATACGTAAAACTTACGGACCAAACATACATATAATAACAATAATAACAAACAATAATAATTTTTGAATCACAGCACAATTAGTATATATGAGAAGTGGTGTGAGAATAGGACAATGACAATTGATGGTATGTTTTTTTGAAAATGAATTTTTAAAGCCTTTTTGTGCTATGAAGTTTTGTCAAACCCAAGTTAATGTAAAAAAAAAATATATAAAAAAATATTAAAGTTTTAAAACAAAATACTAAATACTTTTAATTAAATTATAAGAAATGTATATGTCCTTATATAAATATTGATTTATGTAGTTCGTTTGAAGTCTAAAACAGATAGAAGATTTCTGGGAAATATATATAATTTTATAAAATGTTTATATTATTTATTTGTTTATTATTTATATAAGATATTTTCTATATAGACATGTTATACTAACTGGTTTAGATTAAGGATCATTGTCAATATATGGTCCTTAATATTTAATGGTCTAAACACAATTTTTTGAACTACCATAAATCGAACCCTAGCAAATTTGAAACGTAAACTCATATTCTATACTTATTTTGCGCAATTCAAGTTCAAATTAGTAGTTTTGTTAATTTTTTCGTTAGATTAGACTGACACGTGAATCTGCTTTTCAATTTGAGTAAACCAGTAATATTAGCAATATGATCACTCTAAAGTTGACTTATTGAAAACTTAAATTTTATAGATAAAAATTCCTTCACTATCACCAGTACTCTCTCTTCGCAAATGAATTACTTGACATTTAGACATTAATATTCAATTAAATAAAAATAGTTATATCTTATCAATTAATTCTAGTTTAGAAATTTCAAAAGTTAATACAATAATACAGTCTATTTTTAATTCGATTACATTATTATTTCATAATTTTACTAATTACAAAATATTTATTTATTATTAAATATTACAACGTATTTTCTAATAAAGATATCTACCAAAATTATACTTGTTTAATACAACGAAAATTTAATATAATGAAAATAACTGTATCATAACTATCATATTTTTATAGTTTGTTACATTTTTTTAATTAAATCATTCATAGAAGTTTTCACAATTTTTTATTTATTCAATTTAATTTATTTATTTTATTCACATTACTTATAGTTATGTTATTGTAATATTACAAATTTTAATTCATTCTTTCTCTGTCACTAGTTAAGAGTTTAATAATTATTACCTTCAATTCAAAAAGAATATAAGCAATCGCAATATATATTATCTTTGCAACCTTCACACAGTGCCGTATTAGTTTTGTCAATTTTTTTTTTAAACAGTAGACCATGGACCATATTCTTTCATTATTCCATTTATTCCATGAGTGTAAAGTAGCAAAGCTTCAAAAAAACGTAGAGTATATTAACCGTAGAATTAGTATTGTGCTCATCCTTCTACATAACTCTGCGTGTCGATAATTTCCTCGATAAAGAAAAATTGTTTTGTGTTGAAGAAACATATTAAAAAGCTTTCTCTTTGAGCCTTCGAGCTTTTTCGAAAACTTCTCTCTCAAAAGCTATTCTAAGATTGGACAGTTTCAGGCACAAAAATCGAACATTTTTCAGCCAATAATTTTTTGGACATCAATATAATTTTATTATCTTTGTTGTAATTATCTTAGTAGGTATATTAATATAATATTATTTTATTATAATTTTTCTTATTAATTTATAAATTACTATTAAATGGTTTATTTTACAAATTATTGGGTTATTTCGGATGCATTTCTATATAGTGTTGTTACAATGGTGTCATATTATTATTATATTAATACTAAACTTTTATTATATAAATCTTTTATTATATTAATATTATAAAATTTTTGTAGTTGTTTTTATAAAAAACAAAAACTGGTTTCAAATCCTTTTGATCCAAAAATGTATGTTCCAAACAATTTTCCAAAAATTTCCTTTTATACTATTTCTTGAGTAAGTCTCTGGTAGTATCGATTTAATTTCTAACGCGACATCTGTTTCATATTAATATCATTATTTCATAAATTAATGATATAATTTATTATGCTATATATAAATTTTATTTTGTTTCATCGTACTATATAGTTTTTATCATTTTTCTTACTAACTTAATATAGTCTCTTCATTTTTTTTTTCTCTTTTTTTTTCTAAAATTATTTATTTCATTATAATAATAAACTTCTTATAAATTTGTCTAAAATGGGAATTATTCAGTCCATTTATTTTTTTACTGCAAAACAATATTTGAAGCATTAACAAAATTTTTTTCTCAATTATCTTACAATTCAGATTTCAAATAGTTTCTCGTACGAAAGTTTATTAGCTCTATATAATATATATAATATATACAATAATATATTGTATGTATTATGTATACATAAGTTTCTTCATTTATATTTTTATGACTATAATAATCATTTATAAAAATGGTAACGCAAACTAGCGCATTTTCTCGATAAAGTTGAAAAAAAATTAAATATGAAAAAGATATATATACAAAATATATTTAGATATATATAAAAATTTTATTTAATTTTATTTATTTTATTTTATTATTTATTCGTTTGTCAAGCTTTCTTCCATTATTGTCTTTGTTGTCATTTTTATTCTCAATATTATTACTATTCTTCTCTTTTTATTGGAATAAAATACTCGATATATAAATCTTCTATATTGTGGAAGATCTATAGGATTAGACGATTGAAGTGTTTTATCTACTCAAGCGACTATATCTTTTATGAGTGAAATTTACAAAAATTTATGGAAATAATTAAATTTTCAGAATCCATTTACTATAGTTAGATGTGGCCACCTTTTGTTTTGACTATATCCTTCAAACGATTATAAAAATTAACTGTATGCTTCACGAGTGTGAACTTCCACTATTTTGGCAATTATGGCAATATAACGCAATCACACTATTATGTTTGAATTCCATTTCAAATAACTTTTGTTCTATAAAACAAAATAAAAAGCTTATGGTAGCTTGTAAACAATATAAACAGCTGTCATTCACATAGCTGGCAATATCAGTTTGACAGATGACCTGTGTGTAGTTGGTAACACTTCAATCGCTTAACCCTTTATTTATAATTACCTCATTATAAGAGATCTAATGTGAGAGTACCATTATGAATAATAAAAATTTCATTATTTCCGGAATTAAGCATTGATCAATATCGCTCACCATTTGCATTATAACTGTTTCATGTCAGACATACTAAACTTTCATACTTGTTTTTAATATAATCAATCTTATACCAGTTCTGTCCTAAATAATTTAATATCATTTAAGTCTCTCCATGTGTTTCTCACTAAACCTTTGTTTTTCTACACTCTTTTTCTAATTTTTCTTATTTTAATGGGTACGGCAAAAAAAAAAATTGAAATTAACTAAGTAGATAATAGATAAAACTAAAACTATTTAAATTTTTACCACCCACTTTTGTGTGTAGATTCTGTGATACTCACCAATCTCCATCGGGTATATTTTCCATTTTAGGCTTGAAGCAATAGGTGTGGTAGCCTTTATCGCAACCATCGCACAGTAATAATTTATCTTCATTTTCGCCAGATGTGCAGAACTGGCAATTCTGTAAGGAATTCGAATATTTTGAAGTTGTTGTTGTACTTGTACCTATATTATCTGTAGTTGTTGTTGTTTCGATAGTTTCTATTGTTGTAGTAGCAGTTTTTGTCGTTGTTGTTGTCTTAGTGAACTTTTTGTACGGTTTGGATGTATTGGATGTGTTGGGTATTTGGTTCGTATTAGGGACTTTATTTTTGGGTGTACTAGTATCAAAAGAATTTTTAGAGGAATTGGATTTAAAATTGATTTTAATTGTTGTAGGAGTATTATCATTACCCTCACAGACCACTAAAGCAGCGGTAACGTTTTTTAAGTTGTTACTAAGTTTTTTAGATTTTTTTGG
>NC_051847.1:75726475-75895850 GCF_002237135.1 Teleopsis dalmanni | reverse complement strand
TTTATTTTTAGTGTTTACATTTTTTGTACAAATACAACAAAAAACATATGCCAAAAATATGCATTTAATATATTTTAAAAATGATGCCAATTTGTGTCAACTAGACTTAATGCTGTTTTTTTACAACTTTAACAGAAAAAAATGCGTCTATAATCGCATTTTAATCCACCAATATGCAGCGAAGCATGCCATTTTTCATATAAAACCCATACTAACTCCATTCAAAATCCATACAAAAATGTGCCAATCAGATTCGATACTTTTAAGTGTAAATAAGAGTACTGCAGCTAATGACATTATTCTAAGAAATGCAAGTAAATTATTAAAAGCAAATGCATTTTCGAAATAAAACTTTCAATAAACTTTCTAAGAATAATAGTCCATATATCAAATTTTTTACTACCGCCAAAGGCAGTGAAAAATCCTTCTGCCGACTCTCCCTACTTAGTCTTTATGTAATCATAAAAAAGGAATACCAAAAATGCATTAAGAAAAAAGAATTTTTGATGCTAATGATCAAACATTAAGTTATATACCAGATAGCAATAAAACCAGACCCAACTGCCTAAGAGGTATTAAAAAACAGTTTTTATTTTGAAAAATTGCCGTAAAAACAAAAGAAGAAGAAAATTGAAAAAAAAGGTGGCAATTAAAAACGCATGAACGCAGAAGCTTCCATGTTCAGCACTAATGGTGCGCACACTAGGAAAACGCAAGGGGAACACTGAAACCAAGGAAGAACCAACAACAACAAAACGGAGGAAATTAAGAAGACACAAACAGTTTAATGGCCACCAAATCAACAGCAAAATATGGCGGCATTTGTTGTTATTACGCATATGGAAAAAAAATGGAAAAGATGGAAAAAACTGGATTGCTGGTCAGATGCTTAAGTGGAGTTTTTATTAGTTCAGACGCAAATCGAGCATAAAATTTTTAATTAAATAAAGTTTTCGTAGGAAAGACAAGAGTTGGAAAAAGTGTAACAGTTGCTAGTAATTCTAGAGAACTCTAGAATCCAAGCCCGTAGCGCTTATGAAAACTATTTCCACATTTACTGTAACAAACCCTTGAATATCACATTTTTAATTATTTTAATCAAAAGTAGATTCACTTCCAACGAGTAATAGTGGACAGCCGAGTGTACACTCTACAGTGTACCTGATGGTGTGAAACGATATTTCATTTAATTAATTAAATTTACCGCAGCCTTTGATTTGTTCACCTCTCATTTAAATCAAATGGTTTTTATTTTTATTTTTTTTTGTTTTTTTTTATGATTACGTTATTTTTTATAATTGAAGAAAATTTGTCATTAAAGTATTTTTAAAGTACTATTTTTTTTTCTTCGAAATTATTTTTTTTTACTTGGGAATAAATAATTAAAAACAAACATTTAATTCCTACTAATTTAAACCGCCAAAGTAAACAAAGTGTGAAATTAATTAAAAACTCCATTTATTTTTCTACTGTTTTATCTACAATTTTTCACTTCGTGAGTTCATTTGAATCTTCAACTTAATTGAATTTGAGCTCAACTATCCAAATTATTAATTGTACTTAGCTTATTTCTTTTACCATGGAAATATATGGCACATAAATTATGTTACATATTGCTTAATATAATCTCAACTACCAGAAAATTGAATATTTCCTTCTAGGAAATAGATTATGTAATATAATTTAGTACTTCTCAAATAGATTAACCGCGTTTTGTCTTTTTGACTCATGCATTTTATTTTATAATACTTTGATTTTATTAAAACTAACAAGTGTAAACACTGTATATATATGTAAGAGATTTTGGATCACAGGTTTATGCCAATCCAATCGCATCATTCAACTCACACTTATCTTTTCATACAGGTCTATAAGTTTACTCCCAAGTCTTTCTAAACTCTTTCAAAGAGCTCTGCTTTTGAAGCTTAAACCATTTCTTGACAGTCAAAACATTATACCCACCCACCAGTTTGGTTTTAGGAAAAAACATGGAACAATAGAACAATTGAATCGTATAATGTACGAAATAAGACACGCATTTGACCTCAGAGAATATAGTTCCGCGGTAATTCTCGTCTCGACTTCACGACAAGATACGCTGTCTATTACATACTAACATCCACTCAGTTTTAGAATCGTATCTACAGAACAGTTGATTTAAAGTCAAATGTAAATCATTTACTACTACTAATTTGCCAATAGAAGCTGGCGTTCCAGGAAGTGTTCTTGACTCTATCTTATACGTACTTTATACATCTGATATTCCAATAAATAATTCAGTTGTCACCACAATGTACGGTAATTTTACGTCGTAACAAAAACGTTGTATTAGCTTCAAACCAACTTCAATCGCACTTATGGGTGAAAAAAGGGGTGTGGAAATGGTTGTCAAAATGGCGAATTAATATTAATGAACCAAAACGTAAACATGTAATTTTTACCTCAAATCGAAGTATATCTCTAACAATTTCACTAAATAATTTTTCACTACCACAAGCAGATAATATAACGTATTTAGATATTTAACTTAGATCGGCGGCTATCTTGGCGCAAGCATATTTAAGCCAATAAATAACTAATGTAGCTTCAAGTCTCTAAGTTGCATTGGCTAATTAATAACAGCACCTCACTGTGCCTAGAACATAAAGTACTTTTGTATAACAGCATCATAAAACCAACATGGACTTATGGTATCCACCTGTGGTACCACAATGGGCCATTATTTGAGCTCAAGTGAGCTTTTTGGAAACAAGGCCGTCATTTCAACCCATCTACCTATGGTACCCAGCTATGTGATAATGCTAGTGCTTCAAATATTGACATTATCCAAAGAGCTCAGTTAAAGATACAGACAACAATCACTGGTGCCCCATAGTATATCAGAAATGAAAGCACTGTAGACCGAATAGTATAAGCATACCATTCGTATATGAAATCTGCAAACAAGCATTAACATAGAATCCTCAAGGAAGCAGAAGACCTGGTAGGCCCAAGCAAACGTAGAAGCAAACACTAGAGAAAAAAATTTAAGCAAGCGGAAAAACCTTTGGAGAAATTAGAACCCTGGTAAAAAATCGTGACAGTTGGAAAAAGTTCGTTATGTCCCACTGTTCCCCTGGGAACGTACTGGAATAAATAATAATAATAATAATTCGTATATGTACATCATCACTGATTGATTTGTACATACTTGTTTTTCCCACCGTACTATGAAGCTTGTTCCTCAGTATCATACAATATCTCTAAAGCATTCTGATATTCGCTATCCCTGATTAGATCTTTCTCTATATTTAATATTTTCACTGTACCTGAGGTTGTTTTTCAACCTCAATGATACTCACTCTTAAATCCAATAAAATAATAATACATTTTTACTTGAATTGCATGGAATATTTTCGCGGATTTATAAACTTTCATTAATAATCAGGCAGAAGCATATGATGGCCTTTTACGATTTGGAGTGTAACACTTCATGTGCTTAACAGAAGAATCTGCCTGCTGTGAAAAGAATAAATGTCTTCATATAAATTTGAATCTTTTTTCTTGGTTAAAAATCCGAAATAATTACAAAGCACGAAATTTGGCACGAATATTTTTTAAAAAATATGGCCAACTTTACTGATTAATGTTTTTGATTTTATTTTTTCAGTTTCACGATGTTGTATACATAATACATAATTTTTTTATGTTTGTGAAGTTGTAGTGTTGTTCATCGGTTGGTGCAAAGAAATGCCTCAGGCAATCCTTGATGATTTTATTTAACGAGGAACAACACAATGTGGAACACGCAAACGTCACCATTTTGAAAGAAGCAATTTCGAAATACAAATTGCATGCAAAAAAGTTAAACGCTGGAGGCATGAAAAGGCAACGATAATCATGATCATCAGTGCAACGGGCAGGAATCCAATAAAACGCGCACATAGAAAAAATTATTGGAACGTCAGCCGGGGAGTTAATATTTCAGAACACTTTGCATCTATAAAGTTGTTTATGAGTTTGTTGATTGTATGAGAAGTGTGCGGACAAAAAACGTAATTAAGATTACATCTTTGAAAATATTTAAAAGGTTTTAATCACATGGAACAGTCAACTTATGGGTTAAGTAAAACAGAAAATTCTATTGGAATACTTATAGATTTGCTACAAATAAATATATTGTTTTTTGGGAGATAAAAACTACATACATATACTCATGTATATGTATAACCCCTGACAAAAGCACTAATGAACCATAGTGCTCCGATCAAGACTAAGAATGAAAAATGGGCCAAGACTAGTGTGGACAAAGTAAACCTGTTTGCTGAACATTTACAAGAAACATTTACTCCAAACGAAGGAGTCAGCGTAATGACTCTCAATACAGATTGGTTAGAAAGGGGAATGACTATAAGTCCCATTATTCCCATATAACTCCCGTTACATTCATACGTACTCTTCCATATTCAACAACGTATACGTGCTTTCAACCTCATCTATGTAGAAAATACATCAAATGTTATTCTAGTTTTTAAGTTTAAAATCAAGGCATTTCAAAATTAAGCATTTAACAGCTTCTTGATTGAATTAACTCCTGACATAGTGTTTCGATCAAGACCCAGAATGAAAAATGGGCCAAGACTAGTGTAGACAAAGTAAACCTGTTTGCTGAACAATTAAAAGAAACATTAACTTCAAATGAAGAGGACAGCGAAATGACTCTTAATACAGATTGGTTAAAAAGAGGAATGACTATAAGTCCCATTACTACTAAAGAAGTGGTAAGTCAAATACAAAAAGTAACTTTAAAAAAATCGCCGGGTTTTAATCTCATAACAACAAAAGTTTTACGGGAATTAATCAAGTCTAGCATTAAACGTTTAAACGTTTATATTTAATAAATATATGTTTTAAATTGAAATACGGAAAATGGCAGAGGTAATTATGATACTTTAACCTAAAAAATCACCCATCCTTGTATAGGTCAATATCTTAGCTTCCCATTTCATCAAAACTTTTCGAAAAACTACTTCAAAAGCGATTGCAACGTATTATTGAAAATAAAACTATAATCCCAACTTATCAGTTTCGTATTCCAATGCTATGACACTATTCGACCCTTGAACATTGATTTCAACTATTCAATAATTCTATATACTCATTTTGTAATCATCTATTAGCAATTATTTGCATCAATGAGGTAACTTATTATAAATGAATACAAATAAGGTCATTGCATCTAAAGTAGCAAACCTGTAGCGTATTACGAGTAGTACAAGCAATTTGGATGGCTTATATATTCACATGAATATATAAACTATTGTTTTCAATAAAGAAAATTTTATTGAGCAGTAATGAAATTGCAACAACAAAAATTTTTTATTATTTTTAATTAATTAAATTTTTGACTGTTTCAAGCTGTATGAATAGAAATATTCAATCAAGTTTCCAATCAAGTTTCAAATCGTGGAATAACATTAGCATGACTTTCTCCATATTATATTTCTAGATTAGGTTCTATACTCAAAAAAAAACCTCTACAAAAAAATAGTATTTAAATTTAATAATTAAAAATTAAAAATATATAATTTTATGAATATGAATATGATTTTGTTTTAATATAACAGAGTAAGTTAATTTATTAATGAACTTTCACAGCAAATCAACAAAACTCTAAAGTTCGAATATACAAGTCAAGTACGGATTTGGGTTAGTTGGCTAATGAGCACTGACTCTGAGCTTCAAATTTGGCAGGGTATGAGTTCAAACCTTGGTACTTGCAGTCTCAACAAATTATTCACGAATAATTAAATACAAGTAATATCTCCAAGTTCACTGATGAAGGGTATTTAGCAATGCTAGAAACAGGTGTATGGTCAGCTAAAAATTCAATTAATTATAATAATAAAAAATTCTTGTTATTGCAATTCACTACTATAACAAATTATTTGATATATTGTATAATATGAATAACAATTATGAATTTATTATCATTGACAAGCATCAATTTTCTAAGTATCAATTGATGTACGGTTAATCATAATTAGTTTATAAAATAAAATTATTTTAAAAATATAATTAAATTTAATAAATAAATTAGAAATTTTAAATTATAATTCTTTGACTATATAAAAAATTGTATCTTCCAATTTAAGAGGAAACTTTAAATATGAAATTAAATATAATTTAGTTATAAAATCTTCGGAGTATTGCTAAAAATAGCGCAATTACTGGCAATCCTTAAACTAAACAAAAAATATATTCCTTTTTAGAGTTAATAAAGTTCTTCTTTGCGAACGCACGCATCTACGACAGCCGTAAACGAAGTTATCCCACATACTTGAATCTTAAGTAACCTAAGAGCGACTCCGGAAAAAACTTAAAATATCTCCATATTCCCTTTAATTGTGCAACGTATCGAGCCCATTTTAGTTAAATGCACTTATCTGCAGAGGCTATAAAGTTGCTTTAGTTTTTATTGAATGCAACTAATAGCAGCTCCCTTGCGGCGGGACGTGTAGGCGTACAACGCGTACGAATATGATGAGGCCTTCCACGTTAACCATTGCGGACTTGATTGTTTAAAATGTCTTCCAACGCTTTAACAGAATTTTAAACAATTTCATTTTATATTCCCTCGAATTCATGTTACTTGTTTTGGTCGATTTTAACAAGCTACGCTACTTCGCCATTCTTTAGAGGTCTTCGTATGCTGGAGCTGGTATACATATGCTTACATAATATGGTTTACGTCTGCTATATGGAACTGTGCACAACCTAAAAGGGCAGAAACCAATCAATTTTGTTAGTTATTTTATTTTTTCAAACTTTTTTTTATTTTACTTTCATCCTTTATCGCACGTTCCAAGTTAAATTCTAAAAGGGCTTCTTCTCCGTTCAAGCCATCCTTCCGTCCATTAATTTTTTTATTTGTTTGTCTGTAGAATTTGTTTGGCATAAATTACAAGAACATAAAAATTCAATTTCGTTACTTCTTTGGAACATTTTTATTTTTCTCTCTGTACATACAATTATCAGGAAATAAGCATAAATATTTGGTCAAAATATTTTGCAGACTTAAAGAACCATTAAAACTAACTCATAAAAAGAAGTGATCCTTTTATTATTTCCTTTAATGAGATAGTCACTCCGTAAAATGTAAAATTGAATAGAATTATATTCAATTTTTAGGACCATAATGTTGCGCCATATATATTAAGATCTAGATAATATATATTTATTTATATAGATATCCATAACTTGATATTTTACACTATTTGACGAACGTCGACTATAAAAACATTATTCACCAATATGATGCAACTATTACCAGACTAATATAGAATAAGCTTTATTAGGTGCACAAAATCTGTTAAGGAAACTATAGATGTACCTACAAGAACCAGATTAGTAGTACAACCATACGCACTGTAGTCTTACAATGGAATCAATTGGACTGAAATCAGCATTCCGATTGTCGATTGAAGGAAAATTAAAAATTGTTGTCACTGCAATAGTATAAAATTTCAAGAATAATTGGAATATGACTACTTTAGTTTCGTATCCAAACCTTCAGTTATCTACTAACTGAAGCTTTGCCACCGTCATGGCCTTTTAACCATTTTCATGGTTAAAAACCCATGCTCTCAGTCTATTGCCAAATGACAATACCCGGACACAGTGAAGTCTGGTTACCGGAAATATTTCCCCAGAAAACATCATACCTAGCACTACCAATTACATAAATGATGGTATGTCTTAGTAACATACAATAAAAATGAGTATATACTATAATCTAATTAATGAAATAAAATAAAATAAAATAAAATAAAATAAATTAAAATATTTTTTACGAGTCCACGTACGTCCGTCATTTTAATTTGAAGATATAGGAAATAATAATAGATATTTGAAAATTATGTCGATTGTTCTCTAGCAGTTTTAATTACATAGCAGAATTATAGAATCACGCCAAAATTTACAGTGAATAGCTACAAATTTAACCTAACCTGCTCAAAATCAATATGCGGAACAATCGATACATTATACTGACCCAGTACATGCGGCGAAGAATGTAGACACTCATCTTCTCTGTATAAGTTAAAATATCCCAATAAAACTTTTTTCTGTAAAATAAGATGTTCCACTAAAAATACATGAAGGAAGTTCCACATTTTTTCCTTATCCTACAAGATTAAGTTGCGCTGATAGATCATGTATTTTTCCTCTTTATTTTAACTTTGATTTGGAAGCTAAAGCCTGTTTTTCTTTTCACGAATGTTATAGAAAATACTGAAAATACATAACAAAATAAATATAGAAATAATATTCAAGTGAAGTCGATGCCCAGCCTACCGAACATCTATTTAAAGTTCTTTCGTAAGTCGCCTTCTGCTGTTACTCAATTTTAAACAATCTTTACCAAACTATTATCATGTAATCATAATCCAGATCGAAGAGTAAATCAGGATTTTTTAATGTCGATGACATTTATTCCATTATTTATTCTATTATTTATTCTCCTTTCTAATCACTTTCTAAATTGCATTTCATCAGTAATCTTCCTGTACCTATAGTTTTCGCTGTTTAAAACTACCATGTTGTATTCATGTCGGCACGATATTATTGTAGAAGGGTAAAGTTTGTAGACTTAATTTAATTTAACAATATCCAAAGAAGTTAAATTGATTTTATTTTCTATAAATCGTTCCACAGACAAAGTATTTCTAATTTTACGATATTTTATTGCAGAGTATATAGGGGGTTCATTATCATTATATCTTACCTTAACACCATAATCCATAAATAAAATAGTTTTAATCTCTCTTTAAGTTTAATTATTTTCAACACTCATCATATTTTATTAATTGAATGATATGATTTTTAAAATATCTCAGGCCTATGTTATAGTAATTTAATCTTTTTGAGTCCTTCTATGGATTGACAATGGAAAATTGACAAAAATATCCATTTGCTATAAAGAACAATTTAGTATCATTCTTTGCTCATTGGCACGTTCCCTCATTTCCTATAGTAAATATATAGTAAATGAACGCCTCACCTGCACCTCACCTGCTTTAAATATGTGACAATAATCTCGGGGCTCATTGAAAGAAACTTGAAATTACTTTTCCATTCAAATTTAATTAACAACTTTATAGAAGTATTTGTTAATTCAATTTTGTTAAAGTTTAAATTATTTTATTTATTAAAATATGCTTTCCAGTTCTCTTATTATATTATCTAGACGGAATCAATATCTTATGCAGAAATATATACTATATGAAAACATTTTCCAATCGATTAAAATAAAAAATGTCGTAAATCAACAAAATGCTGGAATTGTTGTGTTGTGAAGAAGAATCAACCAATAATTACATTTTATAATTCTTTATTACATTTTAAATCAATCAATCACTCATTCGACCAATCATTTCTGACTTAACTATTCCCTGCAGCGATGGTTTTTAAAGCGCATTACATACTTACCGCAATTTCACACAAAACGTCAGTAGCTTCTTTCCCATTTTCTCCATTTCAGCTCTTTCAGCAACTGTTGCTGTCGGACGTACAATTATAGTTTACAATAATATAATTCCAACAACGTGTGATTACAATACATTTTGTGGTGACTATGTTGTCCTAACAATATGTAACTACCAATAAAAAAAATAAAATTGTTAAATAGTTGAACTTTTAGCGAATTAAAGTATGTGGTATAATTAAAACGTAGTCAGTCCTATAGAAATCGTTAGCAAGGATTATAGGACTTTGCGACTATCCTACTTTGAAAACATAGCCTTAACATTCATAACTGGATTTACAAGCATTTCACAGCAAACAGAACTTCCTAAAAATTCGTATTCGCTATAAGGTAGATCCCTCAAGGATGTTTGGACGAAGTATACTGTTATTTGGACGAATAGAAGCGTAACATAGTTATTGCATCTAAAGAGACATAGTAGGTAGGTAGGTAATTTGGAGTGGTGGCATTGTATCCAAAAGCCCACTTGAGATCAAATAATGGCCCATGGTACTACAAGAATAGCGTTGGTACATACATAGATTGAAAGATCAGTATACGACCAACGATAAACGAAAACCAATCTTATAGTTCTATGAATTTAGCTAAGTCCACAATATTACAGGATGACAGCTCGGTCAGGTCGGTAAGAAAAATAAGATTTTGATCTTCTCCTAGCTAAAGAAAGGCACTGACACATGAGATGAAGCACAGTCTCTTCCTTACCCTCAGACCCTTAGCCGCAATAAAAGTCATTATAGGGTACACTTAGTCTCATAGCATGGCTTCCTATTTCGCAGCGCAGTCAGCACAAATTCTAAGGTGCTGAGCACATTTCGCCTTAGTTGAAGTAGCTGACTAGTGCGTTTTTTGTCTAAATTAGACCAAGTCAACCTAGATATCTGATAATAGGATTCAGCAGCCCAATATTGCTTGACTATGTTCAGGTATTTTTGTTTTATTGCCAGTTTAACTGTAGCAATTTGCACACCTATATCTGAGAAATAAATATCAGAGAGAAGAGCGCCTACGTTGGCAAGCTATGCTGCCCTGCAATTGTCGGAGATGTCTCTATGTCCCAGAAACCATATGATTTGGACCCTGATATGCCTAGAAGTTCGACAATTTTGAGCAATAATTGATGTAACTGAAGTGCCTTTCAGTGATTTAATGCCAGCTTAGCTATCCGTGAAAATTGAAATAGACGCGCCAAAGATTTGATTGCCAAGAACCCAAGAAACAGAGTATTTGTATCCAATTAATTAACATCAAACAATATTTATCTAATATTTAGTTTCATACATCGTTTTATTTGATTAACCCATTGACGTGTGCTTGCCCTACGCCAAAGGCCATAAATGGTTTATGCGATTTTAACAATAAAAGACATCTATATGGTGTAAATCATTATATTCTGTTATAAGTGAATTTTAAAGCTCAACCAGAATCTTGAAATATGAAAAAGGAATATAAAAACTTCCTCTAAGTTTTTAAAATTGTCTGTGATAGCTTTATTTTACCTGGTATTATTGAAAACCAGACAAAACTTGATTAGTTCAATATTAGTTTTTTAAATTTAACATTGGAAAGTATAACTATGCAAGGGGTAACAACAAATAAACACTTATTGATGGTTCATAAATAAGAATTTCTAAAATTTAAGACCGGATATTTCTAAAACTAAACTAAGCTATTCGTTTAACTCACAAGTTAACCACAGGCAAAACCGTAACAATGTCTAAAATGATAATTTGATTATCTATAATACATTAAAAATGAGATCAACATTTTCGATATATTTCCACTGATTTTTATACATTTCAGCAAATTTTTTATACATTTAAAATGCTACTAATTAGCACTTGTGTGCTTTATTAAACAACTTAAACATTTCCTTTGGTACTATCTGTTTAGTTTTGCAACAGAAAATAAATGTTAGGTACTTGAAGAAAAATTTTCGAAATCGAAATAATTTAGTTTGAAAGTACTACACAACAATAATCCACACACTATACTTAATACAACATTGGGGCATTCAATATATTATTAAGGTAGAATAATCCAGGATCTATATCTAGACGTTGTTTTTCAAAAGTATTTTGAATTTAGTGATCTTTGTTGTCTATATTAACATAAATAGAGGTTATCATTCGATCAACACAATAATCATAAACCTGCAAATTACCGTAACAATCATTTAACACCCGAGATAAAGCATAGTAGAATGGTTATATTTTTATTTAACCACTTATATTTACAAACATAATAATAAAAATATAAAATATTATTATATAGTAATAATGTTTAATCATGTAAATCATGTATAGTACTTTTATCCAGATATGTTGATAAAGTTATCAGGTATTCATCCAATTTTAAAGATATTTACTCGAGCCATGCTTATGAGTTAGAAGAATGTAATGAAAAATAAACGGAATATTCTCTCTCATTGGATCAGAGCACTATGACTTTACTCAATTTTTTGTGCTTCAAACCCACCCTATATACACATAAGAAAGTCCGCCTATCGAATGAAAGATAAAATGTCGGCTGTTGAGAACATGATAATATCGAACGGATATTTTTATTACCCGTCAATTATTTTTAATGCGAAAACAAGTGCAAACAAGAATTTAAAATTTTTAAAATTTTAGTATGAAGAATAGATCCTATGTATAAGACACAATATGGATCGAATTAAAATGTACAACACTATTGTAGGATTACCGAAACGTAAATGAAGTTCATGATGGACTTTTCTTCTGAGTTGCTCTAAATAGTATTGGTTTTTGCAGGTCAGTTGGCCTTTAGATATCTATGCCAAACTCTCAATCATTCTCTTTAACCAAAACTGCAGAAGTTACTGCAGCGCAGCAAAAAAATAATCAATTCAACGCTTGTTTCACAAATGATCGAGCCTAACCAGATTAAAACATTTTACTATAGAAGCCCACAAAGCAATTAGTCTTGCGGATATCTTAAATATATATCCTAAAGGAATATTATCTGCGAAAATTGACTCTTAAAATTTGATTCTGAAGAAATATTCGCTTTTTAAATCTTATCTTCATAAGATAAGATATGCGGTAATATAGTGACGTTTGATCAGAAGAAAATGATCTGTCGGCATCGAAACTTACTGAAACATGTACAGGCACTACATAACTTTTAAATACTAGTCCACATAACAAAAATCATTCGATATCGTCTAAATTATATACAAATTAAATAGTAATTTTCTATTTAAAAAATATTATTCAGACGTACTCATATGTAAATAGTTTAAGCTTTTTTCCAATCTCCAGCTCATTGTCTTAAGAAAAAACCTTTCAACGAGACAAACTAATTTAAATACACATTATTTTATAATATTTAATTTAATTTCAAATAAACACAATTAATTGAAAAAAGTAATGAATAACTAAATATATATAAAATTAAAATTATCTAAACATTTAAATTCAAACTTAAGTTGTTAATTTGATTTTATTTAATAAAATTTTTATAATAGAGGAAATAAAAAAAATATCTGTGAATAGATGCTGCGACGGTCGCTTGAAATCAAACAAAAGCCATCATAAATATTTTTATTAGCTAATCAACAAATTTTAATTTTTGCCACTTTTGAAATATTAAGTCAATTTGTGTATAAACTTGATTTATTAATTAATTGCCTGTTGATGAAAAAATATATTCATCATTCGATGAAGTCATAAATCACTCAACCCACAAAAAAAGTTGTAAATCTCACGCTGCCAGTGGGAAGGGATTGCAATCCGTTGACCACCAAAGAATCAATTTATTTTGACGAACTCTGCTTCACTTCTTCTAAGTAATTCGGATATTAAAATAAATGTGTTATATATACTCATATATTTAAAAAAAATAATAATAATAATCCTATTGTTGTTTTAATAGTACAGAGAAAAAAATTGAATAAAAAGCCACTTAGGCTTGTGAGAATTTCGGTTAATCTCGTTTTTGAGATGGTCAATTGTCTTTCTTGATTTTCTTAAGCTTTTCTAAAAGGGTATATATAGTATATTATATTAAACATATATGCCAAGGAAATACACATAATAAATACATCTGTACTTTGAAAAAGAAAACAAAAAGAGCACATTATACCATAAGACCCAAACATAATAATGGTGACGATATAGAATGCTAAAATTATAAAAATATATTTTTACTGAACGTTAGGTATAAGATCTTCATAAATAAACTAGAGTTAATAACCAACTAGTACAACCATTAACCAATACAATACTCTTTGTCAAATTGTTGAAATTCTATAAAATTTAAACAGACATTTATACCGCCTTTATAGATGTCTATAGAGCTTTTGATAGCAACGACTAAACAAAGATTAAAGTCCCTCTTATAAAAAGATGACATTTATTTATTTATTTATTAACAAAGTTATAACGTAATTCTATATTACATCTAAATTAATTTATAGAAGCTATAGCTACATGACTTTGTAGCTATATGATTTGTAGAGGAAAGAAAAATAATATAATTAAGAGGGCTTGGGTGACTGGTTTTATTATTTTTTTTGTGTTGAGGGACCTTTCAAATCATAAGCCAAAATTATGGTATATATATTTTTTTCTTGTATGCTAGTATATTTGAGAGTATGAAACAACTAATTGAAGATATTCAATTATCAGCAGAATGTTAGTTTTTGAGAGTTCAGCTAATAGGTAAATCGAGTTTTTGTTTCCGAATACGATGTTTTGTTATATATTGTATTGATTATGGAATGTTGCAGAACTAACAAGAGGGTGGTACTGATCTATTGAATAAGTGTGAGTGGGTAAAATTGGTATATCCTAGTCTTAGTCGGATGTATTTGATAAAATAAGCATATGAGAATTTGTGGTCATTTTTAACAGCGGTTAAATTCAGAATTAAAGTTTCATTTGCTCAACATTTAATCACCACTCTAAGAAGATAATTTATCTTTTTAACTACAAAAAATGCCATGCTTCGCCAGGATAGAGGTGAGATCGTATCATGTCCTATCGTATCCTATATTATGGGCCTATCATATCAACAAAATAGAACTATATGATGTAAGAATACTATTTCTACATACTATTAATACTAATTTTGCTATGGACTTCGAGGAGAATATTTCTAAATAAATTTTTAAATTAATTGACAATGAGAAATACTTCAATAAAATAAAATAAGAAAATACATTTATGCTTTCATTGAATGCCTTTCATTTGATTATAGTTTGTCACATCACAAAAAAGTTATGGAAATAGCGAACTCTGAGAGTCTATTGCTATTAGTAGAAGAGATGATGAGATAAACTATGTGGTTAACTGTATTCCCCTGTAAAAAGCTTCCCAAGTTAACTCGGATTATTTAAGACTATTGAAAAATCAACAATATCTTTTGATAGACCTCGTTTCGTTTAATCAGTCAACATGACTATTTTCCAAAGTCTGCAAGTGTCGATATCCTTTCGTCATATATTTGAAACATAGTTATTAAAAGGCACATGTTCAATTAAGAATCGAGTTATTCATCTAAGTTTTAATCTGTTTAGACTGAGAAGATAGGATTTCATTTAAAAGCACATACAAATATCACACTTAAACTTGTCCACTGTGTAACCCTTAAAGTTGGAGTAGAAAAGTTATTTTCTACAAAAGTTAAGAACATTCGGTTAGTAAATTTCACTACTCTTGCCAGAAACAATCTTCTAGAAATTTCTAAAGCCACTTTGTCTCCAATCTTGTGCAGAGGCATAACACTTGTTAGAATATGTCAACGTTGAAGCTTTGTTGCATTGTTTCACAGTGCACAGTAAGTACTGAGAAGCCTAGCATTTTTGGTGTAAACTAATTAACTTTTCAGATTTTTAAGGCATTGGTATGGGACTATGGTTTTTCGAACAATTTATATTCGATGTTTCTAAGCTCAATTTGATCTTAATAAATTTCTTACTTACTTAGTTGGCCATTACATGCGTAAGTCGCCCTTGGCCGCGTCGAGTTGCCTCCTCCAGCCAGTCCAATTAGTTGCGTGCTGTCGCCAGTTGTTAGTACCGAGCGCCCACAAATCGTTGGTCATCGATTGACGCTCGCATTTTTGGTGGAACATTCTACCGTGTTTTCCTCCTGCGGGTACCGAATCAAACACTTTTCTAGCCGGAGCACTTTCTTTCATTCGCACGATATGACCAAGCCAGTGAAGCCACAGAATTGTTATGCGCTCAATTATGTTAATGTCGCGGTATTCCATCTAATTCGTTACTTGTCGTCAACGCATAAGGAATCATAGATCTTCCAAAGAAAATTTTTCTCTTAAAAACTTCTAACGTCTTCTCATCACTATTAGTAATTGTTCAAGCTTCTGCATCATACAACAGGACAGACATTATAAGAGACTTGTAGAGCGTGATTTTTATTTGTCGAAAGAGGGCTTTATTTCTTGCTGAGAATATAGACCCGTTCATATATGATTCTGATTCTATTTTATAACCTGATTCTACATTTGTGTCCCTTACGTTTTTTTCCCGCAATCGTATTATTTCTCACCCTAACAAGAATCGAATTTTAAATTATATTCATATTTACTTTAAATGCTTTTAGAGAAACAAAATTGAACTTATTAATAATTTTATATTATTTATTTCAATTATTCATTTATATGTATTTATATATATTTATATATATATATATATATATATTTGTATATATATATATACATATATTAATGATATTTATAATAAATTTTATGATTATAGTGTATTTAATAATAAATATAATTATCACTTAAGTATTAATACATTTCATTGTTGCTGTTGTCAAATTATATTTAAATTAATATACCTTAAAACTTAGCTTAAAATATTTCTTCACATAATATAATAATAATATATCTATAATATGTAGTCAAACTTTACATATAAACTAACAAATTAAACAATTTTTTGTTTTTAGTGAAAATGGTTTGTGTAAAATTTTAGTGGATAGTACTTTTTTACTTTCGTTGGAAGTCTGAAGAACAATAAAATATTGATAATATAAATGTTTTCCACTATATATATATATATACATTAATATATAGGTATATATATGGAAATACTAATTAATAAAAAGAGAATATTGGTTTATAATAAAATAAAATGAATTCTTAATGTAGTAAAATAATTACAAATTGTTTATAAGCCTAATTTGCTCTTCAATCATTTTAAAAGTAATTATTCAATAGTTATAAGCAGAAGTAAATGGACTCTAAACTAATGCAGGAGTAGTATAAATGGGTTATAAGTGGTGTTCGAAATCGCATCACTATATTTCTTTCTTATAGGTTTTTAAATATTCTTATATATTGTGTACATCATATTTTCATTTCTATTTACAAATATTGAATGCTATTGAAGTTTTTTTTCACTGTTGTTGAAATTTACAATTTGTTAACATAATTTTAATCTCACAGTTAGGTTTTTTACAATATTTCTGTTCATATATATGTTTAATTTTTTGATACTTAATGTAAGAACAATTACTGGTGCATATATATATGCACTACGCTAACAATTAATATATGTCTGCTAATACCACAACTAACTACACTCTATAGTTTTAAAAGGTATTAAACTTTATAAATATATTTTTTTATTATAATGTATTGATTTTTGTTTATTTAATAATTATTATTTTTTTTAACATTAAATTTGTTTAATTTTATTGTTTTCTTTTTTGAATAAACTGATTTTTTTTTTTTATAAAAATTTCTGCTACATTTACGAAATTATATATATATATATATATATATAATATTAATAAACTATATTGCCTTTTAAATATCTATATATTCTTAAATATATATTTATTTTTATTTTTGTTGTTCTTTTATAAATTTAATTTTCTTATTTTAATGTGTATTTTTATTATTGTACTGCACTGCAACTCAAGTTTCTTTTAAACAATTCAGTTTATGCAGTTTTGATATTTATATAAATAAAAAACTGTTCTAATTAAAATTTTAATAATCAAAGATATGAATAAATTGTAAAGAAAAATTAATTTTTAATTAAATCAACTCATTTTTTATTGTTATATTTAATTATTTCATTATATCCGAATAACTATTAAAAGCTTACATATACTATTTACTCTGATTAAAATTTATTTATTTCAAAAATGTGTTCATAATTTTCTGTCCATAATTTTAGTTTAATTTTTAATTATTTTTATTTTGTGCCACAATAATTTTTAAAATTTTTTTTCTTCTAATTAATGCAATAATTTTGTTTAATTTATTAATATTTTTTTGCTTGCCTAATATTTATATAGCTTTCAAGTTTGAAATAAATGTATTTAAAAATTTGTATGATAAAATAATTTTAAATATAAAAATAAATTGAATAAAAAAACAATAAATTCTATTTACAGTAAATATAATTTGCAATAAATTTAAAAACAAAATAATTTATAAATATTTCGGGAAAAATGGGAAAAATTTTAAATTTCATTATTGAAGTAAATATAATCAAATAACTACATTATCTATATGATTAATAAAATTAAATTGTAGAAATACTATATAGAAAAAAAATAGAAAGAATAGAAAAATAAAGAGGCATATTGGTAAAATATAAAATATATATTAATAAATTTTATTTTAATATGCTTTTTCTTAATCCTTCTATATGTATATAAATATACATACTTATTTGATTAAGTTCTTGTATTCACTATATATATAAATGTTTTATATATGTATTATATATGAGTATTTGTTGTAATATATTTTTATATATATGTATAGTGAATATAAAAATGTCAATAAGTATATACAATACTATATATATAAAAAAAAATAAAAAAGAGCTATTCAAACAAAAATTAATATTAGCAATATACAAATTAATTATATTTTAATTATACAAATCAAAATATTATTATTTCAATCTAATATTAAAAATATAGTTTAAATATATGTTAAAATATAATCAAAAATATAAACAAAAACAAATAAAAATATAATAATGCTGAAGTGATTTATTTTATTGTTAACTATTGTTATCGAATGGATATATTATATTCAAAATAAAACAAAAATATAAACCAATAATAAAAATAAAATATAAAAATATGTTTACCTCATAAATTACAAAATTATATAAACTTCATAAAACATATAAAAAGAATATGTGAAGAATACATAAAATATATGTATAAAATATATATTTAAAATATATATTTAAAATATATATGTGAAGTATAAAAGAAACGCAAAAAAATGAAAAATTTAAAATTGCACGTAACTTTTATTATTATTTATTATTATTGAATATATAAATAATATATAAAAAAATTATAAAGTAAATAAAATAATAAACAAATATAACAAAATTTATATATAATAAATATGTAAAAAATATATATAATAGATATATATATATATATATTATATATATAATAAATATATATGTAAAATTCATAAAAAACATACAAAAATTTTAAAAAATTTTAAAAATGTTTAAAAAATATAATTTTTTTAAAAAAGTCAAATTTTTTATTAGAGTAAATTAGTATTAGTATTATTATTATTGATTTTCAATTTAAGCTTATTCCTTTTCATTCCCAAATTCAATTTTAAATTAAACATTACCATTATATAAAACTTATTTAAAAATGATCTTATTTGGATTTAAATTTTATAAATCATACAAATTTATTTATAAAATCCAAACAATATTTTATTTATTTGTTTTCATTTGAAGCTTTTTAAAATTACTACATTTTATTTTAGAAAACCCTAAACCACTCCTTTCTACAGTCCTTTAAGGAATACGCTTAATTAAAAAAGATATGTGTGTATTCAACACATTTAAATCTTTAAAAAATAGGACTTAATTTTGAAAAGAAAATGGTTTGATTACTTTTAATTCTTCACTAATATTTTAATATTAAATATTACAATTATGAATCAATGCTTCAAAATATTTGAAGATTACGTTATCCAAGTAGCTCAACTATCTTCGAAAACGAAGATTTAGATCGCAGTAGTTTAAATATTTGAAAAAGTTGGGGTGATGTTTAACTTCTAGAACAATTCATCTGCTCAATATTTCGTCTTATTTTCGTTTCTTTTAATATGAAAATGTAGTACAGCAAATATCTGAAGACAGTGTGAAATTTGAACAGTATAGAGTGGTTCGAATATCAAAATGCTTAAAGCTTCGATCGCTCAATTATTTAAAGCGCTAGTCTACTACTTGATCCTATAAAAACGTGTAACTCTGATGTGTAATTTAATTAGATTTGACTCTTTATTAACTCTTTCTCTTATTTATTTGAGACAAAATAGTTAAAACCAACATTTTTCAATGTAATATTACGTTCGAATACTACTACTTTTTCAAGAAAAAAGTGACAATATTTTTTCCTCACTCACTTTCAATTCTTGTGCTCTTACAATAGGTTTAACTTCTGCTATGCGATTTTATTTTTTAATACCTGTGCATTTTGTTGTTGTAAATTGCATACACTTACCCACTCAACCCTGTTATCTGTTTAAGATAATTCATGTAATTCTCAACGAAAAGTGCTAAAACTTTTTAAAAACCGAAAATAGATTAATTTATCTCAAAATTTTATCTATTTTAACACATAAAGAATAAGTAACAAAAATTACAAAAATCAATGATAAATAATAAAATAAAAAAAAAATTTTTTTTAGACCACAGTAGCCTAATACTAAAATATGAACTAAAAAAATGAATCTTAAAAATCTCTCATTTTACACAGAAAAATAAAGTTTCAAGAAAAAAAATGTTTTTAGCATTTTAAATAGTTATATTTCAGGTTTATTTCTTATAAAATAATAGTTAATATATGTATTCAAATTATGTAAAAAAAAATACTTTTTAATTTATAAAATAGTTATTACATAATAATATAATTTAATAAATAAAAATTAACAATTTAAAATAGAAAAAAATTAAAATCATAAAATTCATTTAAACATAAAATTGTATATTAAAAATATTCAATATATTAAGAATTTAACAATAATGTATATTTTTAGAATTAATTGTAATAATAATAAAACTAAGTACATTATTAAAAAAAAATGAATAGTAAAACAATTAATTTAAAAAATAATAATGCTTTAAAAAAATTAAAAATTATAAAATCATTATAGCAACGTAATAGATATACTTTTATATATAGTGTGTTTAAAAGCTAATTAATTAAAAAAGTTATGGATATATATTTGATATTAAATTTTTAAAAATACTGTAACGAAATTATAAATAGGCGGAGTAAGAGTAACATTTTTTGTACGTTATTTTCATAGCAATTTTGCTTTTTATGTTATATAAAATATTGATTAATCCTTTTAAAATTAAGATTTTTTAAAAATAATTCGGTTTGTATATTTTTTTTATGATTTGAGCAAAAAAGTATTAATAACTTAAAAACATAACATTACAATTAAATTAAAACTGTTATTAAGATTTCCTTACATATATATTTACAAGCTGATAACTACAAGCAAAATTAAAAATTAATGTATATAATTATTATTAATATGTGAATTTATATTGGTGGTATTGATATTATTGGCAATGTTTAAAATTTTTAAATTGCGCGAATTGTTATTTGTGTTGCTTTTGTTTATAAGGAAGTAACCACCGTTATTATAATACATTTATAGCTATTAAAATAATACATTTAAATACACGATTAAGCTAATTAATTACATTTAATGTAAAATAGTAGGTGTACTAGCGAATCTAAATTAAAACATGTAAAAACTATATACTTTCGTCTCTAATACTTTTAGCTTAAATTTCTTTACCAAAATAAAATGGTTTTTTTTTAATTATTTCTTATACAATATAATGTTTATAAATACGTATGCATATGTCAATGTTATGTTTAATATACATATAATAATATTTAATATTTTAATTAACTTAATTTTCCACAAATAGCGCAAAATTTTTATGCACTTTTTACAATTTTCTTTAATTATTTTTTCGATTTTTTTTGTATTTTGATTTTCTTTTTTTTTCTTGTTTGTTAAAAAAGTTCAATTAAAACGAAATGATTTTTTTTGTGTTATAAAACATTTTTTTTAAAGGAATTATAAAAATAAAATACTCGCACGTAGCTACATTTTTAATTAATCACTTGTCGAATACTTATAGTGATGTATTTGATATCATGAATGTTTGTCAGTCAACTCTGTCCAACGCATTTCAAAGAATTTACGCATGCCATGGCCGGCTTTACCTACGGGAGAGTCATCCTCATTGAACAGTTCGCAATTGTCGAAAATTTGACGTACATCAACGCAGAAGTCTTCACGACATTTATAACTGCAAATAATAAAAATAAAATATATTAAAAATCATTTTATTTTTTATTGACAATGAAGACAAAAAACTTACATTAAATCTTGAAGTTTCTTTTTGATGGTAGATAAATCCATTGGAGTTTTTATAATCTTGCGATAGGTTGGAAATTGTTTAGTATTTACAGGTAATAAAAATGGCCAAGAGTCTTCATGTAGCTACATTATATATAGTAAGAAATATGAATTAATTATTTGTTTATGCAATTATAAACCAATTCTTATCTTACCTCCATTTCACCTAGCAAGGTTTTGCATACAGCAAGCTCTTTCATCAGCTTCTTGGTAGCGTGTTTCTCTTTCTTCTCTTGCTTTAGTTTTTCTTTAGCTTCTTGAACTGCGTGTATATTGATTGGTGGAGGCGGACCCGTTATCTGACCTAGATTTGGTGGTGTTATTGGACGTGGTGACGGTTGAAGTTGATGTTGTGGTGAATGCTGTTGCATGTGATGTGTTGGAGTTGTGGCACGTGGTGATGGAAATGTTACATGTTGTGGCGAATTTGCTGGTAAAAGAGTAGTTGGTGGTTGTATAAGTGATTGCATGCTTGGCATCACCATCGGCGGTGGTGGATGTATAGAATGCGGTGAGGATGGAGGGATTGCGTATGGTATTTGAGTTTGTGATACTGTTAACGGCATTTGTGACTGTGACTGTGACTGTAACTGTGGATCTAAATGTGTTTGATGATTTGTTGCACCAAGATTAACAAAATTATTTGTTTGTTGTAGTAATGATGGTGATGTTGGTGCGACTTGTTGTACAATTTGCTGCTGCTGCTGTTGTTGTTGTTGTTGTTGTTGTTGTTGAAGTGTTTGATGTATTTGTGGTTGATGAGGTGTTACAGTATTGTAGGCCTGTAGCAGAGACGATTGCTGATGTACTGATATATCTTCCATACTAACATCGCCATAATCGTTATTTGCTAAGGGACTTTGTGGACGATTTGTTATTTGTGATTGAAATCTAGTACCGTCAATTGAATTGTTGTGATGATCTTCAAACGAGGTGGAAGCAATGGAATGCGCTGGGCTAAAAAATTTTTTGCGAAACAGATGATGATGAAATATTACTTTTATATTTTATAGTTTTTATTAGAATGCTAAGAACTAATACTAACGAAAAATAATGCTGAAAATATTTATTAAAATGACACTATGTACAATTATTTTGTCAACGCGTGAAGAATTAGATATTTTTGAAATACTTAAGGAATGAACATTAAAAGCTCTGTTCATATTTATAAAACTTGATACAATATAATTAAAATCATTCCAACTTTTTTTTTATTTATTTTTTATTTATTTTTTATCTATTTATTTTTCATCTATTTATTTTTTATCTACTTTTTTTTTATTTATTTTTTATCTATTTATTTTTTAATTTATTTTTATCTATTTATTTTTTTTATTTATTTTTTTATTTATTTTTTTTATTTATTTTTTTTATTTATTTTTTTATTTATTTTTTTTATTTATTTTTTTATTTATTTTTTATCTATTTATTTTTTTTTATTTAGTGATTTATTTGTTTAATTATTTGTTTATTTATTTATTTATTTTTGTTTATTTTTTTTATTAAATTGATAAACGCCCATTTCGACGAAACTAAATTTTTAATAAAAGCTAATATTTTCAATAGAGAGGTTTTCACCGAACAGTAATGAATTGTAATAACAAAATTTTTTTTAATTTTAATTAATTTAATATTTGGCTGAACCATACAGCTGTTTTGAGTATTGCCAAATACTCATCGTCAGTGGTCTTGGGCTTATTTTTTCTATGTACTTATTCACAAATAATTTTTTGAGACTGCAATTAACAAGGGTTGAACTCGTACCCTGTCAAATTTGAAGCTCAGAGTCAGTGTAATTTTTTATTTATTTTTTTTTTTTAATTTACTGTTTAAATGTATCTATCAAAAATTTTTTTTACTCAACTATTGCTAGTCATAAAAGTTGTTTTTGTTTCTGATATAGCAATAGTTGTATCCTACACAAACTTAAAAATTACTTGCCGATGATAACTACCTCAAAGGAGCTGGAAGTGAAGCCATCGATTCATCATGTGATGAATTTAATGATTGCTGTGACGAATTTTGCAAATTATGTTCTGCTGTCGTATTGTGTTGGTCACCAATTGTATTCACGCCATGTTTGTCACGTTTTTTAGATGAAGATGAGGAAGACGAATCTCGATCTCTACGTGGTTTACTGCTGCTAGTGCGTTTTTTTGGTGGCGGTGCTTTTGATATACAACCATGGCAATACCATTTACCGCGTGGTACTTTTAGTAAAGGTGGAATGTAACAATCTGAGTGATAGGCACGAGGACATAGATCGCAGTAAATCATTTTTCCTACAGGCGCTGTACGATGTCCACCACAAACTATGCATTTACGTTCATTAGTAGCTTTATTAACACATTCATAACAGTACCTATAATTGAAGAAATGAAGAAAAAAAATTAAGAATTTATATAAAAATAATTATGAATGCAATGGGTGGTATTTAAAATATTTTTTTTAGTAAAAAAAAAATATATATATATTATGTCAAGGGTAACTAAAATTATTAATGTTTACATCTGCACAATACGTAAAACTTACGGACCAAACATACATATAATAACAATAATAACAAACAATAATAATTTTTGAATCACAGCACAATTAGTATATATGAGAAGTGGTGTGAGAATAGGGCAATGACAATTGATGGTATGTTTTTTTGAAAATGAATTTTTAAAGCCTTTTTGTGCTATGAAGTTTTGTCAAACCCAAGTTAATGTAAAAAAAAAATATAAAAAAATATTAAAGTTTTAAAACAAAATACTAAATACTTTTAATTAAATTATAAGAAATGTATATGTCCTTATATAAATATTGATTTATGTAGTTTGTTTGAAGTCTAAAACAGATAGAAGATTTCTGGGAAATATATATGATTTTATAATATGTCTATATTATTTATTTGTTTATTATTTATATAAGATATTTTCTATATAGACATGTTATACTAACTGTTTTAGATTGCTATTTTTGTCATCAATGGTACTTAATATTTAATGGTCGAAACACAATTTTTTGACCTACCATAAATCGAACCCTAGCCTATTAGACTGACACGTGAATCTGCTTTTCAATTTGAGTAAACCAGTAATATTAGCAATATGATCACTCTAAAGTTGACTTAATGAAAACTAAAATTTTATAGATAAAAATTCCTTCACTATCACCAGTACTCTCTCTTCGCAAATGAATTACTTGACATTTAGACATTAATATTCAATTAAATAAAAATAATTATATTTTATCAATTAATTCTAGGTTAGAAATTTCAAAAGTTAATACAATAATACAGTCTATTTTTAATTCGATTACATTATTATTTGATATTTTTACTAATTACAAAATATTTATTTTTTATTAAATATTACAACGTATTTCCTAACAAAGATATCTACCAAAATTATACTTATACAACAAAAATTTAATAATGAAAGTAACTGTATCATAACTATCATATTTTTATAGTTTGTTACATTTTTTTAATTAAATCATCCATAGAAGTTTTCACAATTTTTTATTTATTCAATTTAATTAATTTATTTTATTAACATTAGTTATAGTTATGTTATTGTAATATTACAAATTTTAATTCATTCTTTCTCTGTCACTAGTTAAGAGTTTAATAATTATTACCTTCAATTCAAAAAGAATATAAGCAATCGCAATATATATTATCTTTGCAACCTTCACACAGTGCCGTATTAGTTTTGTCAATTTTTTTTTTAAACAGTAGACCATGGACCATATTCTTTCATTATTCCATTTATTCCATGAGTGTAAAGTAGCAAAGCTTCAAAAAAACGTAGAGTATATTAACCGTAGAATTAGTATCGTACTCATCCTTCTACTTAACTCTGCATGTCGATAATTTCCTCAACAATGAAACTTTATTTTGTGTTAAAGAAACACATTAGCAAGCTCTCTTCTTCGGCCTTCGAGCTTTTTCTCTGATAAATCTATATAGAAAAGTTCTCTCTTAAAAGCTATTCTGAGATTGGACAGTTTCAGGCACAAAATATAAACATTTTTAAGCCAATAATTTTTTGTACATCTATATAATTTTATTATCTTTGATATAATTATTATAGTGTATTAATATATTATTTTATTATAATTTTTCTTATTAATTTATAAATTACTATTAAATGGTTTATTTTACAAATTATTGGGTTATTTCGGATGCATTTCTATATAGTGTTGTTACAATGGTGTCATATTATTATTATATTAATAGTAAACTTTTATTATATAAATCTTTTATTATATTAATATTATAAAATTTTTGTAGTTGTTTTTATAAAAAACAAAAACTGATTTCTAATCCTTTTGATCCAAAAATGTATGTTCCAAACAATTTTCCAAAAAGTTCCTTTTATACGATTTCTTGAGTAAGTCTCTGGTATAATCGATTTAATTTCTAACGCGACATCTGTTTCATATTAATATCATTATTTTATAAATTAATGATATAATTTTTTATGCTATATATAAATTTTATTTTGTTTCATCGTACTATATAGTTTTTATCATTTTTCTGACTGACTTAATATATCTCTTCATTTTTTTTTTCTCTTTTTTTTTCTAAAATTATTAATTTCAATATAATAATGAACTTCTTATAAATTTGTCTAAAATGGGAATTATTCAGTCCATTTATTTTTTACTGCAAAACAATATTTTAAGCATTAACAAAAATTTTTTCTTAATTATCTTACAATTTAGATTTCAAATAGTTTCTCGTACGAAAGTTTATTAGCTCTATATATTATATATTTCATATTGTATATGTTTTTATATATTATATAATATATATATAATAATAATATATTGTATGTATTATGTATACATAAGTTTCTTCATTTATATTTTTATGACTATAATAATCATTTATAAAAATGGTAACGCAAATTAGCGCATTTTCTCGATAAAGTTGAAAAAAAATTAAATTGAAAAGGATATATATTTATCAAAATATATATAGATATATATAAAAATTTTATTTAATTTTATTTATTTTATTTTATTATTTATTTGTTTGTCAAGCTTTCTTCCATTATTGTCTTTGTTGTCATTTTTATTCTCAATATTATTACTATTCTTCTCTTTTTATTGGAATAAAATACTCGATATATAAATCTTCTATATTGTGGGAGATCTATAGGATTAGACGATTGAAGTGTTTTATCTACTCAAGCGACTATATCTTTTATGAGTGAAATTTACAAAAATTTATGGAAATAATTAAATTTTCAGAATCCATTTACTATAGTTAGATGTGGCCACCTTTTGCCTTGACTATATCCTTCAAACGATTATAAAAATTAACTGTATGCTTCACGAGTGTGATCTTCCACTATTTTGGCAATTTTGGCAATATAACGCAATCACACTATTATGTTTGAATTTCATTTCAAATAACTTTTGTTCTATAAAACAAAATAAAAAGCTTGTGGTAGCTTGTAAACAATATAAACAGCTGTCATTCACATAGCTGGCAATATCAGTTTGACAGATGAGCTGTGTGTAGTTGGTAACACTTCAATCGCTTAACCCTGTATTTATAATGAGGTAAAGAGATCTAATGTGAGAGTACCATTATGAATAATAAAAATTTCATTATTTCCGGAATTATGCTTTAATCTATATCGCTTACCATTTGCATTATAATTTACTAAACTTAGTCAGACTTACTAAACTTTCATACTTGTTTTTAATATAATCAATCTTATTCCAGTTCTGTCCTAAATAATTTAATATCATTTAAGTCTCTCCATGTGTTTCTAACTAAACCTTTGTTTTTCTACACTCTTTTCCTAATTTTTCTTATTTTAATGGGTACGGCAAACAAAAAAAAATTGAAATTAACTAAGTAGATAATAGATAAAACTAAAACTATTTAAATTTTTACCACCCACTTTTGTGTGTAGATTCTGTGATACTCACCAATCTCCATCGGGTATATTTTCCATTTTAGGCTTGAAGCAATAGGTGTGGTAGCCTTTATCGCAACCATCGCACAGTAATAATTTATCTTCATTTTCGCCAGATGTGCAGAACTGGCAATTCTGTAAGGAATTCGAATATTTTGAAGTTGTTGTTGTACTTGTACCTATATTATCTGTAGTTGTTGTTGTTTCGATTGTTTCTATTGTTGTAGTAGCAGTTTTTGTCGTTGTTGTTGTCTTAGTGAACTTTTTGTACGGTTTGGATGTATTGGATGTGTTGGGTATTTGGTTCGTATTTGGGACTTTATTTTTGGGTGTACTAGTATCAAAAGAATTTTTAGAGGAATTGGATTTAAAATTGATTTTAATTGTTGTAGGAGTATTATCATTACCCTCACAGACCACTAAAGCAGCGGTAACGTTTTTTAAGTTGTTACTAAGTTTTTTAGATTTTTTTGGTGTTGAAGTCTTTGTTACAGGCTTTTGACATTTGGTTTTTGTTAATGAATTATTTGAAAGATCATCTTGATTATCATCAACATCTGTTGGTAGTTCATCATTAGAGTTATCTGTAGATGAAGATGACTCAATCTCACTTTCGGTGTCTGTAGTGTTTTCTAAATCCTTTTTGCTTTTACTTTTGCTTTTGCTTTTTGATTTTGTTTTCGTTTTTGACTTTGATTTGGATTTATTTTTATTTGTTTTCACTTTCTTTTTAGCTTTCTTTTTTGGTGTCTTAGGTGTGGTCAAAGTTTTCGGACTCTTAGCTATTGGTATCGGTGATAGCTTGGGGGATGCACATATATTTTGATTAGGAGTCTTTTTTTCAGTCTTCTTACTACTTTTCGGACTCTTAACGACAGTGGGTGTATCTACTACTTTGTTTGTTTTTTTTGATTGCTTTTTCTTACTGGTTGCGTTTTCTTTTGATTTTGATTTTTTTTCTTTTTTAGATTTTTTCTGTTTTTGCTATTGGTGAGATTTCAATCATTCATGAGAAGATGATGACGTGCAAGTAGAGGGGGGGGGGAGAACAGGAATTTTTGGATGGGAAATGCATAAAATGAATTTGTTTGTACATTTAGTCACATTTTTTATAAAGTTTATGTGAAGGTATAAAAATAACATGGACAATATTAATTAATGTATTAATTAAAGCGTGTGTGTGCCCCGAAAAATATATTAAAAAAGTGTTTAAAACAATTTAGTAATACCAAAATACAAACACCATTTCATATTAACAATAAAGAAGCAATTTTTTATATATGTAATTTTTTTTTAGAAGACAAATTGTTAGGAAAAATGTAGCAAAACCAAAAAAGCATTTATATTTGAGTATGTGTAAGTCAATGTGTATATGTATATGTAAGTTGTGTATTGAGAAATGTTATGTTATTTAATGCAGAACAGAAATTAGCAGGCAGTATATATTTATTGATTAAATACATAAATTGTATATATGTATTTTAAATTCATTTCATAACAACAACAAAATTTTCGCGTTTTTTTTTTTTTTAAGAAAAAATAAAAGAAAAAATAAATTATTTTTAGTTTTAATTGTTTATATTGAAAACAAAATGTGTTTTTTTTTATTTAAATGCAAAATATATGAACTACCGAGATTTTCAAATTTACAAAGGAAAAGCAATGATATAACTAAATCAATCTAAAGATTGGTAAAAAATAAAGAAAAATACATACATACAATTAAAGCAATGGAATAAAGCTTTTAATGAAGAGAAACCTAACATTTGTTAGAGTGTGATTATTCCTGCTAAAAACTATTCAAAATGTTTTATAAAAATAGAAGGCACACCTTTATTATCGAACTTTACCGAATATTATAATATAGTTAACGTTATGAATATAATTGTGGAAATATATATAGAAACATTAAAGAATATTGAATTTCAATCTTAAATATTACAAAGTACAATTCCAAAAAAAAGTTTAATTAACGATAGATTTGCATAGCCCGGTACAACTACATGTCTACTTATGACTTATTGAACATTTGAATGAACCTGGTTCGATTATCACAACTTTCCTCACCTATTCCTATTTCTAACATGCATTGTATTCTTTCTAATTTCCCTTTACCTATTTCCCATATTCTTTTATTTATTTAATATATATTATATAGGATTTTTGGCTAATGCAATAAATTATTTTTTTGTGATTTCTGCCTGTTAGTGTTCCCAACTGATAGAATTGCCATAAAAGAAAGAACAATATACATGGTGCAGAAATTATTAAACTCTAACAACTACGCAGCACATTCAAGAAATTTAAATAAAAAAAAAACGTATAATATTGTCTTATAGATCAATATACAAGTATTGATCCTTCAGAACTCGCATAACAGTTCTGAAGAGAACTCGCAAAAGAAGTAGACGAAAACAAAGAAACGCTTTGTTTGTACTTTTCTAGCGCAACATAAGAAAAGAATTATTCTAATAGACTCGTATTAGGGTCCTATCAGTTTCCTACGAGACTCCTACGAGGTTCCTACTATTAAACGACTTTTATGCTATTTTATGCACCTCCTTCAGTCTGCTATTAGCTAGAAGATATTAAGGAACGTATCTTTTCAAACTAAATTTCTTTTATAACTTTTAATATATGATCGAACTGAGATTGAGACTGATTGAGATCATATTAGGATTATATTAGGTACCGTACAAGCACAGATAGTCAATGCTAAACAATTTTCATTAAAAAACAGCAACAATCAAATGATCCACGATGATCTGATCAACTAACACAAGAAACGATAACAATGAAGTGAACTAATAATTAATCTGTTTAAAATTTGGAATGTATGTAAAGTATGTAAATGAATGAATTGTTATATTTATCTCTGAAATGTTTCAGTTAGAAGCAAGAAACTTTTTTGTTTCAACTGGAATTCGAATTTAAGAAAAGTATTTTTACGATAAACTAAACTAAATAAGCAAAGATAAGATAATTTATACTCTCTTATAAAAACTATATGTTTTTTTTTTGTACTAATCTCTGGACCAAACTATTTGTTCAGTAATTCACTATACCGATTGGTTTGTGAAACATCTTCGAAATATTCACTATTTCTTATTAGGCACTGTTCTAAATACGTCCTTTCTATAGTTTTTAGAATGTTAAAATAGAATTGAAATGTTTTAGTTAAACTAATAATAATTCTAATGTGTGTAAATATTGTTCTATCCAATAGAACATATCCATTTGAATAGCTTTTCATAAACACATTTGTTTTAGGAGTTTTGATCTCAAATATCATTCCACCAAAGAAATAAGAAATGAACTTGCAAATGAAACTCCATAATTTATAGAAAAAAAATAATAAAAAAAGTTAAGGCTTCAAAAATAATGATTAAATGTAAATGAACTCTAACTACAATCCTCTATACTATAGATACATTATTAATAACTACAGAACTATTATTAATATCAAATATAACAATAACAGAAAAATTTAAAGATGCAACAAACTCAAGAAAAAACTAAAAAAATAACAAATAAATAGTAGGTGGACTAATTGTAAGAATAGTGTATGTCTATGTGTACATGTACATTAAGTGTGTCTATGTAATATGTGTTGGTACTATGAAAAATAGAAAATTAACACTTACCGCTTTCATGATGCTCTTATCCCAAGCCACACATGATTCTAGCACGTATAGTGCCATAGCTAATTGTGCGGTTGTATGTGAACGTGATACCGCATCTCGCCAGGAAACTAAGCCTTTTGGTATATTTTCCACCTTCTCATCCCTATCACTGTCACAATTGCTATCTGGTGAATTGCCACCAGAATTATTCTCATTAGTTGACATGTTACTATCTAGAGTATTTTGTGTAGCTGCAGCCGCATTGGCAGCTGCAATGGCCATAGCTCGCTCATTAAATGCGGATGCACTGATAGTATTTTGTGATTGCTGTTGTTGCATATTAAGTAGCTGTTGTGATGCAGCTTGTTGTTGCATTTGTAGCAGAAAAGCTGCTGCTGAAGCTGAATTTTGTGTTTGTGTCGTTGTTTGTTGAGTTTGTGCTATGGCAGCTAAATGCGCATCACCAGTTTGTGAACCCAACGGTGGTTTCAGATAGCGTCTTTCAATATTAGCTTCTAAATCTATTATGCGTTCACGTATCATCGGTATAATACTGACAAAATCTTCTTCAGTTATGTCTTCCTGTTCTAAATTAAGTTCGTTTTCAATACGCGGTGGGAGTTGCCAGTTTTTAAGTTGCATCGATGCACTTGCTATTTTATCTTCTAGTGCTTCCAGCTGTTCGAGCAGAGCTATTTCTACACGTTTTGCGATTTTCGGATTCCAATCATTAGGCTTATCAGGCGGCATATATTCGATCTCTACGTTATTACTATCAGTTCCGATAAGTTCACAAGTTAGTCCCAGTGGCAATTCTTGTGCCAAGAAACGCATTAAATTGTCTTGTAAGTCGCGTTCTCTTAAACCTGAAGGATCTAAATTGTTTATTACTTTGCGTAACATTTCGACAGTATCTACTTTCCACCAACCGAATCGGTTTTGCTGTGGTACATGAGTATTGGTTAGTTTTTTGGGAAGCCCCTCATTTTTTATTTGTTCTAAAAACTTATGCTCATCTGGTGTCATTGAGAGAGGGGTAGGCACGTCATATTGAACGAAAGTGCTGATATTGCTCAATGACATGTTAGATAAATTTTGTAGAGAAATATTCATTGCCTCGTCTAGCTTAATTTCAATTTTAGCTGGTTTAAAATCCTCGTTTGGAATATCTTTCCCACCTCCCGCGAGGCCTACACCATCTACTCCACCACTGTCCATTTTTGTGTCGTTAAGAAAGGGAAAAAACTTTTCATCATGACTTTCATTTTTTAAAGATTTTTTTATATACTCTTCTCCGTACTTTTGCTCCTCATCACCGCTAGCCGCTTCTTCACTCTTCATTCGCTGACGAGGAGACCCCAGACCGTTTTTTGAAGCCGTCGCTACTTTCTCTTCAAATTCACGCAATTTTTGTTCAACTTGAGTTTCATCAAGACCAGATAAAGAAAGTATACACTCTTGTATAAATTTCGTAGTATCAACTTTACAATCGTCCATTGGTATTGTGAAATATTGTGCATTATTGGCAATATCCCAACGATGGCCCTGTATTTGTATGGAAGAATCACAAGTAATATTTGCATATGCAGCCTGAAATTCTGCAATACTCTCATCACACTGTAGTTCTGTGGTGGTAAGAGGCATTTCACGATTAACAATAGAGAACCACTTTTCACCACAATCGACGGTACCATCACTTGTCGATACAATTATGCAGTCTTCCTCTTTTTTAATATCCTCTGGCTTTAAAGCAGTATTACATACATTTGAATCGATTGCAGAGCTTGAAGATAGTGTATTATTTTCTAATTTATCACAGTTTTCTTCACTTGAATTGAATGTTGGTACAATAGGAATTTTAATCTCTGCTTCAAAATCAGTTTTGGTAGTAACAGAAGGACCCAACGGAGTAATTGAGTTAACATCGGATTTCTCATTTGATATATTGTAACTCTCGTTAAGCTTAGGTTGTGTTTCTGTGACATCATCATCATCGTCATCATCACCTAAATCAACAATTTCTGGTTCTACTTTATTCGTTTCTATCACATCATCATCATCTTCCTCAAGACCAACAGTGCTTTTGGGTTCATCAGTCTCCATGTTTTCAACATTATCTTTAGTTATTATTTCCATATCGTTATCATCGTTACCATTTTCTACACTGCAAGCATTCGTTGTATTTTCATCATTTTCATTTATAATTTCTGGCTCTGGTACTTCATTCGAAGGAAATTGTTGAATTTCTCTTTGTTTTTCTTCATTTTCTGCTTCGATTATTTCGTGATATTGCATAATATCAGATTGTGCTGATTCAAGCGCTTCAATGAAAATTCCACCAGCTTTAGGTAATTTCCAATATCTGCGCCAAAAACGATCCTGACCAAAACAAGCTGCACGCAATTGATTCGTACTTTTCTCCAATACCTCTTTACAGTTCATTGAAGCACGTATTATTTTATCGAGTTTCTTTTGTAATTCATCCGCACTAAGTCTGTTGTCTTCGTCTTCTTCAACATTAGTAATTTCAGACTCCATATCACTTAAATCATCGTCCATACCGACATCGGTGGATGCATCATCATTTATGTTCGTGCGTGTATTGTTCTTCTTTGACAATAATGCATTGAGATCTGTTGTGGTAGCAGTTGCATTTGAAGTACCATTTTGATATGTTGGTGAGCTTGTTAAATCCTCAAGCTTACCTTGTTTAACTGGTGTATTATCACTAACACAACTTTTGGATGGACTCGCATCCACTAACGATATAGTTGGAATATGCATGTCATCATTAGTTTCTTTATCTTTATCTTTATCATGCTTGTCATTGGGAATATCAGCAACATTGTTTTTCTGTATATTCTCTTCATCTACATCCATTTTTTCTGAAACAACGCCTTCATCTTTACTATTATTATTGCGTTCATCAACTTCAACAGAATTGATTTCGTTAGCCTCCTCTGTATCATCTTTAGGTGCAGCATTTGTTGTCACATTTTCAGCATCTTTTTCAGCGCGTTCCGCATCGAGCTTTTGTTGAGCAGCAGCAGCCAACATTGCAGCTTCACGTTCAGCCTGAGCTTTCTCATAAGCTTCAATACGTGATTTACGCATATGCAAAGCTTTATACTTTCGCACCTTCATATCTGTCATATATTTTTCTTTACGCATTTGAGCACATGTCTCTAAGCTGCCGTCTATTTGTTTAAGCACCGCCTTATTCATAAGTAAATCATTACAAAGATGCGCAAGTATTTGTGCTTTACGTGTTGGATTAAGTGCCACAAATGGTCGATCTTTCAACGAATGCGATAATTTCCATGTTTCATTCTCATGTAACAATTTATAATATTCTTGATTTTTGCCAGAATGTGTAACAGCATCAGCATCAACTTGATGATGATCAGGTATGCGACGTTCACGCTCACGATCCATTGTAATACCGAACATTTGACGTATTTCGCCTGTGGCTGTAGCATACAGATAAATGCGAAGTATTTCTGATACATTCGAATTTGTAATATCAGCATTACGTAGCGATTGTCCGAGCAAAGTTGTATGCCGTCCAGGATTCGGTATACCAGGATCTTCAATGGCACACACCAATAAATGTGTCATCACAGATAGTAGTTCCTCTTCAGCTTCAACATTGCTATCAGCAACAAGAGCATCATGCAAATTTTGCAATGATGGCAAAGATTCCATGTCTGCTGAGAAAACACATTTTAATAAATAATTAAAGATTGCTTGAAAAAATATCTCACCGAAACCTAATGTTTCTCCAAAATTATGTAAGAATTCAAAGACCATTAGTAAATCTGCCATTGCCTGACCAGGTAAACGATTACCAGCAACACGTTCCATTTCAGGAATTTCGGCAGGATGTACAATCTCAGAATCTTCTTGAGGTTTTCTATATAAGAGAATAATTAATAAAATTTCAATGAAATTATATGTGTTATTTAAAAATTTAACAAAAATTAATGGGGGGAAAATATATTTTGTTATATTGAAAATAATTTAGGATTATTACATTATTTTGCATATACTTAAATACACAAAATAAATTACTGATATCGCTGATCGAATATCTTTTTCAATGGACATTAATTTTGGACATTTTTATGGCTATATATTTTTAACAGCACCTCACCTTATGTGTGCCAAAATTTCAGCATCACGTTTACGTGCTTGCAAACGTTTTTCTCTTAAGATCAAACGGTCCAGTACCATTTGATGTTTCTTCTTCTCGCGTTCTTCAAATTTACGACGTATTTCCAATTGGCGTATTAATGCCACATGCTGACGTCTACGCTCACGATCCTTTATTTTTGTTTTATTGAAAATATTAAAATTTTTATTGCTATATTTTATACTTTAATAAAAATTAGTATAAATCTCTCTATAAATCTACTTAATTTAGTAAGTACGAAATAAAAACAACCATTAAATTATATTTGCTTTAACACAATGTATTAGAGTGTTAAAATATTAAATTAAGAAAAACAATATTACAAAACAATAAATATTATGAAATTCAACAAAAATAAATAAAAATTATGATAAACTCAATTAAATAAATGACAATGAATAACATTAATTTTTATACGTTAATTAAAAATAAAAATAAAATTAAATTAAACAATTTTCAATACAAAAAACAAAATTAAATTAAGACTTGTTCAAAAAGTTTGTGCAAATATATATTTTATTTAAATATTTTTATTCATATAATTTAAAAATAAATTTTACAAATTTTTTGAACCAAAACTTTTTACAAAAAAAATACAAACAAATAATTTTTTTTTAAATAAATGATTTTCTACAAAAATTTCTTTAATACAAAAACTTAATAAAAATTGTTAGAAGTGCAAGTTAAAAAAGCGTTATAAGAAGCTGGATTCAATTTTAGTGATTAATGCGAAAATTTAAAAATATTATTTGACATTAATCATACCATTTCAGCGGCTAGTAGCAACTCCTTCTGCTTGTTGAGTTCCTGCAGATAGATCTGCATTGTAAGTAATATACACAAATATATTTTAAATATTTCAAAAAAAACAAAAAAACAAAAATAAATAGAAACAAATAAATGAATAAATATGAAGCATATGGTTAGGAATAAAATTATTTATTTTTGTAAATTTATTTTTTATTTAAATCAATAATCATTATCAGCTTTATTGTTACACCTTTTAAACCTTAAGCATTGAAATTTAAACTAATATCGATATAAAATTTTTATAATGTTTGCTTTAAGAGAAAATATATTATATCGAAATATTCAATTCTTATAGAGACTATTACAGGATACAAAAAAAAGGCAAGCCATTCTGTCATGATCTTTAGTATCTCTTCTGCTTATTATAACCACTTAACTACTTTGAAAAAATATATATGATTTATTTTGTAATTGTAATTTTTGCAATTTCTACAGACTAAAAATCAGAAAATTTAATTTAATAGACAAAAATGATAGAGATAATTAACTAATAATTAAGTGCTTTTACTAGCAATGAATGTTCTTACAAATTTACTATTTGTTAGGTCACAACATTGGAGCGAACAAATAAATGAAATTTAATGACAAAATGATGAAATAAAATACTTAATGCATGGCATGTTAATGAAGCTACAAAAACTAATTTATAAAAGAAACAAAAGAAAACATGAAACAAAAATAATCAAAAAACTACCAAATTTTGAATAGGTAAGTAATACCTGTTCTTTAGCTAAAATAGCTTCTTGTCGTTTCTTTTCTTTTTCCTAAAGAGAATATAAAATTTTTCATTTGAGTGGTCATTCGGAAAATAAAAAAAATACATTTTACATTTCTATACGCGCATGAATATGTTTAAAATATTAACATTAACACAACGTTCGCGTAAATAAATTATTAAAATATAATATCGTTACCTGCTGTTTCTTTGCTAACTCTTCCTGCTTAATGCGTTCAAGTTCTTCCTGACGTTTTTTGCGCGCCTAAAAATATACTTTTGTTAAAAATGCTTATTAAATTAATTTCGAAATCTCTATTTACCTCAATTGCTTGTTGATTTTTTAACTCCTTCTCTTTGCGCTGTTGCTCTAGTTTCTCATTTTTTTCTTGACGTGCTTTTTCTTTATTGCGTGCCATTTCTTCCTTTTGTTGCTTTTTGGCATCACGTATGGCTTGTTGCTGCTTCGCAATCTCAATGCGTTGCTCGACATTCAAAGTCTGTCTTGTGAACATTTTAAGATCTTCCAGACGCTTAGCTACGTCCTCATCAGACATACGTATATACTCGCCATCGTTTGCATATGGTGGGGGTGCTGGCTGTAAAAACGAACCAACAATTGCACGTGCAGAGAAACTGAAATTTTCGCGTAATAATTTTGAGGGATTTTTCTCCAGGTACTATATAAAAAAAATTAAAACAATATATTAATTATATCTTATTCAATTTAACTGTATGTTTATAATAATATTTTAAAAATAGTGGGAGAAAAAACTCGTCTACAAACTCACAGAGAAAACTTGTCCGATTGTCTTTAATGGCACAGTGTTGCCAGGAGCATAATAAACTACTTCCCCACGTATTTGTCCAGCTTTTGTGAGGCCGCGTATTACTGTTTCACGTTTCCAGCCCAAGTCAAGTGGTACACGTAACTCAGCGACATTAAGTAGATTTGCTTCTTCGCTTTCAGACTCCGATAAACCACTTTCAGCAGCCACACTCTCAGAGTCGGTAGACACTTCCATTTGAGCATTTGCATCACTAAGTGCCTGCCGAATTTTTTCCTACCATAAATAACAAAGAGAAGTTATTTTTAATCACAGCACATTAAATAAATATTATTTTACTTACAAAATCTGCACCTTGTTGCAGTAACTGCTGCGTCGCTAACATTGGCTTCAGTCCAACAGCTCTGGACTGTGCTAATAACGAAGCTACAGTGTTTTTCTTCGGTTTTGATACACCTCTGCCCAAATTACGCGGACGGCCTTCCTTGAATGGTGGCTGGGAGGAGCGATCACTGCTATTACTAGAACCAGCTCCAATTGAACCCGAACCAGAACCAGTTTGTGTACCACCTAAAGCAGCTGTAATTGAACTTAAACTTTGCAAGCTGTTTGAACTAGCACCAGCATTTTGTTGATTAATGCTACTTGATTGACTAAAATCGTTGCTACTTGATGAATTGGGCTTATCTGGTTTCATTGACAAATTCAGTGGTGTGTCAAAGTCTTCTATGGTTATGGGATTGGCCGCAGTGCCAGCCATTGAGTTATTAGCAGTTAGATTCGATTTCATGCTTAAATTGACACCAGAACCAGTACTGAGTTCGCTACTCATATCATGTAAGTCTTTACTTTTATTCGATAAATTATATGCTCCATTTGATGTAATTGTAGGCGGCAATTTTATAACTTCTACACGATCAGTTGATGGATCACGACTGCTAGCTGAACTTGTTGGTGCTGTATGATCAAGTCGTCCAATATTGTTGCTTGTGCCTGTTATAGTTGGTGCTGTTAAATGTCCAAGTGCAGCAGCTGCCGCTGCTGCTGCGCTAGAGTTGCCACTGCCCATGCTGCCTCCACCACCAGACTGTTGTTGTTGCGCTGCATTCGCTGCTGCTGCCATTGCTGCGTATTCCATTTCGAGTCTAGCCCGTTTCGCTGGGCTGAGACCTGGAAATGCAAGTAAAGAGGAAATTGCATTTGATGTTTCAAGTTCTTGTTTTTGTAGTTGTAGTTGTTGTTGTTCTTCAGATATGGTCTTTTTACGACCACGTGTAGTAGTACCGGGTATTTTGGGGCCCACGATGGATGATGTGTATTTTATAATCTCCGTATCAGGCGGCAAACGTACTCCCAGCAAGGACGGATGTTCACTACACACACACAGACATAACACATTGGCAAAGCAATAGGCGGCAGCAATAAAAATAAGAGAAAAAAAATTATATTAAAAACTTGTCTAATAGAAAATAAATGCAATTTGCATACATCAACACATAAATTTTTAGTCAAATTTTGTATTTTATTGTGAAATCACACACAGTGGATTGATTTTAGCTAATGATTTTAGTTAATAATGCATAAAATGCCTAACTCCACTGTACAGAGATTTATTAAATAAATGCCAATTGATCAGATTCAGTAGTATCCTTTCTACGAAAAGGACACCAGTAACAAGACAAGTTCACAACATCAATAAAACAAATAATCAAAAGGAGGATCTTACTTTCCTTCCAGTGCAGCACTACGAGTACGAGGATTATATGTGTGAGTGTTACATAGTTTATTATCCAAGAAAATGAATTCGAAAAGAATAAAATATTACAATTAAATAAAAAGGGTAGCTTTAGCTTAAATAAGGTTTGAAACCACATAATACCAATGAGCGTTTCACCAATTTTTGACAATATTCAATACGTTATACGTTCCCATGGAATAAATTTATAAATGTTCAACTTTAATTTTACTGTTCTAAACTTATGGAAAGTTATCTGTCATAAAATTCACTTTTTATCAAATTCAAACAGTCTACAATAATTTGTTGTTATCTATAATGATATCCTACTCCCCACCTTTTATTGTGTCAAAACAAAACAGCAAACTTTAATCATTTACCTCAGTATGCCTGATGGCATGTAATCCTTTGATTTGCCACCAGTAAGCAACTCAGCCGCAGCGGAGTTCTTAGCAAACGCGTTCATAGCTGCTTGCACACTCTGTTGAGGACTCATGCCGAGAGCTCCAAATTGTGATAATGAATTTAATGCATTGAGCGAGGCATTGTTTTTCTCACGTTCCTTAGCCGACATAGAATTATTTCCAGTATTTGCGCTACCTGACATATTAACACTACCATGTGGTGACATAAGTGCATTGTGATGACTAGCAGAATTATTTATACTAGAACCACCGCCACCTAAATGATGCATACTATTGTTGTTAGATGAAAGAGATTTATTCGAGCTATTACTGCCGGAAGAGGAAAGTCCAACTCCGCTACCCTGTTGTGACTGTGAGTAATGGGATGATTTCTTATTTGACGAGGAACTTGATGATCCACTACCACTAGCTCCAGACGAAGCAGCAGCTGCGGCCACTTGCATTGCCATCAACTCTTTGTGCAAAACAACTGGATCGTAAGCTGATCCAGGATTCGTATTCAAACTGCCAGACATAGACGATTTACCATAACCACTTGAGTTTGACTGAAATATAAAATTAATTTTATTAAGTTTTATTTATGTAAAAATTATGTGCTATTATTTAAACTTACTTTATATGAATTGCTGGAACCACCACCACCACTAGTCATAGTTGCAGAAGGTGTTATTGTTGTTCCAGCACCAACTAAACCATGCATACCAGCTAGAGCAGCTGCTGGATTAGCTGCAGCGGCAGCTGCTGCTGCTGCCGCAGCGGCATTTAAGCTATTTGCTAAATTTTGTTGTTGCTGTTGTTGTTGTTGTTGCTGCTGCTGCTGTTGTTGTTGCTGTTGACGTTTTTCTTTACGAGATTTACTTGATTTACTACTGCTTGAGGAAGAACCACTGCCAGCACCTGAGCCACCTGCACCACCAGAACTCATACCCGAACCATTTGGTCCTGATCCACAACCACCCGTAGCACTGCCTGCATTACCACTTAGACCAAGTGCAGAGGGACCAAAAGCTGATAAATCCGGATGAGTGAATGGCGACAAGCCGGATGCTTGTAAGCGACTAAAATAATCCTGTGCTGCTAACTGTGCCATTGACCACCAACCTGTAAACAAGTAATCGTTTTGTATATTATTTATATATAATTATATACTGAAGTATGTAACAAATTTTTATATTTTATTATATTCAGACCCAATGCGACACTAAATATCAAAATATAACATAAATCAATATTATTCATTAAATTCTTTTTTTTTAGATATTTTTGAACGGGCTTATAGGCAAATGTTAAATAAAACACAACTGTTTTAATTAATATTTAAAATGCATAATATCACCGATATTTCGACTAGTAAATAAGTCATCTATATACTATAGTCGGATGACTAATAGACTATAATCGAAATATCGGTGACTATGAAATTTGCTTTTTAAACTAATTCAAAAAGTTGTTTATTATGGTATTTAGAATTGAAATTTTAGCCCGTTCAAAAAAGCATAAATAATTTATATAATAAACATAATATATAAAATATTATATAAAATATATAAAATATATAAAATATATAAAATTTTATACAAAATATTACATTAAATATTATTAAAAATATTAAATTATATACATGATTATATTATAAAAATGATTATATTATAGAAAATATTATATTAAATAAAATATTATATTAAATAAAATATTATATTAAATAAAATATTATATTAATTAAAATAAAACATAAAATGTTATATGAAATATTATATAAAATATTTATTATATTAAATATTTATTATATTAAATTTTATATAAAATTAAATGTTATATAAAATATTATATAAATATTTTATAGAATATTATATAAAATATTACATAAATATTTTGTAGAATATTATATAAAATGTTATATAAAGATTTTATATATTTATTATATAAAATAATTATTATATAAAATATTTATTATATAAAATATTTATTATATTAAATATTTATTATATAGAATATTTATTATATAAAATATTTATTATATAAAATATTTATTATATAAAATTTTACTATATAAAATATTATTATATAAAATATTATTATATAAAATATTTTTATATAGAATATTAAATTACAAATAATTTACTAAGTAATTAATATTGCAAAATGTTATAATGTTAAATTTTAAAAAATAATATTCATATATTTCTGAACGAGTTAATTGAGCAATGTTAAATAACACACAATTTTATAAATTAGTTATTAAAAAAATATATTTTATTTTTACTGATATATTCGACTAAGTCAGCTTTAGAGTACTATATACTAGTTGTGTTATTAAACATTGACCAATTTGGCTGCCCGCTCAAAAATGTACAACTAAAATTTTGTTATTGAAATAATAAATAAATATTATTATAACCTTGTTTGTATTATTTTAATTATTCTAATAATGTAATTATTTATTTAACAACGCTACACACTCACTTGCTGGATGCAGACCTGCTAAACTAGCTGCCTGTGAAGCTGCCACTGCCATTGTATTCTGATGGTGATGTCCTGCAGCTGCAGCTGCTGCAGCCGCCATTGAGTAGCGATCATTTGCAGCTGCTGCTGATGGACTCGGCAATAAACCCAGTCCCGCCGCTGCAGCTGCATTAAATTGTGAACTGAAAAGTGGATTTGTGGCAGCGGCTGCTGCTGTTGCAGGATCTCTTCCCCAATACGCTATTGTAAAGATTATTAAATAAAAATAAAAATAAAAAAATTATTTATGAATATAGTTTATATAAATAATAATTAATAAACTAACCAAATAAAGAGGCTGCATCTAATAACGCAGCGGGATCATGTGCACCGGCTCCACCGCCCCCACTGGCACTAGAGCCGGCTTTCCCACTGCCGCCACCTGATTTGCAATCCGCGTCACCAACATTCTTATCCATGTTTTTCATCAAATAACTGCCGTTATAGGGCTTTTTATTGTTGCGTTTAATTTTGAGTTTTTTTGCCTTGACGGCGTAATTCAATAATTAATAAAATAAAAAATGGCTTGCAATTTTTTATTGCAGGAATTGTTGATCTGATTTAGACCCTCAACATTACTGGTTGCTTTGAGTTGCTTTAGGTTGCGATATTTTTCTTAGTAGCTTTGAGCGTGTGTTTTACATTCAGATACTTTACACTTTTTTGTTTGGACGTCATTTTTGTTGTAGCTGAAAAAACAAATAAAAAAAAACATTAATTTATTAGAACAAATATGTTACAACAAGTTCGAAACAAACTCATACATGTGTGTGAATAATTTAAGAGCATAAATAAAGAGTTCAAATGGTTGAATGTATGAGTTGGAGAGTTGCGACACACATGAAAATTCATTGAAGAAACATTTTGTTCTGTAGTAGTTCAGTGTATTTTTTGTATTTGTATTTGCATTTGTATTTGCATTTGTATTTGTTTTTGTTTTTGTTAGATTTGTGTTTTTGCATCTAAATTTTATCTTTGCACTCTAAAACGAACATAGATAATTTCTAAGAGCACAGAATGCTGTGTTTGAGAACAGCACAGATAAAAACAAACAAGTTCAATAACATTACTTTAAATCTATTAAATGCGTTTTATTTATTCCTCATAACTCGCTTGGCAAAGATCTGATATTAACTGGCGCTAAAAATGTATCTCTGTTGCATGTACACTCAAGCAGTAATTGCAGACTTGGGAATATTAAGTACATGCAATCATCTCTAATTGCAAGTTTGTTAATAATAGATAACAAACTTATGTTTTTATTTTGATTTAATAGACCTCAATATCACCTCCCCTTGGAGTAACATATGGTTTTCTATTTCTAAAGTGTGTACCGATACACTATTCAGCTGTTAATTTGATTGATTATGATTTTTATAACCCCGAAGAAAATTAAAAATCTACTGAAATAATTTCTGACAATATTATTATCACAGACATGTAAATCAGATTACTTATTAGAAATCTTAGACAGATAATTTTCAATATATTATTTTTACAAAATGTAATCGAAAACAAATTTTTTCGAAAAAAAAAAAAGAAAAACTGTTTAATGAAAAAACATTAAAACATTGGCTTTGATAATAGATTATCATTAGATAAATAACTAAATATTTGTTTTTGTGTTTTCTTTGCTATTCGACTCCTTTAACTTTTAAATAGTTCCTTTTCGTCATTCAGATAGCCTCGGCAAGAAAAAATTAATATCAACATTAACATTTTTTTTTTTAGAAAACAATTGATAAGTAATAAGTTTTTTGAAGAAGAATTTGAATGTAGAAAGATATTTTAAGGAGAAGTATCCAAGTCGGTAGATCCTCTGAGGATGTCTCCTTCTTTAGCTATGAGAAGACCAAAATCCTTCGGGATCCCTTTTCTTCCACCGACTTGACTGAGCTGTCATTCTGTAATATTACGGACCTAGGCAAGTTTATAAAACTGTCAAGTTGGTTGTCGTTTATCTAATGGGAGAGTTGTTACTTTTTTCGGCATTGGTTGTGTACTAATTTGTCAATCTACGCAAATACCAATGCTATTCCTGCGGTATCACAAAATGCTATTATTTGAGCTTAAATGAAGATTTGAGACCGCTACTCCAGCCTACCTACTAACCTACATACCACAACAAAGACTCTAAACGAAAATTGGATATTAACCAGACAACGCCGTTGCTTTATCTATATAACTACCAAGACCCTATCTACTCAGTTACTGCAGTTCTCTCTGTTCATTGGTTTATCGTAATCCATGCAGGGAAACTGCAGATTCTGACTTTTATTCTAACTCACTACAGAAGTTGTGGAAATTTACAAGAAAAATAAACATGATAATATAAAAAGGTTTACACCTTTTTAAAGTTTGTCAGAGACTCTTTAACGGTGAGGACAAAAGATCTGTTATATTATCTAAATTGAGCCAAAATGAATTTAGTTTTTTGTGTTTTAATATCTTAAAGTTACTGGAGAGGAATGTTATAGTAAAACGGTGAAAAATCTCTAGTAGTAGTTAACGAAACGATATCAACTGCAGCAATCGATTAACCAACTAACCTTCACAGTAAAACAGAGCAGAGATAGTTGACATATTACTTGACAGATTATGTGAACTTTTGTTACTACTTCAATAAGATGAGTATGAGTTAATGGAATGTCAAATCTGCGTAGACAAAGAGTAGACTTCAAGTTAATTAATTCGACTGTTCGGCTTTTATCTGGATCAAAAAAAATTAGTGGGTCAACACAGTACAATATGAGTATGTAGGTATGTCTATTCTAATATAATAATTTGATGATTGGAATATATGTATATTTAATGGTCTTTGATTATTCAATATTCTTTGAAATTAAACTTTGTACAAATAATTTTCAATAATCTTCATTTCTGTTGTAGAATAAATAAATTTTTTACTTTTTTTACAATTTTTATTTTATATTAAGACTGTAAACTATTTTATTTGTATATATTTTTATATATTTTACATTACTTTTTTTATCATTTTATTTGTTATTTTTATCGTTTTTATAATGTTTTATTATTTATAATTGTTCACTATTTTTTATATGTTCTTATCACTTTTTATATTATTTTATATTATTATATTTTATTATATATTATTATATTTTATTATATATTATTATTTATTATTATATATTATTATTATTTATTATTATATATTATTATTATTTATTATTATATATTATTATTATTTATTATTGTATATTATTATTTATTATTGTATATTATTATATTTTATTATATATAATTATATTTTATCATATAAAATCGTATTTTATTATATATAAATATATTTTATCATATATAATTATATTTTATTATATATTATTATATTTTATTTCATCCTATTTACTTTTCATAATTCTTATGATTTATTTTTATTATATCTGCACTGTAAGAAGACAATATGTAAAAAAGGGAAGACCAATTTTCTTGTTTCATTATTTTTTCTTCTTAACTTCATTGAATTTAAAATTTGCTTTTCACTCTCACTATTACCTATATGTCTCGTTACTCGTTGCTCAGACTAATACGAACGCGGTTATAATGTTAAATTTAATTTTATTATTTTATTAATTTGAATTCTTTCATTCAAATTAATGTAAGAACGAGTTGTTCTTTCATGAGGCGGTTTATTTTTTGTAACTCTGAACTGTCAGCTGTCACGTTTTCTGTTTATTTGTTGGCAACTCTTCAAGGCACAAATAGTATAAAATTTAAATCTTACGTTTATTGTATGAATATTATTATTCTCATAATTATTATTTTACTTTATTAATAATTATTATTAATATTTTTTGTTATTATAATTTTTTATTATTATTATTTGTTATTACTTCTACATTTTATTAGTATTATCTTTACCTATTATTATTTTTAATTCTTATTATTATTTATTGTTACAATTATTTTTTATTATAACTATTTATTACTATTTTTATTGTAATTCTTTATATTTATTTGCTTTTATTCTTATTATTTTTTTTTTCATTAATATTTTTTATTATTATTAATTTTTATTTTCATTATTTTTTATTATTATAATTTTTAATTAATATATTAAATATTAATTATTAATATTTTTAATTATTATTATTCTTTATTATTATTAATTTTTATTCTCATTATTTTTAATTATTATTATTTATAATTATTACTACTTTTTATTATTATTATTTTTTACTATTATTATTTTTAACTATCATTATTTTTTACTTTTATTATTTTTTACTATTATTATTTTTTATCATTATTAATTATTTTCTTATTATTATTTTTTATATCTATTATTTTATATTCTTTTGTTATTATTTTTATTTTTTTTATTATTATTTCCATTAATGGAAATATGTTTATTAATAATAAATACTAAACTAGTTTTAATTTATTATTAATTCAATAGCTACACTGACAATTTTATTTCTAAACATTGCATATTTGTGTATTCGCCAAATTGAATAGAAACCAATTATTAAGCAACAAATTTATAAAACGCAGAAAAAAGCCATAATATTTTATTTGTTTATTTATTACTTAATAACACTTAATGTTTATAAACAAAACGGAATAAAACGAAACCTGATAAAAACACACTACACCAACAATCTTTCGTTTTGTTTACTTTTTCTTATTCTTAGGTTTACTCATCTTTCTCTTATAATTTTAATTGGAACGTAACAGGAATGCAATGCAAACTCTCATTGGAAGTGGAACGTAGAATTCAATGACATTGTTTAAATAATGAAACTAAACAAAATAAGAGAGCAAAGAAAACAGCAGCACAAAATGAAACGTCAAAATTTCTACTTCCTCATTTTCTCACCAACTTCCTTTTCACTCAAATTTTTGTTTTATGTATGTAAAGAATTAAATATATTTAAGAGGGTAAGTTTTTGTTTTTATTGTTAATAAATTTAGAACATTTATTTATTATAAGAAAATTACTTTTTTATATTTAGTTTTAATGCACAATAATTTTGGTTTGTTAATTTGATGCTTAAGATATATGATCTTTAACACACGCTTGCTTTTTTTTTTATTTACGTGAGTACACAGTATAGTTTACGCACATATTAAAAATGTCGGTTTTGTCTCTCATTTATTCACACAGACGCATCAATGCTTCAATGGAGATACTATGTTTTTTTTTATTCATTCATAATTTTCTTTTTACTTTTTTATTTTGTTTCTTCATTTCACAATTGATTTACAATAATTATTTTTTTAAAACTTTTCTTTTTTCCTTTATTCAGAACTTTATATAAGATTTTAATTATTTCATTTCCCCTTTATATATAATAATTTTAAATTTTGTATCTGGAAGGTGAAATCTTTTATTTGTTTTCAATTAATTTTCTCACATAATTTAAAATCACAATTTATTATTCTTTTGACATATCCGAAATATATTAACACACGAACACAACCGGCGGCGTTTATAACCAATACTTAAATGGGCAAACAAATGGTCAGATAAAAAAGATAAGCGTAGGCTGTCGGCTGTTTGCTATTTTGTGCTCTCTTTGGCGTTATGCTGCTGTTCTGCTGTTTGTGTTGTGTTGTTGTTTTGTTGTTCATCATACTCAAATTGCTGCTGTAAATGCTGTTGTCGGTTTGACTCGAACACTGTTCAATATTTCCACAGTCGTCGTCAGTAAACACACAACAAACACTACGCAAGGCTGGCTTAACGTAAAAATGCACAAAAACGTTTTGTAAATGACTGAGGACTGAGGACTGAGACTGAGATGATTTTAAGTAATGCTAATGGTAATGGACAATAACTGCGCTTTTGTTAACAATAACTACCCAGCGGCACCATTATGCCAGCGCTGAAAAAGTAAGCGAGGAGGTAATAGCTCTTCGTTTTTATTTTTCTTTGTTTTCGACATTTGTGTTCGACATAGGCAATTTCGGGGTTGAAATTATAAAAGAATGAAGAAGAAAAGCAAAGGAGTATTAAGAATTTCTTGTTTTGCCTACATTGTATACATTTAGTCTGCTTTTGATTTTAGTGAAGTGCGTGCAGTGAACAATTTTTAATTTTTAAAATCAAAATAAAATCTAAAAATATAAATAAAATATGATTTGTGAATTTATCATAAACTCACTGTAAGTATATGCAAAATTAAGTAAATATATTTAAAATGATAATTGAAATTTTTGTTTTGTATTATGTAGATGCTACTGCGTCAAGAACGAGTCATTCTAAAGCAAGGGGTAAAATGTAGTCAGCTGTTTCAATTGGAAAATTTTATAATTCAAACTGAGGAGGATTTAATTCAATTTAATGAAGAAATCACTGCCGTTGAAGTAGTTGTAAGTTAAATTATATATGTTTCTTACTTTCAATTTCAACTTATTAATATATTCACATGTAACAATTTTATTAATTCATACATTTCTTTTCATCTATTACGTTATTTATAGACTGCATCAATGAGACGCGTTATTAAAAAACAACCAATTACGCGAAAGATTTCGTGGAATTTTGGAGAATGGTACCCAAGGCAAGAAGTCCTTAAGAGCGTTAGAGAATGTGACAGCAGCACTTTTTGGTATGGTATATTGTACATAATTAACTTTAGCGTATACAATAACATACTTTTGTATTTACAGATGCTTTAAGTACAGATGGTAAGCCGAAACAAGTGATCGAATCGAGTCTGGAAATCTCTTCAAGGTTTTAGTAACAATTTCACAGAAAAATATTCATATATATAAGTATGTTATATTTTTTTATGTAAATATTAATATTTTAATTTAATAAAACATAAATATAAAATATAATTTATCCAAAAAAATTTATAGTATTTTTTTTAAAAATCAATAACATAGGTAAAATTTAAAAGGTTAGCGAACATGTCAGCGCTGATATGTTGCATTACAAATTCGAAAAGGTAAACTAACATGTCAGCGCTGATATGTTGCTTTACAATTTCGAAAAAGTAAGCGAACATGTCAGCGCTGATATGTTGCATTACAAATTCGAAAAGGTAAGCGAGCATGTCAGCGCTGAAATGTTGCATTACAAATTTGAAAAGGTAATCGAACGATTCAGCGCTTGCCCGCAATGACATGCACGTGTTAAAGTAATTAGGAGTTTCATTTGAATAATCAGCGCTAGGCATTACCATTCAGCGCTGAGGGAATCGATTCCCCGCTGGGTAGTAGTAACTGTGGTAATACAAACACAACCAACGCACAAGAAATGTATACGAAAAATGTGCTATTACAGTGCTTTGTATTGGACCGAAATGAATTGAAAATTATGGAATTGGAATAGAGGCGCTTTTTGTATGCTAAGTGTATGTACTCTACATGTTTGTTAAGAAGTCAATGTTCGCTGTTACTGTCACCGTCGTCGTCGCTGTTATGTTTTAGGTGGCGTAGTTTCCTAAGTTGTGTGTACTCTGCTGTTCCGTTTCGTTGGTTAACACATTAATTTTATTTTTATTTCTATTCTGATTGTCTCATTTCTTTCCCTTTTAATGTGAACAACAAAAAAAACAACAAAAATTAATATTAACAGCAATGAAGTTTGTTTCTGTGAAATTGTAAATTTTTTTTTATAATCGATTACTAATACACGTCGTATTTATTATATGATTCGAACACAACACATCTAATTATAATTCAATAATTTTATCTACTCAATATACATAAATAAAATTAAGTTGATTTTTTTTTTATTTTTTCGCTTCATTGATACAAGCAATTAATCACATTTAAAGCAATCATTTTAGTTTCTCAACTCTAATGGAAACGCACACACAAAAAAAATATGTGACAAATACACTACAAACAAATGTTATTGAGACAAAAATAAAAATAAATTAATAATTAATTAAAATTAAAAGTCAATTAAAAAAAAAATTAATAACAATTATTATTTAATAAAAGTTAATAATTAATGAAGATTAATGAAAATTAATAAAAATTAATAATTAATGCAAATTAATAATTAATGAAAATTAATAAAAATTTATATAAAAAAAGAATTTTTTATAATTGTGTCAATACAGAAATGAACACAGACTTTTTCTGCTGAAAAAATTGTTGCATTTGCATATAATTGTTTAATTTGTTTTTTTTTTTAAAGAATAACTGTTAATTTTTTATGTTTGAACTTCATTGTCCTTCTTTTTTTTGTTAAAGTAAATCAGAAAACATAAATCAATCAGGAGTTGTCAGTTTTACAGCACTGGAGCACATGCCTGAGATTTCTGTTGAACTCCTAATATAATTTACTAATAACACACGCATCCTGATGTATACTATCACTAAAAAATTACGACTCTGATCTGGTATCGCAATGGATGTTAATGATCTATTTCAAATGTAGTACCTCCAACTTGGTACATAGATTAATATCTGTTCTAACGGGACACTAGTCTACCGGCGTAAACACTTGAACACCTACTGTGTCTTTGTCGAGGCTTGTCCAGAAGTGGACTTAAGGTATTTGATCCCACATTCTTTAGCACACTCGGCAATATGTTCAATATAAGTAATGGCCAGATACTTACATTTAGCAATGTGTCCGACTATTTCTAATACACCCACCTTTTACCGATTCAATTTCCTTCAATTGAATGAGGAATGTAAAATTAAAATGATTTTCTTAGCTAATTGAGGAGTATTTGTTCCACTTTCCACCTGTTAGTTTCTACACCTTCTGCAATGAGTATTATGAGAAATGCGCACTTTTTCTACATGGGTTTCCTATACACTAGTACCAGAAAGAAATGCGGGAAGTCTTGTAATATTTCCGCGATCCCTATAATGAATTTTCAAGATCTATCTTTCCAATAGTAGTGATATTATATCATTAATTAAAGTATTTATAATGTGTTCTTAATATATTCTTAATAAAAAAAAATATTTGTTCTGAAGCCTAGTTAAAATAGGTTAGAGTTCTCTCATACTCATATCTCTCATACCTTAGATGGTTTTACAGGTACCTTTCTTTGAGGCAACTATGAAGATCTCCTTAAATTAATAATGATCAAGAAAAATAACTATAAAAAAATATTTATTCTACTATATATATGTTTTCTATATCAATCTTTGGGGAAGAATGTAGACCTATGTGCTTACAATGAGTGGTTTTATTGAATTTTGTAAAAAAAATATTGAAAACAACTAATACAACTGTTAAATTGCTGTATACATTTTCTGTCGACCTACATAACTTTAAGTTTAATATGATGTACTGTACTTTAACATTAATATTAACATTATATTAAATAACAATATTAAATTGCCTTGAATTGTTAAATCTTATTAATCAAACATATTGCTGTAATGACACCTAAATATATATGAGAAATTAACTCAATTTAGATTAGATGTTTTTATAATCTGTATCTAAAGACAGTATATGTTTTATTATACATTTTTAAAATTAAAAAATATAATTCGTAATCAATTAGTAAATGACAAACATGTCTCAATACATTTGACAGATAGTGTAAGTTGATTTATGAATTATTTATACCGGATTTTAATTCTTAACAATACAACAACGTCGAATGTTGCTTTAATCAATTTGTGACTTGTTAAATTATTAAATATTTGTGCCTTCATCGCTTACTTATCTTTTTGCTCATACAATATCTGTTGAATTTTAAACACAAGTTCTTTATTAAAAATGTATAGAAGCAAATATAGAAATCGATTAAACGAACTCAGATGAATATTCACATATTAAATATAAATTTTGCACTAGTAAACATGACGTATTTATTATTCACATGAAATGTGTGTCGAGGATATAAAATAATTAAGATTTTCTAAGTATCTATATTTATAAAATTTATTCTAAGATATGTATACATTGTATATAATATTTATATACATATATATATATGTACTTATATATATCTATCAGTGCTAATGACGCTTAGCAAAATTTGTGCAAGGACGTTTCAGATAAGTATAAATGTATAATTTGATTCAATTTAAATTTTATTAGGATTATAACACTTCATATTTTATTATTTAAGTTACTTGAATTTCAAAATAATGTGTCGGAAACTATTTTTATTGCTTTTTATAGAAACAAAAAAAAAACAGAAAATAATAAAAACAGAAAAAACCGAAAAAATGAAAAGATAATTTAAAAAAATTATTTACTAAAGTAATTTAGTCATAGATTGAAAACAATACGGCGCATATGAATGGATTGAGTGAATAAATTAAATTTGTAATCATTACGAAGTAAGTACCCACATATGTAGAACGAAAAAGTTTATAAAATAATATAAACTTCACTATAATACAAAGGTTTTTTTTATAATAATGAAAAATAATAAAAATTACTTTAAAGTGTTGGCTAACTGCATTAAAATTGACTACAACAAAATTCAAAGTGCTAGCTAACAGCACCAAAAAAAGCAAAAAACGATTAGAAAAATATACGACTAGAAAAATATACGACGGGAGCAATGACAATGGTAATGCAAAATAAAAAGCCAAGTCTTTTTATACATAAACATTTCTAAAAAAAATTTATTGTTAATAATTAATAGAGCGAAAAAGTTTATAAAATAATATAAACTTCACTATAATACAAAGGTTTATTTATAATAATGAAAAATAATAAAATTTACTTTAAAGTGTTGGCTAACTGCATTAAAATTGGCTACAACAAAATTCAAAGTGCTAGCTAACAGCACCAAAAAAAGCAAAAAACGATTAGAAAAATATACGACTAGAAAAATATACGACGGGAGCAATGACAATGATAATGCAAAATAAAAAGCCAAGTCTTTTTATACATAAACATTTCTAAAAAAAATTTATTGTTAATAATTAATAGAGCGAAAAAGTTTATAAAATAATATAAACTTCACTATAATACAAAGGTTTATTTATAATAATGAAAAATAATAAAATTTACTTTAAAGTGTTGGCTAACTGCATTAAAATTGGCTACAACAAAATTCAAAGTGCTAGCTAACAGCACCAAAAAAAGCAAAAAAAACGATTAGAAAAATATATGACTAGAAAAATATACGAGTAGAAAAATATTCGACGGGAGCAATGACAATGGTAATGCAAAATAAAAAGCCAAGTCTTTTTATACATAAACATTTCTAAAGAAAATTTATTGTTAATAATTTCAATGATAAAAAAAAAATAATTATCATTTTAAACAAATGATTTTTTTCTGGTCACTTTTTACTATAAGAATCACTTATGTGCCACCTTTCTGATTTGAAATATATTTAGTTTTATCATTAAGCTATACAATACAAGTCCACAAAACAATTGTAAATATTTTTATAGAGAATACCTGTTTGAGTTTGAGGAAATTAACTACACTACGATTAATGATTAATGAAAATATAGTTATTTAGACTGGCATTCGGGATGTATAATATTAAGGCGATTGAACAAGAATAATTAAACAGTAAAAGCAATAGCAATAGCCAAAGAAGTAGACTGTATTAAAAAATAAGCAAACAAGTTCAAAAAATTATTAAACAATAGATCGAAAAGAAATGCGGTGTATTTAACCGCCTTTATGAGATCATGGTTGCTTTCGGGAATATCTGTGAAAAATAAATCCGTACTATCTATTTTTACTAGATTGACAAAGTACGGACCATTTTCTTCTTGAAAGCTTAAGATTTACAACTACAAGAAACATAAGTGAACGAAGTGCGTAAGTGAATATGAACCTATGTGAACCTTTATGATTAGAATCACATATATAGTAAGGTCCGCAACGAACTTGAATACCATATGTGATATAGTAATCAAGAGTATAGTATGCAATGATTGCGAATTAGTGAGCAATCGTTGATAAGTTTAAAAACACTTAAATTATCAAACATCGAAAAATAATAAATGTAAATAATTCTCTAGCTAAGGTCCAAAAGAAATACCATATCTAATGATGCTGTGGAGAAACAATTTGACACTGACAGGGTGATGAATATAGTTGCTAAATGAGTTCGATACGAGTGTCTTTCGTTTCTTAAAGATTTTTATTGATACGAAAAACAAAACAATAACTAACTTACTTCATAGATCATTTGTAACAGAAAGAATTAAAATTTGCTAATAACCCAAAGAATATATTATACATATTATACAAAAGCAGAAAATTTATAATTATAAAATGACTCTTTATGTAAGCTGCCTCTTGGTCCTGACTAAAAAGAACGTAAAATTGGCGTAACTATTCGTTTGATGACTATCTTATAACATGATTCTTAGTATAAACTGTTTCCAAGAAAAAAAGAGAGCCAAACAAAACCTTAAAAAGCTTTAATTATTGCAAGAATAATCGAGAATTTTGAAGAAAATAATTAATTTTGAACTAATATAGTTTCAGAGTAAATTTGAGTATAAAAAGTCATTTGAGTCATCAGATTAAAGATTATTTAAATGGTTTAAATAAGTAGAGGACTTAAACTTTAAATTTAAATGTTTTTGAGTAAATATGCCTTGAGAAAATAATTCTATTGACTCATTCAATATTCTTTATCTATAACATCCTATAATTTGAGTACAAAGATATATCAATCATCAGATTAAAGGATTTAAAATGGTCTAAAATTAGTAGAGGAGTTAAAGGAGTTAAAATTTTAATATATTTTCAACGAACTTTTTTTTTTGAAAGACTCTACCCTAATGCCACATATCTTGTTAAATATTAAAAATGAACCGCTAAATATTTTTGACATCTGTTTTAGTAATTAGTCAAATATATATGAAAATCAATTTTATAATCTAAACTAGGACTAGAATTAATTTGAGAATAATTCAAATATGATTGAATATATTTTCTCTTCGATTGAAATGAGTTACATTTTTTATTAATTTTTTTATTGAATATTCTTGTTCATTCTATGAAATGAAATAATAAAATTTTCCAAATAAAATTTCCCAAATAAAAATTAATGAAAACATTTTTGAAAAAAAATTAAAAATGTTTTATGTTACAATTTCCATTAATCCCATTATTTTTGCCCATTGACTAGTGTGTATCTCACTCTACAGTATATACGGTATCTACAGTATTGCTAGCCCTGTTACGAGTAAACGTTCAAATCGTAAAGAAAACATAAAAAGCATCGTCAACATCGTTATTGTCGTCAATATTTTTTTTAGTATTGTTTTGTAGTATTCTCCTCTCTTAAAAAAATGTTAAATTAAAATTGCATCCAAACAAACACGAGTGTATGGGTTCAAAATTATAGATACACATATCCGTAACATTTCTACTATAGAATAGGAACGGAATAAACTGAAATGAAATCGAGCGAAGTATAGTGTAGTGTACTGTAGTGAAGTGGAGGAGAGCTGTAAAGGTAGTGCGAATTTCTTAAGAAGGAGCAAAACCAAGGGCTGGCTGACTCTACTGTATGTGGAAGATGCTTCACAACAATGTTGACGATAATAATGACGATGCAAAAATAAATGACGATGACGATGACGACGAGGATGAGGATGAGGATGAGGATGAGGATGGAAATTGTGATAGAGATGGAGTTGAAGTCGGTGCTAGCGCGATTCTTTTGCCGTTTTATGCTGATGAAAACGAATTCAGCACACATTAAATAGTGAACACGAACCCTACCATCCTATCTATCCTCTTCGTTAAAATTTTACTCTTATTTCGTTGTTTAATATATAATTTTATTTCTTATTTTACATTTTTCTTAAACATCTTTTTTTTTATTAACTTAACCAGCATTGCTTGCAGTTGTACATTGTGCATTCACTGCTCATCAAGCCACACGGCAACATCGCGAATTTGTATCTGCCGCAAAAGTTTTAAACAGTTGCAACGTTTTTACTTGTGGATATAGTGCATAGATACATTTAAATTGATGGCAAGGCAACGGAGACAACGGTACAAATAGCAACTAAAGATTTTCACATAGTGTACGACATACTAACACTAATGAGAAACAGTGGAAATATGCGGGGTGATGTATCTAAAAAGTTTTCTCACTCTATTGCGGCAAAATTGTTAAACACTGCTATGTCAGTCGTCTCTGGATATGTTTTTGTTTTATTTGTGTTCTTTTTTTTTTAATAGAAAAGTAAAAACGGCATAGCCAATTTTTCTTCTTAAGTTAAGTTTTTGCTTCGAGTTCAAATGTATCTCTCCTGGAATTGCTTATGCAACTCACGCATTAACTTAATGTAGCTGTCTATTTTATTAATACTAAACTATCCTTTGCTATAACTTTTATAGTAATACTAGTGCATTGTGGCATATCTAAACACAATCATTTACTTAGAAATGTATAAACTCTGTACTGTATTAAATCTATTTTCATATGTGCGTTCGTTAGTTAATCTAGAAATTGTGCTACTGTCATCATAAATTATCAAATGCTTTATTTATTATTGCCACGAATTAAAAAATAAATCTGTTTATTTATTTTTTTTCTTTTGTTTGCTCACTAACCAGCAGCCACGCTTGTTCCCCCTCGTCTTAGTTAACACTGTATATTATTAACATTGATATTATTACAATTACTAATATGTTCTGTGCTTTCAGACATAGAAGTATACATTTATAAGACTACGTGTATATATATTTTATCTATATAACTGTGTAAATTGTGTAAAGTATCTGCTAAATAAATTTTAATATAGAAAAAGTTAAAAATGTATTTAGTTCTACTAACGAGTCCAAGTCACGACACAATTGTTTATTTCAAATATTTGTTATTCTTGTTGTTATTCTTGTTGTTGTTATTCTTATTATTGTTATTCTTATTGTTGTTGTTATTATTATTCAAAATCTTACTCGATTCTTTACTCATTCGACCATTTATTCAATCAGTCATGCGTTCTCAACTTGACTCAAACAAAGCCTTAAGCGTATCTCACTTGAACTCACCTAAAAGTTAATTAACAGACATACATACAGTATTTTATCTTTAACGCTTGAAACACTTTTTATAATCTTGAAGAGACATCTTTTTGTTGTTAAGAAACAAACGGATTAAAAGAGGAAATGTTTTCTTATTTTTAAGATACCATATATGTTCAAATTTGAATTTTTGTTTTATTTCTTAAGCACAAATAAGACAAATATATCATATTATACCAATTACTATATAATAAAACATAAAAGATATATTTAAATATATGTTTTATAATTTAGGCATGGAAGAAAATGATCTGACGCGGTAACAGACATCCACATATTCGGTGGAAAAACCACATGACTAACGATATGTAGGCAATCGGTACTACCAACAGGCCACAACAAGCCACTGATCAAGCTGACTGGAGGAAGCTACTGAACGCGGCCAAGAACGAATGACCAACTAGGAATAGGAATATGAACGGGGTACTAGCGGAGCACTGCGACCAGATTGATCTTTAATGCTGCAACAGACCCTAACCAAACAGAAAACATTCCGCCTTCCGAATGAAGGCCAGCATGTTGACCGTTGAGGACCTCTTAATGTCAGAAGGGAAGAGCTGCTCTCCTCCTAGTTACCTCCTCCTGGCCCAAATCAAGGCTGGGCAGTCACAGAGAATGTGACTGGAAGTTTCGTCTGCTTCTAAGCAGAGTCGACACTCCATCTCTTCGGACAGACCCATTTTATTAAGGTGATAACGCAGTCCATGGTGATCCGTTAAATATGCCACCAGCAATCTCAACTCTGTTCTACTGAAGAGGGATACCTTACCATAACTGTAGGGATGAACCAGCTTTTTAGCCCCGACTGTCACGCCAATTAGATACCTTGTTGTATCTAAAATTCTTATTTTGACAAAAATTATTTTTTGTACAAAAACCCTATAATTTCCGAAGTTCAAACTTGATGGACTGGATTTTTGTTGGTAGTTGTTGATGGTTTTACCATGGATACTGAGTCTCTTTTAGCTTGATGGAAATGTGAAGATGGAAGCAATTTTGCTGTAATATTGTATTATCAGCGAAAAGTTTTTTAAGTTCCGTAGAAACTGCAATATTAGCAATTTTAATGTGATATTGATTTGTCAGTAATCAGTTTATTGGGTTCCATAGGACACTAAAACGCAAACAACTTTGAAAACGACTATGTGAGCTGAAATTATGTTCGAAAAAGAACTATATGCATCTGTGACAGAAATACACATCGGACTGGAAGACGATCAGGATTAGTTGTTGTCGCTTTAACACAAACTAGGCTCAATAGAGTAAACGAGCTATTGTGCTTAACAATATATTCAATTTTCAAATATCATCTTTTGTGAAAAATTTTTTTTTCCTAATATAGCAACTCGAAAAGGTCATGGTCACATCAAATGTCAATTAAAAATTTGACATTTAGAACATAGGTAAGTGAAAATTCGATTAAAATTTCGTTATGGTGACGAAGGTTTCTAAAATTTAAAGCGTTAATTAAAGTAGGTTTCCTCACTATTAAATTTTGGAATTCCGTCTTTTCAGAGCAAATATGTATTTGTTTGTATAAATATAATCATATATTACCTTTTAAACTTATACAAATCAAAAAAATATTAATATTGTATTAATATTGTATGTTGATATGATTCTCAACATAACTTCACTTTTTCGTCATGACCAGACCAGATAGATCCTGAAACTAACGTGATCATTCATATGATTCTTTGCATAACTTGGCTCTCAACAAATCAAATAAAGTTTGTTTAGCAGGGGAATCTTATGAAAATTTAGACATTTGAATAACCAAACGAAGTCATACACCACTGTCTGCGATTGTTTGGGGATGCAGTGGTGTTTTTGGAACGTGACGGTAAAATTAATGTGAATATTTACTTCGAAAAAGTTTTAGAAGTTTCACTGAAACCTCGGGCAACCAGACATTTTTATGAAAAAGAGTGGACGTTTTAACATTCTTACACAAAGCAAACGACAAACAACACTGACTGAGACTCAACGTTCCATACTTTAATTCGATTATACAATGGCATCCAGAGGTAGCAGATACAAACTAACTCAACTCTTTCAATATGTAACATTTTTCTGTCTAACATTAAAACTAAAAAAACATACGAATATTGATTTGCTTAAGAAAATATTCATTCTTTTGCATAAAAGAATGAAGATTTCGTAGGATTACATTTATGCAGTGAGTGTCTCATTTGTCGATCAACTGATCGACTAAGAGCCATAATTGATGATGAGGGTGGCCATATGTTTCCATATATAATGTACTTGAAAAATTCAGTTGTTTTAATGTTGCAGTCGATATAATGTAAATAAGAAGCATTTTGAGAAGTTGCGGTTCAATTGACCCACACATTGGTGCTTTTGAAATAATGATTTAATATTTTATTATACAAATATAAAATATGTATATACAGTCAAACTTCCATAACTCGAAGTACCCTTTTGCAAAGAAAAGGTTCTAATATATACTTAAAAATAAAGAAGGTTTTTGTAATTTTATGTAATTTGCTCTCTAAACCCTATTGCACTCTATTTAGTTCGAGTTGTGGAAGTTTGACTGTATTTCTATATTTTCATTTTTTTATTTCTTGATATATTTTATATAATCAATAAGTATTGTACAAACATTGTACCTGTTTGATTTGATTACATTTTTTTTTCAATTTTATTTATTTTATTAATGTTTGCCAATTAAAATAAAACAATATTGTTGATTTCAGAGAGTAGCATAGCTCGTTATTATTATAGACTTTTATTTATTTTATAAAATAGTTAAAGACGCAGCAATGGCAAAGTTTTTATTTAATTTTTTTCACACTCTACTTCATCGTTAATTTGTGTTAATTTTATATTTGTTTTTCTTTATAATTTTAATTTGCTTTTATTTTGTATCTCATCAAGTAATCCATTATAACCATTACCAGCACAACGTTAAGCGTTACAGCGTGGTGCTCATAACAAAATATACGAGAAGATATATTTATAAATATTTTATGCCACTTTGTGTTGTTGTATGTTGTATCTTGTGCTCTGTTCTAAATGAACAATACGAACAACAAAACCAGCAAAGATATTTTTATTGCCGTACATACCCGTAGATACATTAGCCTCTGCAACTTACAATCGGACTTTAAACGCGCTTTAACTCTTCACATACAATATTGTTTTTTGTTATTGTTGTTTTTTTGTTATATTGTATATTTATTTATTTTTTTTTTTTGTTTTCAACTTCTATATAAACTGTTCATTTTACCTCCCGACTACATTTTTCCCCTTATAACATTATTATTTTTATTATTTTTTATTGCACTTTTTATATTTTTATTTGAATTTTTTGTCTTTAATTTATTTGTATCTTGTACACTGTGTGTTGTGTTGTTTTCATTTCAATAATTTACTCATTTGTTGTTGTTATTGTTGTTGTTAGTATTGCTTCAGTGCTTTAAGTCTTGCGATCGTCTTCTACTTTGACTTCAATTGGTCCGGATTCGTATGGATTTACATTTGGTTTTGGTGGTCGTTTATTATTTTATAACTTTTTTTCGATTGCTGCTGCTGCTGCTGCTGTTGCTGCTGCTGCTGCTGGTTGACTTGACTCTCTTAAAAAATAGTTTACTAAGGTTATTGACTTTAAAGCCTATTGGTGAAAAAATAATGAGTAAAATATGCCGCGTGGTTTGTCTGCCTTTTCATGTCTGGCTGAATGACTGGAACGATTGTCGAGATGTTTAAGTATTTAAACCAACAAATGTGCTGCTCACAGCTCACAGCTCACAGTCGTTCGCAGCAGTTGCAATCCAAATTGCAGTTTCAGTTGCATTCAATCTCACAATTAAAGACTTTAAATACGTTTTTTTGTATCATTTATAGTTGGTATGAGTTTAAAATTTATAGTTCGTGATTTATTTTCATTTAACATATATAATAAAATTACAAAATTTGTATATTTTTTAATGATATTTTTTATAATTTTACAAGTAGATTTTATTATTAAAAACAAACGAACAATCGAATAAACTTAATTTTCCAAAACAAATATTTTTGCATTAACCCACTTTTGGTCAAAAATCGAAAAATAAAAATTATAGACAACCACCTAAATTAAGTTCTATTGAAATCACTAAATATAAATACTTGCTTACTTTTTTTCCAAACGAACTTAAAGTATCTTACTGCATATACTATTATTTAGCAAGGTACGAGCTTAACCCTAAGTACTTGCAGTCTTAAAAATTTTTTTTAGAATAATAAAATATAAATAAAATATTTCTAAGAAAACCACAGAAACAGCTGTATAGTTAGCCAAAAATTTAATTAATTAAAATATAATAAAATTTTGTTGTTGTGATTCGCTACTGTTCAAAAGCTTCCCTACTAAAACAATAGTTTCTTTTAAAAAAATGGTTCTTCCGAATATAAGCCTTGGTACTTGAAGTCTCAAAAAATTATTTACATATAATTAAATATAAGAAATATTTCTAAGAGGACCACTAGAACAGCTGTATCGTCAGCTAAAAACTCAAAGAATTAAAAAATAATAAAATTTTGGTGTTGTAATTCACTACTGTTCAAAAACTTCTCTACTAAGAAAATGATTTTTTTCGTCTTAATTGACTTTAAAATCAATTTAATATAAAATTATTATTTATATAAAATTATTATTTATATAAAATTATTATTTATATAAAATAATTTATATAAAATAACGATCATATATAAACAATGTGTTCACAACCAATTTCCAAACCTATTTAATAAAATTACTTATAGGACAACTCTATGCAGTATTTCAAGTAAATAGCAATAATTATAATTATAATAATTATAGCAATAATGATATGTTCGTACGATTGTTCATCCTCACAGAGCCATAACTGGATATTCCAAACCAAAAATGTTTTGAAATCATAAACTCAACTTCAAATAGCAAGACCAAGCATCTTCCTCTGCATATTAAACCAAAATTTATTGGTCAGAATCATATTTGGAGCAGTTATATTAACAAATCAAAATAATTTTCTTACAAGAATATATATCACTTGGTATACCAATTTTATCGAAATATGGGTCCAGATTTTTCAATTTCAGTAAGAATTTATGAAAATTCAATACCTAATTGCGGTATAAAATATTAATATATACAATAAAAGACTTTCAAATACAAAAACTTTTATCTTAAAATCCACTTATATTGTATGACAAATATATTCAGGATCCCGAAGTAACTGGATCTACTATATGTTCCGGGCTTCACTGGTCTACGAACGGCAGCTGTCATTAACAATTAAATCTCTTTAAAATTTCACAATACACAAAAAAAGATTAATAAGTTGTCATTAAAAATCCATTGTACATCCGGTAAAAAATGCAGAGAATTTAAAACTATTTCAAATCTTCAAGAAAGTAGAAGAAACTCTTTAAGAAGAGTTTCTGCAAACTGACTAAGCTTCTCTAGCTAAGAAATTTATAACATATTTAACCTACGCTCGGCTCTTTAGAAAGCTTAAATAAAAATATTTGGAACTACCAGTTTTGAGTGGTTAAACTTCTTGCCTGATATATCTTTTCAAAATTGCTAAAACATATACATCTTAAGTAACGTGTAGCTTCATTTACTACCTTTAAGAACTCTAACCTGGTATTGTTATATAACTATTAGGATTATGTGTCTATTTAACCAATGTTACTTATGTGATAAACAATTACAAACCAGATATGAAATAATTTCTCTGTCTTTGACACTCCTACATTAATTGTATTAATTTTCTTTTACAATCTGGATTTTAGATAGCAAAACAAAATTAAATATAAATAAAACTGAACTTCAAAAATATAAATCATTTTTGGTAATTAATTCTTCATTTGTTTTGAATAAACAATATAAAGTTAATACTATAAAATATCTATTTTTTCTTTAAAAGCCCGCAACTAAAAAATCTTATGAAACATGCACTAAGTGAGTACATAAATTTGTTTCAAAAGATATAAATTTGTATTTTATAAATTGATTCAAATACAAACATCTGGTATTGCGGTGGAGTTACCTAACATTCTTCTGAAATCGTTTTTGAAACACTTTTATCAATATTTACTTTTGTAAAAAAAAAAACAATAATCTGCAAATAGTGCAAATACAACAGAAGAGTAAACAAGAAACGATTGATAAAATATTTGTTAAAGTCAAGTTTAATTTCTCTGTTTTTAATTATTTTCTTTAAAATTATTGCATTTTAAAAATAAATTCAATTTATTACAATAAATAACACAGTTATTTTATTTCATATTATGTTATTTGAACTATTAAATTATTATTACATTTACTTTTTTTTTTAATATTATTTTTTCTAACATTATCATAATTATAACAAAGTATTAATATATAATTAAAATATTTTACATTAAATTTGATTTTAACGTCAAAATGTCAGGAGTGAATATTTTTACTTTAACAGAACGCTGACTCTGAGCTTCAAATTTGGCAGGATACGAGTTCGATTCCTGGTACTTGCAGTCTAAAAAAATTATTTACGAAAATTAAATACAAGAATTATTTATAAGATTACATATTCGAAACAGCTGTAAGGTCAGCCAAAAATTTAATTAATTAAAATATTATAAAAATCATTTCTGTTGTTGTAGCTGAATTACTGTTCGAAACTTCTCTATAAAATATTTTATACTATTTAACAAATATACAAATTTTCACAAAAAAAATTAAGTGAAATAAAAGTAAAAAATCTAATATGATTTCCATATGCAATATAAAAATAATAACATAATAATCTTTATATTAAAGTATATTTAAAATAAATCATTTTATATTAAACTGATTATTAACGCCCGTTTTAACAAAATAAACTTAATTCTAAGTATAAACTATTAAATTTATAACAGTAGTGAATTGTAACAACAAAATTTTTATTTTATTTTTAATGAATTAAATATTTGGGTGACTAAACAGTTATTTCGAGTACTGCCAATTACTCATCATCTTAGGTCTTGAAATAATTTATAATATTTAATTATTCGTAAATATTATTTTTAAACTTCAAGAACCAAGGGCTGAACTCTAACCTTCACAAATTTGAAAGACAGAATCAGTGTCCATTAGGGAACTGATCTAAAGCCGTACTTGACTTGTATGTTCGAGCTTAGAGTTATGTTAATTTGCTGTGAAACTTCATTAACACATTCACTTGCTGTATTATATTAAATCGAAATCATAAACCATCAGCTATCAAATAATTGAATTAATTAATTATATTTTAATTAAGTTCTTTAGGTAAATGTCTATACCACCCTTTTTTAGAGGCATTATTGCATGATTTTATTGCCTTGATCTTATAAATCATTATGTATTTTAAAATAAATGTATTGTAAAGATATATAAATATATTATAAAATATAATTTAAAGTTTATTTAAAAAAAATCTAAAATAATTATAATTTTTGATTACTATACCATAAAATGATTTTATTTATCTTTTTCTTGTCATTTATCTATTATCTTTATAAATAAAAATAAATATAATTTTATAATTTTATTTTAAAATATTTATTTGTGCAAATTTGAATTTTTATTAAATAATATAATATATATTAATTATGTATAATTACACTATTAATATACCTTTTTATTTAATATTTATAATCTGATTTATGTAAAGTGCATATATAAATTATAACATAACGTTCTAATTTTAAATATTATTGCTTAATGCGAATCATTATTTTATTAAATATATTTTTGTTATAATATTAGTATTTTAGTTTTTAAAATTTGATTTTTATTAAATTAAATTTATTATCGCTTGATTTCTTATAATTTCATTTGTTTCATATATTTTTATAATATTATTTATTGAAATTTAAATTATAGAAATATATATTTATTTTATGTATTGTAACTAGATTTTTCTATATTTTTAAAGTTATTTGTATTTATTACTAAAATCGTATAATATTATATTTTTTTTATAAAATAATATATTATAATTGTAATTAAAAATTAAATATAATTAATTAAAAACTGTTTGTGACTTAATTTATTGTATATTATATGTAGGTATGTATTAGCATATAAATTGATATAAGCATATCTTCCTCAATGAATCAAGATTTGCAAGTGGTACGCACTTTTCCCACGATAAATGTTTTACAAAGAGGTGCATAATTTTAAAAGACGGCTTTCTATTTTTCACATACAATCTGCTACGGCATTTATGACACTTGATTGATTTTGCGCTATATACATGCCATTATTTTATTCAATTAAATTGTTTTTTTCTTCATTTTATATCATACGATGTCTTCAACTTAGAAAACTACACCTAATTCGGAGATAAAAATAATAAAAATAACCACCTTGAGCAATATTAAGCAGTTAAAGACAGCATTGTAACGAGTTTTTAATGAGCAGACTACATGTATAAATTACACGTTAAAGTGACAGAATCGAGTATTAAGAACGAGGGAAGCATGAAGAGACTTAAATAACGAGCAAATACCAAATAAAATATTATACCAAATATACCAAATAAAATACCTTTTTAGAGATATAAAATTAGTAACGAAATCGATGAAAACGAAATAATTTCGAAAATGAAAAATAACAGGCAACCTTTTAGGTCGATCTGTAGTTCAATTAAAAAGTCGTAATGAAAATAGAAAAACCAACAAATAAAATTCTTAGATGACCAAATTCTGTGGGTCAATTTTAGTAAGATAGCGTACAAAATATACCAATCGTGGTTTAAGTCGCGTTGTGTAACTGATGTGTAAAATGATAGAAAGATTTTTACACAACTCAAAACAAAATAGAGAAAGCAAAAACAAGCAAAAAGAGAGAGCAAGCGAAAGAGTGTGTGTGCGAAAGAGTGAATAAAAAAGTTCGTAAGAGAAATAGAGAGCACGGTTGCCACTTGAAAATTTTTTTCGGTACCAAAATTGGTTTAAAAAGGTACCATATCTGTAAAAAAAGGTCCAAAATTTTTTTGGACCTTTTTGCTTTCTCGTTCTGTGTTTTTCATAGTGTTATAAATGAACAAAATATAAAATAATGCAAAGTTGCATTTATAAAAAAAATTAATTGGAAATATCCACAATAAAGCTGGGTCGTCAAAAATGTACCATTTTTTGAACATGAGTACCAAACGAAAAAAAAAAAAAAAAGTACCAATTTTGGTACTAAAGTACCATAAGTGGCAACCGTGATAGAGAGTGTGAGTGAAAGAGCATGTGTGCGAGAGAGAGCGAAAGTGACCGAAAGAGCGAGAGTGAAAAAGAGTGCGTCTGACCGATAGAGCGTGTGTGTGAGAGAGAAGTAGAGAGACAGAAATAAAGAGGAAAATAGAGAGAGGAAGAGAGAGAGAGAAATAGAGAGGAAGAGATAGAGAGAAAAGAGAGAAGGAGAAAGAGAGAGAGGAAGAGATAGATAGAGAGAGAGAAAGAATGAGAGAGAAAGAGAGAGAGAGAGAAAGAGAGAAAGAGAGAGAAAGAGAGAGAGAGAAAGAGAGAGAGAGAGAAAGAGAGAGGGAGAGAAAGAGAGAGAGAGAGAGAGAGAGAGAGAGAGAGAGAGAGAGAAAGAGAGAGAGAGAGAGAGAGAGAGAAAGTGAGAGTGTGAGTAACAGAGGGAGTGAGAGTGTGAGTGAGAGCGTGTGTGAGAACGAGAAAGAATGTAAAAGTGATTAGAGGGAGCTATATTTTTATATGATTTTATTTTAAGATCATTGCTTTTATTGAGATCATTATAAAATATTTAAACTATGTCTTTCAAAAAAGAATCGCAACGATCTACATTAAGACCGAAAAGTTTTCGGAAATTCTCATTTAAAATTCGCGCGCTGTATATTTTTCGATATTTTAAGTTTATGTAGTTTGGCAGCAATTAAGGACAATTACTATGCCAAAAATGAGCGCGATCTGTCAGACAGTTCGTTTACGGCAGCTGTTGAACCCAGTTCACCTCAGTAGTGCGTTGCGAAAAAAACAATGGAAAAAAATATTGAACAAAGAGTTTGCATCAAATTTTGTGTTTCGAACGAAATTTCGTGTGCAGAATCGTTTCGAATGCTACAAAAGGCTTATGGGGAATCAGTTTTATCGAAAACTCAAGTTTATGAGTGGTACAAAGCCTTCCAGGACGGTCGTACGACCGTCGAAGACATTTCGCAACGCACTACTGAGGTGAACTGGTTTCAACAGCTGCCGTAAACGAACTGTCTGACAGATCGCGCTCATTTTTGGCATAGTAATTAAGGACAGTGCTGCCAAACTACATAAACTTAAAATATCGAAAAATATACAGCGCGCGAATTTTAAATGAGAATTTCCGAAAACTTTTCAGTCTTAATGTATACAGTAACACGTAAGTGGAATTAAATACTATAAATGATTAATTTTTTTTCTGTTTGTTCTTGTGGTATTAATAAATTAATTAGAAACATAATATATATATCTCTATATTTATATATTTCATTTTGTTTAATATATCTAAAATAATATTATTATGCTATTGAAAGTATAAATTTTGTCAGTAATAAAAATCAGATTAAATATGTGTTCAGAAACATAACAAAATTAACTGCCTTACTATGTTATACGTCCCTCGTATTTCATGTTTTTTTAATGCAAAAATGCCGCAACTCATGTATGCTTTTGTGACGTGTTGCAAATTAGTTATTTTAAAATAAAAGAAAATTCAAATAAATAATTGATACATAACAGTTACACAACTAACGCCTCTCAAGAGTTTTCAATGTGTATTTACTGATTAATTTATCTACAGATACGCATTTTACGCAAGTCATAAAATAAATTGCCTGCGATTTTAGTTGTTCAAAAGCAATGCGGAGCAGATATGCAAAAAAACCCATCCAGTTTTATGAATAAAGTGCAATTATTTGCGAATATGAATAATATTTTTACATGCAGCATATTTACGAATTGATATTGCACTGACTGCATTTAACAGTCCGAAAAACAAAAACCTACACACAAAAACGAGACTGCTGCAATCGAAAAGATACAAAACATTAAATAAATGCTGCTAACAAAAAATGTATCTAAAACAATTCCAATTCCAATTCCAAATGCAAATGCAAATGTATTTGTATTTGTATTCGTATTTTCAAATATTAAAAATGCATGCACGTTTTTATGCTTGCTTATCTGCACAAATGCGAGTGCAGATATATTTTTCGCCTACAGCGCTGCTAACAATTGTTGTGAAAAGGACGCGCTACTCAGTCAACGTATCTACATACATACATAATAAACGACCCGATACTAAAGTATCTAAAAGTGTTCTGGAAGGTGGCAAAGGCTACACTTGCCCATATGTAAAGTACCAACACACTCTTGCTTGTGTGTTATATATATATTCAGATAATATTATATGTATTTGTATACAAATGCACGCAGTAGTCATACCTTAACGAACATGTGGAAATATTATTTGTGGAGGATATGCAAAAGTATAGAGGAGTGAACTGAATTGTTTATATGTTTCAGATTGGAATACTGAAAATACTGAAAATTCTGAACATAAATTATTATCAAAATGTGGAAGAAAAAACCTATATGAGAATGCGAAAAATAAAAAATTGAAACAGTTGAATAATAACAGGAATAAAGAGAAAAATAGTAATGCGGCACAAGAAAATCACAAACAGGACTAAATTTTTGAACTGCGAACCGATACGAATTTTACTAAACCGAACACAACAGAACAGAACCACCGACCGCCGACGAACACTTAAAAGGCACAATATATATGAGCATAAATGAGCGCAGGAATGAGCAAGCAAATTTGGCGCGTTTACGCCGCAGGCAACAGAACGAGATGGAACTGGAGCTATGTTGAACTGAACTGAACAGAACTAAACTGAACTGAACTGAACTGAACTGAACCGAACCGAACTTAACTGAACTGAACTGAGCTAAACTGAGCTCTTAGCTGAGGAGGACATCATTGAAATTGAGTTGCTTTATGTAAGCAAAGAAGCAAACAAAAAATCATATGGTGATAGTAGGGAAATGTACATGTGGGCCACGTAAAGGTAGCAAGCAAATTCTTTGGTTTGGGTAAAGAAAATGGGGTTTCTGTGGTGCGGTACGGTGCGGTGCGGTGCGATTGTAGGTTGAGGGACGTTGTTGAGTAGCATTGAGTGTCACCAGCTTAACAAAACTACAACGGTAAAATATTATAGGGATACACAAGTGAATTTTTTATGTCTAGCATTGTACGTACTTGTTGTTGTAGTTGTTGTTGTAGTTGTTGTTGTAGTTGTTGTTGTAGTTGTTGTTTGATGCCAAGTAAGCAACCCAAATGGGCAAGTAGGCGAGTAGGCAAAGAACAGTACGGAACAGTATACAGTAGATGTGCTAGGTATAAAATTGTGTGTATGCAAGGAAAAGTGACTCCCAACTTTACTTGTTACAATACTAAGAGGAGCAACGGCAACAAAAATAACAATACTAACAAAAGCAGCAATAATAATGAACCAACAATTCAAATGCAATAAAAAATACATAAAAAGAAAAAAAAAAGTTTTATAAGGAAAAGTTACAATAAGAAGAAAAAAAACAAAAAAAAAATAAGAAGGACGAAATGGAAAAAGTCAGTGTAAAACTTAAGGGTGTTTGGGGGTGTTAGGACACCAATGCATGAAAAAAAAAACATAATAAATAAAAATAAATAGAATAGAACGTATTCAAGTAGACGCCCAGGATGAATTATGTTATACAGGAATGTTAAAAGAACTACACACCCTTCCAACATCATACACACCATAATAAGCAACACTAGTTTGTATACACATACTCGCCACAAATATAAGCGAGTGCAAAAATAAGCAAAGGAATATTATAAATATAACTAACGAAAGCCAAAAAAAAAAGAAATAAAAAAGAAAATGTTTATATGGAAATAATATTTTAGTCCGCATTGTAGAAATAATAAAAATTTTAAAACTTTTTAACACTGACACCACAGCCAAGAACTCAAAAGGAGTACTCGTAGTCGTCAACGTTGTCGTCGCCGCCGCTCAGTGGAAGTTACTATAACAGAGGGATTAAAAAAATTGTGCATCTGCTACTTGGACACGTTCCATACAAATGCTGCAACAGAAAAATAATAATAAACACAAGAAAAATTATATATAAAACACAATAGAGGAAAACTCTTTTTGGTTCCACTAAAACACACACACACACACGCATACACAAACATACGCACGCACGCACGCATACACACTCCGCAATTTAAAAGTAATAAAAAAAAAGTATAACAAAAGAAACTGATATACACAAATAACAATTTAAAATAAAAACACACATATTCACATAGATATAAAATACAAAACAAACATACACACGTACAACAGGGCAAATGACAATTGTGCAGGGTTGCACCAGTCACTACAAAAACAAAAACAAGAACAAGGAATCCTTCCTTGCTCACAAAATTCACAGCACTGCTGCGTTGCAACTACCGCGAGTCAACTGCCTTTTATGTGCAGGATGGCAGGATAGCAGAAGGGCAGAACGGCAGGATGGTAGGACGGTAGGATGATGGAAAGAAATTAAAAAAGAAAACATTTATAATTACCTGAAACTTATTTGAATTTTTAGTTATTCTTATACTACACGATCCTGCCTGCATATCATTTACTGCAATCCTGAAACCATGTAATGTTATGTTAAGGATTTGTGCTCTAAAGTAGGGTATTTGTATTTTTATTTGATGTGGAAATTTTCCATTTCGCAATGTCTATATAATTTGTATGTATGCACATGTAAGCACATTTTTGTTGATAGAATACAAAAGGAAGTGCATTAAAAAAAATAATAATAAATAAATAATAATAAAATAAAGTGCAGTTCCATTTCAATAAAATGTCTAGTCAGGGCAGGTGCTCAACCTTAATATAAACGAGCGCATATGTGTACTGCTTTTAACCCAACATTTGTCACCCGTGTGGAATTATACGATTTATCACTTTTATTTCGCCAGCACATATGCAATTTATATAAATATATACCATATAATATAATCATAATTTAATATAAGCTTAGTACGAAAACAATTGCAAGAAGCACTAATATTCGGTATACCAAAGGATTCCACAATGGATGCAAATTTAAATTATAGATATAATTCGCACATATGCAATTTAAATAAATATATATAATATGTTCATTAACTAATATGAACTCAGAACAAAAAACAATTATAGGAAAAACTAAAATTGAACATTCCAAAGACAGAGGATGAACATTCAAATAATAAACCTTATCTTAAACATTTAAATCTTATTAAAATATGTAGATAATATAATCTACACATTAATTTCGAAAACGATTCAATGCTTATATTAGTCATACAATTAACACTAAACAATATTTCACAAACAAATAGAACATAATACCATTATAATTGATATTCTTTATTAAATTGTGAAAGAGCACTGCGACCACAACAATCATTCCCACAACCTAAATTTTCAGTCATACAAGCATAGAATTACTATTGCAGTAAATTACGAGGAATTCTTTATCGATATTTCCTTTAAAAAAATTCTTATTATTCAGTTAGCTACAGTATTCTTTAAGAATGACAGTTTTATTTTAAATAATATAATATATACAAGTAAAAAAATGTTAAGTAACAGATACGATATGTACAGTTAAACATAACTGTGAGGAAGATATTATTATTATTGAAATTAATTGAATGAAATCGCCCAACAGCCGGCACTGCGGCCAGAAGAGTCCTTTTGTACCGATTTCACTAATGATTACACAAAGCCCTTAAAAGCTTTGTCCAGAACTAAATCTAGGGAAGAGCTCTTAATCTGTTATGGTCACAGAAATTTCATATGAAACAAGTTTCTTCTGTGAGGAAGACATACTAAAAACAGTTACTGGTTGTTCTTGACGCAGAGATAATATACATATACAACAAAATGATAACCCATTACTGTACTAGTACAAACCTTTTCATTTAATACAAAGTACTGGTATGACAACTAGGCTTATCAACATTTAGCGCTTGTCCCGATTCCGATTTCCTGGGCACGCCCATGAGAACTGCTTATAGTAAAGACTAAACACTATTTTGAAAACTTTTTCTACTACGCCATATATTTATATAGCTTAGTTTTTAAGAAAGAAACTTGAAAATTTTTTCATGAAATAATAAATAAATAATATTTAATATACACAAAACAATTAAGCGATGTATTATAGCACTGTTATGAACTCTTTAGCTTTGTAAAAAACACTGAAATAATGTCCATGCTTAATAAAACTTAGCGCTGCAAGTTTTAAGCGGTTACCATTGTGTGACACAGTGTACCAGCTTAAAGATAAGAAAAAAAACACATTTTTTTAAATACAATCTGTTCGGTTTAACATATCAAAGAGAATAATCTAAGACACATTTTTTAAAAAAACAAAATTTGTATCAAACAAATAGACATACATTTATCGCAGTTTAATGTAGTAAATATACATACAACTATTCCGACGTATCTAACGTCAACTTTTCAAAAAAAAAATTTCTATTCTAAACACTTAACTGCGAAACCCTCCTTCCGCTGTAACTTGGTTCTCAAAAAGTTTTTTAATTTAAACTCTTTTAGGTTTAACACAGGCTAACCAGTTCTTTTTTCTTCTATAACTCTACTACCGATGTATATCCAAACTTAAAGCTATGTAGGTTAGGTGAGGTTAGGTTACTGGGGCCGTCCGAAGACTCACTTAGACCATGAGGTCCATTGTGATACCCTAAAGAATTTGACACCTGTCCCTATATCCACTTGGTATTGGCTTCAAAGCCATTGGCACGAGCTATGGAAATAGAATCTAGCTCTCTTAGTGAATAGAAAAAGTGTGACCCTAAGTAGGATAGTCTATGTCTTGCGAAGGCAGGACACTGTACCAGAAGGTGTGTTGGTGATTCCTCTTCCATGCAATGTCTACTATGTAAGGAAGTCCTGATGTTGAGCCTCACGGCATGTCCTCCCAACGGACAGTGTCCCGTAATAGTTCCCACTATCCTGGATAATTTTGCTCGGGATAAGTTGATTAATTCCCCCGATCTTTTCTTACTTATTTTTGACCAAAATTCCTTGATTTTAAGCAGTTGGTTACTTTTGACCATCTTCTTTCAAACATTTGATATGTCCATAATTTTATTTGGTGCTGACAAGAAGCAACTGGTATACCCACACTTTCTTTCCCAGAAGAATTTGTGCTGTCGTACCATGTCTTGCTAATTCATCTGGTATACAGTTGCCTTGGATGTCCCTATGTCCAGGGACCTAAATAATTCGTATCCGAAAATATTCAGCCATCACCATAAGTGATGTAAGACAATTCAGTACTAACCTCGAGTTAAAGGTCGACGAGTTTAAGGATTTTATAGCTGCCTGGCTGTCAGTGAATATGTTTATAAATTTAACGGAGGAAACATTGTGTTTCAGCCAATCTGAAACTTCCAATATAGCAGATACTTCAGCTTGAAAAACGCTGCAGTGATCCGGTTGCCTGAAACTCATACTGAGATCTAGTTCAGGGCAGTATATAAAGATATGTATATTATCCATCTGTTCAATTAACTCAAAGCACACACAAATTATATTCAAATGATATATGTATCCGAACCATTATCTGTCTTCATATTGACTAATTTTTATATCCTCCTTTTGCTTCTCTAAACCTTTCCCACCGGTATTCATCTTGCCAAAATTCAGGGATGTTCCTTAACATTTCCACATTGAATCCCTCTAATATTGTAATCAGTATATACTACCCAAAAAATTGTACCCAAGAATATCAATAATACAATTTATAAAATCATACAATTTATACATCAAACAGTTTATTAGAACTAAGATTTACTATAAGAAATGCATATATACGACTGACTAAATGTTAATTTATCATACACTTCAGTAAATATTGTACTATTTTTTTTCTTTACAGAAATTGTCGAGTTTTAATGTGAAGTGTGACAATTACATATCTTTAATCGTATCGCAACTCATGTTTAAATCCATACAGACGGTGTAAGATGGAAGACTAAAAACCAATATTAGATAACGTTAAAGAATATTCACGAAACACATCAGTTAAACAGATGGTTTCGGATCTACGTATTTATATACAACAAAAAACATTATTTTTTTTTAGCAATTTAAAATATGTTTTGATTTGATTATTTTTAAGAAAAAGTTTGTTGTCATGGGCGTTCCTCACCAACTATAACAGTTATTATAAAATTTATAGGAATATTATAAAAACACAAAACTAAAATAAATTTAAAATTTTTAATATTGGTGTCATGAGAGCATCTTCAATGTCAAAAAAATAAATAAATCGAAAAAAAATAAATAAAATAAACATTTCGTGTTCCTGATTTGGCAGAACTGTTTCAGTTTATATATATTTAGTTTAAGGCTTGTCATTTTACATTATGGACAATGCAATGCGTAGACTTAAGTTGATTGGATTCACGAACAACAACGTTTGGATAATAATATTTCGCATCGAATTTTCTTCAGTGATTCAGTGAGTAATTTTTTCGCTTGATGGATATGTCAACAAACAAAATATCCCAACTGCATCAATTGTTATCACAAAATGTCACTATATAGTACGGAATTTAATCTAAGGGTATGCTAAAAGGTTCCTTTTCGGAAAATAACGAAGATGGCAATTTTAATCGCTATAGTCACATGATTACAAATTTTTTTGCATTAAAATTGAAGATATCGATGTGAAAAATATGTGTTTTAATAAGACAATGCTTCAAGATATATACCTAGGAAGTTCTGTTATGGCTTTTTGTGCTAAAAATTTTCCAGACGTGTACTTGTACATGATGTAATTTGACCAAAAAGACTATATGATTTCCAACCTCTAAACTATTGTTTGTGAGGTTTTAAACGCCTGTTAAAATAAAAATTTATAATAGGCGTAATTTTTTCTTTCAGAGTTGTAAAAAAACAGCATTATGTCTAGTTGAAAAAAATTGGTATCACTTTTAAAATATTTCTAATGTTTTTTTTTGTGACAAATTTTAACAAAGTTAACTGGAAATTTCGTATGTACTTCCAAAAATCGTTCACAATAGACAAATTTTTAGGTTTGGTAACCATGTGAGTACAGCTACATATTAGTTAAGCGATATGTATTAAGTTGGACTAAATAAGCCAGCAGTATTGTTGTTTCATATGTTATTTTTAAAATAAGCAGTTGTTCTTTTGTAATAAGCTTACAAAAGAAAAGGCCTAATGTAAATGGTTGCGATATAAATAAATAAAAAATAAATAAATATTACGAGGTTATTTAATTTAGATACTAGTAAGCCCTTGCATCATTAAATATTTATTATTTTATTTAAATAACAAAGTTAACCATTAAACTCATTCGAATATAATTATTACGAGGCTATTAAATACAAAAAAAACCGAAGAGAAAAAATAAAATACAATGGGAAAATAACAATTATTAAACTTTATTTTAAATATTCTTCTTTTTTTACTAATAAAATTAATTCATTTTGTAGAACAAATGCAATTCTCAATTATGTATTATTTATATAAAAAATATTATTTAGCATACTAAGTTATAAGTGTATGAACTCAATGAATAAAATGTTTATCATTTTAGACTTCCTCTGTTCTGTAGTGAGATAGTAAAAAATGAATACAATTTGTTATTTGTAATATAAATTGAGAATAAATAACAAAGTTATGGAACTTAAGTAATTAATTGCGAAAAAAATAAATGACAAAGTAAAAAAAAAAAAAAAAATGCTTTTAAGTAGAGACAATCTTTTGCTATAAAAGCGAATGACTAAACGAGTTTTTAAGCAAATTAAAATACATAAATTCTTGTACAAAAACATAATTATAAAATATAACGTTTCAGAGGAGACAATAAATAAAATACAACCTACAAGCAAGAAAAAAAAAAAATAATAATAAAATTAAATATTTGGTTATATGTATAGATACTTGAAATTGAAATGAGATACATTCAACTTATGTACAAAATCATAAAAATAAATTAAGAAACAATTTCGTACACTGTGTCCATGCATAGAAACAACAAAAAAGGTCAAAACACGCCAACTCCGTACCAATCAAAAACAATTCGTTCGTGTGAAAAAATTATGATGAATCATTTTTTATGTTTAAATGCTTAATTGTAAACTGAAATTTATATTTGTTGTGCTGAATAAGCCACTGGTAATTTACCAGTATACACAACTCTGGTTACAATAATAAGACACCATACATACAATTCGCTTCGAAGACATACAAGTATTTATGTATCTGTATATAGATTGCTTTAACTATTATTTCATATGAAGCTCAAAACAGAAACAAAAAAATTATAAATAAATAAGAAAAAAATTTCTTAAACAAACACGAACATATACTTACCAAGAATTGATGTGGTAATATGGAATTCAACCAAATTGTAGATACTGTAGAAAACGTTGTGGAAATAGAAGAGGTGATAATTGAAATATCCATATTTAATCCATAAATTCAACTGAGATTTGAACGATTGCACATAAAACGTTTTAAGTTGATTCGACTGACTTTAAGTAAGACTCCACCATCCACTTCATTTGCGTGTTTATGCTCTAAGATATATGTATTTATGCACTCTTAACCACCATAAATTTACAAATTAATTATAAGAAGATATTTTTTTAATAAAATTTCAAATGATTTATAAATTCACACACGTTAAACACGAAGTAGAAATGCTATCACATTTTGTTTAAATCAATCATTATTTTTACCGTATTTTTATTTGATTTATATATTTTTAAACATTTATTTTTATAAATAATTTATATTGATTCAATTTTGTTCCAACGTTGGTTTTTTTCTATTAAATTGGCCTGGATTTGGGTACAGTAATACTGACAGCAGCTAATATCTCCTCGTAGCTCTGTAATGAAAAAAAAACTTTGTTTTATTTTTATTTTATATAAAATATAGATATATATATTAGAAAATTAAAAGATATCACGCCAATGCGAATAACTCTTACGCATATAAACGCAAGAAAAGTTATATGTACTTTATTATCAATTAAGTTTTGAATCGGTAAAAACTGTTCGTTGATGGAACGATGTGCTAGGATTAGGTTAAAGCCTATTCACACAACACACTTAATTATCATTTTCATTACAACTTAGGTCGTTCGATTTGATGCTTTAAACAATCAAGTTGTACAAGTACAATTCGATTCTGTACAACAATCCAATAAAAATTTCGATTGAATTGTAAAGAAGAAAATAAAAGAAAGAATAAAAGAAAAGCAAGAAAAAAAGAAAAGAAGAAAAGAAAATAAATAAAGAAAAAAAGAAAGCAAAAGGGAAAACGAAAGAAAAAAGGGTAAAAAGAAAGAAAAAAAGAAGAGAAGAAATAAAGAAAATAAGAGAAGAAAGAAAAGAAGAGAAAAAAAAGAAAAGAACAAAGACAAGAAAAGAAAGAAAATATAAAAAGAAGAAAAGAAAGAAAATATAAAAAGAAGAAAAGAAAGAAAATATGAAAAGAAGAAAAGCAAGAAAATAAGAAAACAAAGAATACAAAGAAAACAAAGAAAATAAGAAAACAAAGAAAATAAAGAAAATAAGAAAAGACAAAAATAAAAAAAAAGGAAAGAAAGAAAATAAAAAAAGAAAACAAAGAAATAAAAAAAAACTAGAAAAGAAAGAAAACAAAGAAAAAACAGAGAGAAAAAAAAAATGAATGAAAATAAAAGAAACGACAGGAAAGAAGAAAGACACGAAGAAAAGAAACGAGAGGAAAGAGGAAGACAAGAAGAAAAGAAAGAAAGAAAAGAAAGAAATAAAAGAAGAATAACAAGAAGAAAATAAAGAAAGAAAGGAAAGAAAAGAAAAGAAAGAAAAGAAAGAAAGAAAAGAAAGAAAGAAAAGAAAGAAAGAAAAGAAAGAAAGAAAAGGAAGAAAGAAAAGAAAGAAAGAAAAGAAAGAAAGAAAAGAAAGAAAGAAAAGAAAGAAACATTAAAGAAAGAAAAGAAAGAAACATTAAAGAAAGGAAAGAAAGACAAGAAAGAAAAGAAAGACAAGAAAGAAAAGAAAGGAAAAGTAAAGAAAGAAAAAGTAAAGAAAGAAAATATAAAGAAAGAAAAAGTAAAGAAAGAAAAAATTGTATTTTTAAAACCAAAAACTCTATTATTTACATAATATTATTTTAAATATAGCAATCTCGCACAAAGAAACTCTTATGACTCATAAAGGACTGAATTAAGGGATTTCCTTATAATCACAACCACCTCTGTTTAACTATTAGATTTCAATGACGAGCGAGGTTGGAGGGTTTTTTTAAGTGAAATATTCTTAGTCTTAACAACATTTGCAGTAATCCCACTAAGGACTATTAAAATTCTTATTATTATATTAATTCTTATTATTCTTATTATGATTCTGTTTAATAAGCTTAATGTGTAAAATATTAAAACTACGTCAAAGCGAAATAATCATCAATTGAACTTCATACTGATATCAGAACTAAGACCACATCGATTTGGTAAAAAAGTTGTAAAACTGAAGAACAAAATCTGAAGAAACTTAGATTTCATTCAGCCGTTCAGCTGTATGAAAGCAAATAATACATTCGCCAAATCTCCCAGATTCAATGAGACTGATTCTATATAAATGTTTATCTCACCGTCAAAATTATGGTATAGCAAATTCGCTTAACTCTTTATATTGACTCACGCAATACCATTGCTGATAATCTGCTAGAATAGAAACGAAAAAATATCAAAGTGGGCCGATATATATTTTTTTTAAAAAATTTAAAAAATATAACTTTCAATTGCACAATAGTACCGAAATTTTACTTTTATTGATTATGGTAAACGATATCACAGTGGATTACGAAGGACAAAAAGCGAAACCTTTAACAAACAAAATGCCTACAAGGAAATTTAAGGACTATCTCAAGTTTTGCTAGAACTTTTTTCAAGAAAGTCTACTTTGTCATTGAAATTATTTGATATCATAAAAAACAATGACCTAATATTTGAAGTGCAATTTTACACATAATAAGAATAGACTTTACGCTTATCTGTAAAATGTGATTTTGTTTTTGAAAATCTCTTTTGAAACACTAATTTAAAATTTACTTATTAAAAAAATATATAAAAATACATTAACACTTATACATATATCCATCAAAGTTATAAGGTTATTAGGAAGACTAGACGAAACTGTAAAGGTGCAAATAAAGTGAATACTATTAATTTCCAAATCATGGATAGGCTACCTATATATAGGAATCTTTTTGTCACAGAGCACACGAGTTAAGCTAGACTAGTTAATCGAAGCTATGTACATTTTTAAGTTATACAATTATCTATTCCACCTTTCTCACTTGAAATTGAACCGGGATATTTGAATTTTGAAGTATCTATTATTGATTGAATAATTGAAATTGGCTGTAACTAAGTACCGGTGTCGCTAAATAGTAAAAATAAATATTTGGTCTGTTTACGTTTCTTTATATTATAACATTACTGATTATAAAACGATTTCTTTTGTTTCATTTTCAATTTAAAACATCAGATTAGTATTTCATCAACTCTTGTCCGTAGAATTAATATTTCAACGCAGTTCTTTCTGAATGTGCGTTGTTACGGCCCATTCTAAGTCCACGTTATATAAGTGTCACGGGCACGTCATAATCAAAATTGTAGTTGCTTTCATTGCAAATAAAAAAATTGAGAGTAAGAGAAAAAACAATTGTCGATTTAAATTCGGTCATGAGAACTGAGGTTATCTCTGCCTCGTCAATTAATCAAAGCTGTGTTGTATATATATATTTCCTTTAAAATTTGGGCTCAACAAAAAACTACAAAATTAATAACATATACATGAAATAGACAAACTGATGTCACACTCCTCTGCATAGAATGCCGTGACACTCTACATAACATGGGCCTAAGTGATCCATGATGATGTTGGAGAGAAATGGATTGAACGCAAAATCTGATATACACTAAACTCTTACTATAATGCCATGTGTGGGCGTAGAAGATTGTTCCCATTAAAGTAGTATATTTGGCAAACATATCTTGGATTAAGGTAATGTACAGCTTTGAAATTGGTGTAAATCTTAAAGAACTCTATACTAAGTCCCTTGGAACTCTAACAATTATTTTTTTTTACATCTTTTTAAGCCATGTGTAATTATTTCTCTTTGCATCAATACTTTTCAATTAGAAAAATAGTGTAAATAGTGTTTACTTTATGTACCATAAGTAATAAAAATCAATATTATGTCAAGTTGATACGAATTTTAAATTTTTTTCAATAGAAACAACTCATGGCCTTATCATTATCAATTATATTATATAAAACATTTGAAATATTTTGCAAAGTACAGCGAATAATTCTTACTGTCACACATTTCTAATTATTATTGCAAAAAAAAAAAAAAAAGTAGTATCTGATGCAATTATAAAACTTAAATGTAAAAACTATTTAATACACATGTGTACGTGTATCAATTTTTCATTATAATTGTTAGTCAGTTATTTAAACTACATTGTTGTTGTTGTTTTTATTTTAATTATTTACAGAACTATCAATAACTTAAATATTTTTCTATACAATATGTATGTAAATATCCATTATTTTAAAGCACTTTAATAATAAATATTTGCGCATTTTTAAAACGATTTCATGTCATTTAACATTGCGCATTTATTTATTAATAGACAATATACAATATACGATATACAATATACAAATACAATACAAATTTTATATAAATAATTTTTATTATCCGATTTTCGTTGTTGCTTTCGGACAAATCTACAATTAGTTCTACACAAACGAACGTGCTGAACTCGCTCAACTTAAAATTGCTATCAATTATTTTGAATTTTCATCATAAGATATTCAATTTAAAATTCTAATTAAACACAAACTAAATTTATTTAAAATTATTTAAACATACCTATATAATCTTGCTCTTGTGTGCCTACAAATGTACATGGTACGTACGACGAGTATACTCGTATGTACTAAAAAATAATTAAATGAGGTTGTGTCTGAGCAAAAGAAAATTTATTTCAAACGTACGAAATGGGCACAAATTCATACAGAGACATTAGATTTATAGCTAAAAATCATTTCTCCTACACAATTTAGTGTGATCTGTTTTACGTTAAGTTGTTTTATAATCCAGAAATAGATTGAATAATTTAAGTAAGTACATTTTTCTTTGTGAATCAGTTAACACCAGAAGTACGTATTTCATGCAACCATGTAATTTATAATGCATAAAATCATATAATTACTTCATGGATAATAAAAATATAATAATATCACTGTACACATATAATAATTCCTTCAATTGTGAAAGGTGTGATAGCATATACTATACTAAAATTTATACAGATATAATCGTACTTATATCACAAGAGTTTATACTATATTCAAACCTAGCTTCATTAATTAAAAATCTTAATTTTTTCTTTTACATTTATTATTTAATGCTAAATGGCTTCTTTCCATTGACCTACAGCTCAAAACAATAAACTCGCTATAAGATTGAAAGAAACTAAGTCCGAATGAGCAAAAATATGCAGAACTGTTATCCTACGAAAATAGTGTAGAGTTAATGACTATATATCCCCTGCACTGAGCAATAACTTCGAAACATCCTACCTTCTACATCGCATTAGAGACCTAATTAAGAGACCTAACTCGCTAACTTAAAAATTATTCATTAAAAACATTTAAGCATTAACAGTTTCGAACAGATGGAGTATAATCGGAATCGAACACGGAGATTAAGTATTTTAAATGTTCGAACATGTTCAAGTTGCTCGAATAGCAAATCTACCATGTTTCATTTTATTTTGCATCTGATTTACGCAAGCATAACAGGATATCTACCGAATAACGGGTTGTTAGAACATTTTCGAATAGCTCGAATAGCATTTTTGAAAGACATAAATACGCTTAACAAGATATGAGATTCGAATAAAAGGTTGTTTGAACATTTTTGGATAGCTCGCTAGAGTAAAGCGATACTCAAATCGATATGCTGGAATCTTCAAACAGCTCGCCTAATATTAAAAGCACTACTTTTTAACAGTGGATATGTTATGTTATACATATAAATGTAAATAACTTAAAGATCGTTTAATTTACAATGGCAGCTAGATATTAAAGTATATTTTATTTAAATAGTCGAATGACTATCCAAGGACTGTAAAAACTTTTTAATCTTTAATTCTAATCTAAAAGCATAGTTTACATTAGAACGGATACAAAGACAAGCAAACGAATAAGACTAGATCTATTCATTTTCCCAAGCTATCACTGCAATATCTTTCCGAAAAGCAAAAAATGATAGTTTTTATTGTATAGATAAATAATAAACAAATAAATAAATAAAAATATATATATAAAAAATAAAAATAAATATATATAAATAAAAATAAATATATATAAATAAAAATAAATATACATAAATAAAAATCAATATATATATAAATAAAAATAAATATAAACAAAATTAAAATAAATATATATAAATAAAAAATAATATAGATAGATAAAATAAATATATATAAATAAAATTAAATATATATAAATAAAATTAATATATATAGATAAAAAAAAATATATAAATAAAAATAAATATACATAAATAAAATGATAATATATAAATAAAAAAATACATAAATAAAATAAAATATATATCAATAAAAAATAAATATATATAAATAAATATAAATATTTGTAAATAAAAGTAATATTTATAAATAAAAATAAATATATATAAATAAAAATAATAATATATAAATAAAAATAAATATACATAAATAAAAATAAATATATATAAATAAAAATAATTATAAATAAATAAAAATAAATATATATATAAATAAAAATAATTATAAATAAATAAAAATAAATATATATATAAATAAAAATATTAAGTGGAATCAATTTGAAACTACATTATGCAATTGTATATATATTAGCTTAAGTAATTTGAATACGTAGTTACGGCGCTAAAGTCCCAAATTTTTATAAAACGCCTTTGCAATAAGAATCCATGAATTCATTGTGATAATTTTATATAATATAAATACTACACTTTTGATAACATATATTCAAGGTTTTAATAAAAATAAGTTAAGTCACATCATTTAAGAAATTTAGTTTTTTTTACTATAAATGAATCACATATTCAAACTTTTTTTCAACATTCACCTAAATTTATCTGAAGTTATTTTAAACTAAAATAATAATATTTAAAAATATTACGTCTTAAAGATATGAATTTTATAACTGATAACAAAATGTAAACAAATATAAAATTATATAAATAAAATCATTTTAAAAATACTACTTTCAACACATAAATATATTTATATTTTATGATATAAAACATATTTTTTAATTTATACAAGAAAATAAGATGGAAAGTGGGAAATCGGATAGTGTTGGCGTGAAAAATTTAATTAAAAATATACACATCAAAAGGCTTATAATAGATTTGATTTAGAGAGATATTTCAGAGATGAATTATTTAGAGAAAAGAACATATTACTCATATTTTTTAATTAATGTATTGGAGTGTTTGTTGTCTGCGGTTTATAAAAAAATAGGATTCAAGACCCAAAAAAAAAATTAATTTATGAAATTGCATTAAAATTTTAATAATATATAAAAAACGCTTATTAGACTCTATTTAGTATAAATTCTTTTAATTTTATTAAGAATTTACGAGTTTTACTATGTTTTATGTAGTGATATGGACAGAAAAGGCGCCATATACTAAAGAATAGAGGAAACAAAATTCTTATAGCCTGTGAATATTTACAAAAGCTGTGATATGTTATGAAGAATTAGAACGATGCTAAACCAAAGATAGTCGCAGAACTATCCTACTCCCTCAAATTACAGACCAACTATCGTAACTATAGAATCATAATACTTTGAAAGAGTTATTTGCTTTGTGGATCAAATTATAACACATTTTTGACTTAGATTTTAATCCAATTTTTATTTTTACATAATGTTTGGATCTTGATATTAAGTAAGGACCAGGTCAATCAAATGTTATGTCAAACATTTTACAGTACTGGATGGTTTTGAGATAATTTGTTCTGACTTGTCGGTACATTGCCGGCTTAGTTCGATAATAACTAGATGTTAATTTTCAAAGCGTCAAGAGTTTGAGAATTGTCTTCAAATCCTTACATTGATTACGATCAAACAGATAACAAACTGTGAAGTTTTAGTAACATCACAATTAACTCTAATAATAATGATCTTCACATAACCAAAACGTGAAATCATATGCGTTTTGATGTTTTCGTGCAACAATGCCAAAATTAACGCTATTATGTGGATTGTAGTACCGTCCTGTTCAAATTACATATCATCTATATCCATATATTTAATTTCAAGCCAAAAAAATTTATAACCACTTGGCAGTAACGATAAGAACCGGCGGTTTATATCGCATCTTCGTCATTTTCAAGAAAGTTCGAGCCTACACGCCTCCAAAATAAATGTGGATACATTAATACATATAATGAAGAAATAATGTTCTTTTGATATTTAGTTGTGGATTTTTACCTCTCCAGATGCGACAATTTGGTTTGTTGACATAGCTGCCAAGTGAAAAAAGAGTCTCATAATTGAAGAAATATCGATGTACCCATTGTAGGAATACCAATTTAATAGAAAGTTTAGAATTTAGAATTTATATTGCTGATGATAAACCTTTATCTAAACCAGATCCGCGAGATGGTAAGAAATAGTCCATGATTCAAATTTAACAGGCATGGGTACATAGCTTGTAGGTTTTCGACTGAGACCTCATTTATTAAAAAAAAAGCACAAAAAATTCTCAAATAATTATATGGTATATTTATTATATAAACAGATATGTATGCACTCATTATAATTATACCAGAGCTGCATAAAGCATATTAAAATAATCATACAGTTTATTAATCTTAAAATTTGTGGTCCATACTAAAAACAAAAAAATATCATAGTGGTCCTTGGTCAATAAAAGGTTGGGATCCACTGATCTAAATATATGTTCGACATATATCACTGAAATAGTGTTATCAAATTAGAACCACTATACCATATTATTATTACAAATAACAGAACTAAAAATTGTCACCCGTTTTTGCATAATTATGTATAAATAACAGTAAATTATTTAAAAATTGTACTTTTTCTTATTATGTATATATAAAACTTTTGATTAAATTATTTTAGAAAACACATCTATTAATTTATAAAGACATTTTTATCTATTGAATATGTTATAAAAATTATCAACTCGAATTTTGTCAGGAATGCACTTATAAATATTGCTTTGAAATATTACAACACATATGTACTCTTTTTCATGTATTTATGTGCATTGTAATATTGAAAATTCTTTAAAATAAATATAGAACAATGGGATTACGACGCACTAGATGCGTATATTGGTTCAAAAGTTTTTGTCTTCTATAACAATCAAATACTATTTTATCACAAATTAAAAGCAATCTATAAATATTTCTGAAAGTGATTTTTGTAAATGGATTAGAAAACAACAATGCATATACCACAGTAACAACTCAATTCACATAATACGTAAATAGGTATTAACTTTTACCCTCTAAATGAGCTTTAATATTGAAATTGACCTACAGCTAAGACAATATCTGAAAATTTTCTACCTTGTTAAATCAAGCAATATACATATCTGCAAATATTGTAAATAACCGATAAATTAAACAATATTCAAACATTAATCAATTTTATTATAAAATCAATAGAAATAAACAACCTATTACTTTTAAGAAACATTTTATCTACTGTTGTATATATTTTAAATAAATATGTATGCATGTATTTAAATATGTAAATATTTATTTTATACACATTTTGAAAAAATATTTCAAATTTGCTGATAACATTGAAATTGGCTCATTACTTATAAGAACAAGTGTAGGTAGCCTTGTGTTCAAGTAAGCAAAAAATTTTAAACAAATAAAAACGAATTATTTTAATTCTATTGAATTTTGCGGTAGTAAAACATTTATAGAAAACAGAATAGCTTTTTCAGCAGAGCCGATTTCCAACTGGTAAATTTGTAAGCAAATTTAAAACAATTTAACAAATTGTCGTGGGCTTTTCAGTATAAATTCTGATAATACTAAGCAAATTAAAAGATAAGCGTTATTGTTGTATAAATTTGCATTAAACTTTATTGACAATTTCGTACTCGTATGTGACAAATAATTTACGTATTCACACACAACGAACAGGCATATTAAAATATAATTTATCAAAAAATTAAAAACAGATTTTTTTAGCACGAACGAACATATTTGTTAAAATCGAAGATACTTTGGTATTTTTAAGCAAATTAGTCATTGAAAAAAATAATAAAATCATGCATATATATTATATGTATATGTATATAATAATACATACATATATATTTATAATATATCAAATATTATACAATGCTTATATTTAAGTGTTTAAATGAGGCACAAAATCGTGTAAAATCTTTTCTTGACATTTTAATATAATTTATAATTTTATAATAAATATAAAAAATATCCATCAAGTCTGATAAATACTATATGCGTATAAAAGGAATCCGAAGCATCTTAATATTATTAATTCCAATTTCAATTAAATCAGAATAAAACTTGAAGAAATACTTAAAGGTAACAGGCATCAAAAATTGCTGATATTTTGATAAATTCTTAATAGATATATTTAAAAAAATTATTAAACTATTTCCTAACAATCTTAATATTAACTTATGTTCATACATGGAATTACAACAGTAAAGAGCAACAGTAAAAAGTGCACATTATTGTTACAAGTATTCATTAATAAATAATTAATGAATAAAATTAAATTAAATATTTATATTTTTTAGCGAATTGGATTTATATTAACAACAACAAAATAACAGTTTTTATCGCTGAAGAAGATATGCCTAAACACGAAAATAAATATCCATTAATATCGTTATGAAGATCCCTCAGTTTAAATGAGAATGTAGATAAGAGGAAATAAATTTAATAAAAAGAGCATAAATTTATTGGGCCTAATCTGTAGAAAGAGTTAGTTCCTTGTCAGCTCAGTTCAGCATGAAACCACAATCAGCCAGTCAATTGGGATTTTTAAAATAATTTTCAAATTCAGAAATTTTGATCATCCAAACGCCTTTGATATATATTAACATATACAATAGATACTAAATAGATACTTTTATAGATACTAAACCAGCAGTAATATACAGTAATCTTGATTCTTTCAAATTAACAACGATAATTTCACTATTGTTTAAAATATATAGTAGGTAGCTATTATAGAATTTATAACATACTATTAACTAAAGTTACAAATAACTCACAACAACAGAAGGAAAAGAGAGGATAAAATTTGTTCCAATAACGACCGAGTCTTCATCCCAAGATCTCTTGTCAAACAAGACAACCGAACACCAATCACAACAGAGACTATTATAAGAAAGAAAAGTGTCGGGAGTTCTAAACCCATTTTTTCGTTCTGGATCTACCTTCATTCAATCACATCATAACCCATATATTCGCATTGCAATTCGTTTCATGTTTCTATATAAATCTATAGCTATATAAATCTCCACTGATTACAAAGATATACATTTATAATGTAATTATACAATAACTTACGATAAAATTAAAAAATGTAAGGTCTTGATTATCTCAGAAATTACAAAAAAAACTATAAATTAAGCGAGTTTATTAACTTCGTTAGTTGATCTACCAAATCTGCAAATTTGCAATTTATTTATAATATGACTATATTTAAGAATTTTTAAAGCAGCTGTTTAGTAATAATTTTAAGGCAATATGGGTTCATATATTTCGCATTTAATTGCGTAAATGTATTAAGAATTATTATTATTATCTGTGACATATGTTATGTTTTCTTTTGGACATTTTGTAATTTCTTTTTTTAATGAGGGATGAGAATGTGGCAATCATCCAAACTAAATTTACATCAAACGAAAAATTTAAACTAAATTATATTTCAGTTTAGCATAATTTTATTATAGCATAAAGTGATTTCATGTTTTTTTTAATTTTAATTTTGTTCATAAGCAAAAGTAATTTATCAAAATGAATTATAAATACCTACATACAAACATGTCAGTAATTTTAACAATAAGTAAGCAGTTTATTTGTCTTTTATATAAAAAACTGAAAGTGTTTCAAACTCACAAGTTATAAATGATTTAAAAATTCTACTTCAAACAAGTCAAACTGAATATACTCATCAAAAAAACATATGACGAATTAGTCTATTTGGAAAATTTTTGTCAAGAAATACAAAAGATTTCCATATAGGTTTAGTATCTAATTTTTTATTTGGTAAGATAATCAAATGCATTTAAAGCGTCATAGCGCAATTTGATAGCGAAATCAGAAGTGACTATTTTTAAGATTATTTGAGTATCTCAATGTCAATTAATCTGTCTCGACCTATAGTACGTTATAATAAAATAGAACGACAGTAGACGATAAAAGACTGCTCAGTTAAATATATCAAAAATAGCCGTGCAAATTAATATTTTAAAACAATTTCGCTTGATAGAGTCAAGAAACTAATAGCTTCCACGTACGCGGTCTATTGCCCTGTAAAAATAGCCTTAGGGACAATCTTACACCGACTAATACAAACATTGAGCAATTTTGCATTGCATTACTTTGTGTGCAAAGAATTTGAAGATCGGATTGAACTTGTGTTGTTTGTGTTTTTATATTATTTTGCTTTATTTCTGCTTTGATTTACTAATGACTTTTAAGGTTGTTAAGATAACAACCTTAATTTTTAAACAAACTAAATAATCAAGTTGCTCAACATAGTGTAGAGGAGAACAAGACAGTAAGAAAATTTAGGCATTCAGAGAGCTACAAATAGTGATCAAAAAAAATTCAGGCATTCGGAAAGCTACAAATAGTGATCAAACACCATTATCTGTGATGGCTTCGACCAGTGAAACGATTGACGTTCGCTTTAAATTTACTATTTTTCAACCATTAAGTGCCAAAAAAGGATTTGGAAAGTCCTTTAAAAACCTGAACAATAAAATATTTTGAAAAAGAGTATGTATGTTTTAGCAAGATTTTTTACCGTAAGAAAAACCTCGAGACGACCAAGAATGGCTGAGAGAGACAACCATTCAGTCTTGAGTTCATTTGCACACTGGCCTTTACAGCCAGCATATACACACAAACTGGACTACTTTTTAATGCTACATTCATTAAAAAATTCGTTATCATTAAAAAATTTTAAAACGTTAATGTTCTTTATTGTTAAAACCTGCAAGGATCTATAAAGCAGATAACATAAAAGGAATTATAAGGACGTATACATGGGTTAAGATGCGGATAAATAATGGTAGTATGAGAGGAGAAAGGATTCTTTAACAGTAAGAGTGTATTGAAGACGGGTGGGATTTAAATTGAAGTCAACCAGGATTAAGACGTATGTTCTCTAAAAAGTTTTTCTTTGCAAATGCATAAATATACCGCAGAATTACTTTCATAAAGCGTACGACCAGTTTGTTGATCAATGTAGATTTATGTTTTGAGCCAAAAACGGTCATATTTAAAATTCGAATGGATTTTGATGCATTGAATCTTAACTTTTTTTGTTTTAATACAATTAAATTGTGGATAAAAATAATACAGCGTTTACTCTGTAAATTCCTAGCTTTGGCCTCCAGAAGATATAGGTTTTTCGGGAGGTACATACTTTTTCGACAGTTTGTTTATCGGTAAGGATGAAACGATTTATTAAATTATCTGAGTTGAATCAAGTTGAATCAAGTTGAATCAAATGAATATCTTGTGGTTTCTTACGTAGAATGAGGTAGTAAATGGCGAAAAATTGTGAGCAGCGGGAAGTTATCTGCTGACCTGTCACTGGAACTGCCCAACCATTCAACACGTTCTAAAAATTGGAAATTGAACATTTCCGGTTCCAGACTTATATTTATTTAAAAAAAACAAGTAATATGAAATTACGAAATTTCTTTACAAATATTATTCTAAGGCAATAAGAATGTGTCACTCACTATGCAACCAGATTTCGCAGAATCAATTTCAGACTTCGCAGAAATTCTTTATTGCGTTAAAAGGGGTCATATCAAAATTGAACTGAAATTGATATATTGGATCTTGAGTTTTTTTTTGGTTTAATACAATTTAATTGCAGATAAAAATACTCTATATTATTTTTATGCAAATATTTCTTTAAAAAAAATTATATAAAACTATGAATTTAATTTACAAAGCTCATTCTAAGGCAATCAGAATGTGTCACTCACTATGCAATCACTTACATTTATATAAACTCTCACCTAAATATGTTTTTTTATCGCATTAGTCATTAATAATATTTATTTCTATTTGTACATATAGTGCAAAATTATTTATTTTAATTTTTATTCTTTCAAATTTTTGTGTGTAAGTAACTCTGTATGTGATAAAAACAGAGAAACCAACAACAAAATGATTTAGAGAAACCAACTTAACACAGACAAACTAGATAATTCCATGATTTCATTTATACTATAAGCAAGTGATTGTGCGACTGAATGCGAGTGAGCTCATTAAGTTATCGATTACTGTACAAATACGTATACGAACGAAAAATCATATACATACATTCATCATCAAAACGTATCTAGATACGTTTAAATGTCATATAGCATAAATCAACGATATAACAACAACAACAGCAATAACAATAACAACAAGAAACAAACAGTAACAGCAATTTACTTAAACAAAACAACAAAACAAAAAAAAATAAACAAACCAATAACAACAAAAACAACAACAGCAAGGGAAAAAATTTTTCGTGAGGAGACATCGTGAAGAGGGTGACCAACCGACCAGGCTCCACCGCACAATATAACGCCGCTGGTCAGTCAGCAAGCAAGCAAGTATACGTACAACCCAACTAAAATACAACAACAACAAGGTACAATTATAAATAAAAAGAAGAGAAAAAAATGAAAAAAAAAGAAAATTTATTAAACAAAAATCGGCAAATTGCAAGTAGACCGATTCGTTCGATTTTAAATTTGTGAAATAAAAACAAAAACAAAAACAACGATAAAATAAGTGAGTGACTGACTGTGTGTACTCAAATTATAGAAGCTGCCACGGTATGCTATGGCTTGGCATGCTGAAGCAGAAATTATTCGCAGATACACAAGTAAATATGTATCTCAGCAGACAAAGCAGCGTTCGTAGCAGCAGATACTTTTTAGCAGATATATATGCGAGTGCATATCATACTCGGCATATTCAAAAGCGAACAAAAAAAAATTAACAACACAAAAAACTACAAATAATAAGAAGAAATTAATTCATAAACACTATAAATGCCGATGACGAAAAGAATGAGTAAAAAACAAATATCTATATACAATATTTTTATATAATAAAATCATATTGAATTCATCATTATCAACAGCGTCGTCGTCAGCAACCAGGCAGCAGGCAGGCAGGCAGGCAGGCAGGCACATCAAACAAAAGCAGCAGAATCAGTTAAAATAATAATAACAACAACAACAACTACACGTAACAAGTATTTAACGAATTGAGTCAATTTGAACTGAACTAAAATCAGAAAAGAACAATTTGAAGGCAAAACATTTTTATAATCTTTAGGCAAATAAAAATTCATACATATTTGTATCTACAACATCTAAGAAAAGTATAAAGCAGATGGTTTGACAGACGTTCTGACAGATAAACGAACTGACAAACTTACATACATACATACATACATACATACATACATACATACGTAAGAAGCAATTTTTATATGAATAAATGGACAAGCACGCGGAGAGATTAAAAGTGGTGGCATATTTAAAAATTATTTTATTTTATTTTTTTAATGGAAAAAATCACATTTAAAGTAAAATGAGAAGAAGAAAAAAGTATATCTTTCAGATATACAAAAATTTTACGAAAAGGAATTCGTTGCAAGAAACTGATGATGGATGAAAGACTTAAAACTTATGGATTTGAGCACAGAAATGAGATACACAAACGAGTATGAGAATAATTTTTATAAGACAACAACAACAATAACAGGAACAGCTTCAGCAGCAAAAAGGGCACAACGAACGACACTCATTTTTTCCTTTTAAGAAATTACTGCAACAGCAGCAACAACAACAACAACAACAGTTCAGCTTACACGGTGTACATGAAAAATTACAGCAATAACAACAAAGCAAAGAGCACTGAGAAGCCACCAACAATATAAATTAAATTTTATGAAAAAGAAACAGTGTAACAGCAAATACAATTACAGCAACAACACTTTGTGTTGTTTTTGTTGTTATTGTTGCGCAGCAGATACCAAGATATGCTCTAGTCAGTCATACAGCATTCATATCCAATCCAACCAAAAAGACTGCAAAAAGCAGAAAAAAAAAGATTACAAGAACAACATAAAAGCAGGCAAAACAAAAAAAAAAAGCAAAAAAAACAACAGAAAAAAAACAAAGCAAATGAAACCGCCACCAATAAATAAAATAAAATGTAAAAGCTAAAACACCAAATCGAATTCAAAAAAGCAAGCGACACAACCAAACACACCGACCGAACGACCAAACGATCAAACGACCTGGGGAACGTAGACGTAGCATTGCTAAAATGTTGGTTGTTGTATAAATGATTGTTGGGATGGTTGATGGTTGAGTACGCGCCCACTGTACATTAAACTTATCGTCATACAACATACAAATGCACACTTGCTTATATATTCTATATGTTCAAATATGTATGATGTAGCAAGCAATGTTTGCTTGAAGAGAAATATGTAAACTGTAATCGCCGCATTCGTAAATGTACACGTACTTTTAAATTTGTGTATCAAAGAATAATAAAAAAAAAACAAAAAGATATATATATACGTATAACTGAAATGCTTTAACTTACAGTCAAACAATCGAATGTATAATACAGTACATCATACACCAACAACCAAACTAACAACAACAATACAATTTATACTACTCGCTGTCTGACGAAATCAAGAGAAAACGGGTTAAAGCAACAAATTTAGTGTCATGTCTCCGATATAATTATAATTATACAACTAGCAAATAAAAAAAATACTGTGTCCATAAAAAATGATATAATAAAATTTTTAAATTTAAATAAATGTTAGCTGGCTATAACTCAAAAACAAAAGCAATAACAATAGACACTAATAACAGCAACAATATCAGAAATACAAAAACAATTATCAATATAAATATGTATCTATGGCGCACAAATGCTCGTTACTGTTTGCTGACGAATCGTTTAATTCGTACGATTACAAATACAATTGAAATAATTCTTTTTTAAGTGTGAATATCCAATGTACGAGAATACCTAATACTCAAAATTGCTTAGTACTATAATAATAATAATAAAAAAAAAAACTATTGGAAATGTCTCTTCAACAAACTTCAAGAAATTTGTTAAATTGTATCTTACATATATATTTTGAAAAAGGTATAAATTGATAAGATGTGAAAAAAATGTAGAAAAAAATTAAATAGGTTATACAAAAAACATTTGGCAAAAAATAACACAATTTGTTGGATTTAAAGCAAAAAAAAAAAATAAGTAAATAATATTAGTTCAGAAATGCGCAAAAATTTATATTTCAATTAAATAAATTTTTCTGTGTCGGTGATAAACACATCAATTTTTCAGTTCTAATAACCAATGGGATTAAATTCAAATATTGTTAAAATTTTTTTCATCCATATTTTACTATTAAGCATATTATAGGGTTCGTTATCATATTTATATTTTTAATTATATAAACTTTAAATGTTAATAATTTTGTGACCAAATAATTTTAATAAGTGTTTATTTTTATATAGGCTAATTGGTCAAAACTTTTTTTATTTTATTGTTGTTAAAAATAAAAAACAAAAATTAAAAATTCACAATTTGATTTTTCAATAATTTTTATTTTTCTTCGATATTTCGACTTTAGTCTAAAGTCATCATCAGGAAACTAAAACATTATATTCAAATACTAAACCACTTATAATACATAATGGTAGACAAATGGATAAATGTGTGTGTAAATATATATATATATATATTTATATATATGTAAATATATGTAAGGAAAAGTACAATGTTTTATTATATAATACCAATGTTTAATACTAAGTTATTAATCCTGTACTTGTTTATTGATGTATAATACTTTTATACATCTGGGCACAGTTGTCAACATCAGTTTTAAAATTGAGCCTTATGTCAGGTGGAATTTTTAGAATTGCAAGCATCTCCAAGAAGTATCTTTTGCGATGATTATTTTCTTGATGTAAAATTTTTATATTTTCTAAATCTGGCTCATGGTGTGTGGAAATACAATGTGAAGCAAGGGCTGTTTTGGCTTCCACACCGACTTTATTTTTTATGCTGTGTTTATGTCCAGCCATTCTTGTTTTTAATTTATTTTTTGTCGTTCCAACATATACTTGATCACAGACGTCATACCCATCACCTTTGCAACTAATTTGGTATACTACGTTCGATTTGTCCAAGTTATTTATTTTTGATTTTAAGTTGGAATAAAGTGCGTTTATTGTATTTCCAGATCTTAGTGTGATATTATAATTTGCTTTGTCATGAATGTTAGAAGTCAGTATTTGGTTAGAGAGTTTAGGAATATGTATAATGCTTTTGTATGTTCTGTTATCCTTATTTCTGGTGTCATTCTGAAAGATGTTTATATTTTTGATAATTTTTTTTCCACATTGGAAGAGGGGAAATCATTTTTCTTTAGAATTCTTCTAAATTCTTTCTGTAGATCATTATGGAACGTTGGATCGGTTAGATGTAGAGCTCTTTTTATCATATTTTTTGCTGTATTTTGCACTACATGGTATGGATGGTTTGAATAAAAATTGATGATCCTTCCTGATGCCGTTGGTTTTTGATACCATTTGGTAAAGATGTAATTATTGTGTCTTAACAATTTGATGTCAAGGTAAGGAAGGATATTATCTGTTTCTTCTTCCATAGTAAATTTAATATTTTTATGGAAGTTATTCAATATTCTTAAAGTTTCATCAATTTTATCTGTTTTTACTATCCCAAACAGATCGTCAACGTATTTCGTCATGATTCTGGGTTTGCAGACCATTTCTTCAAGACAGTTATCTAGTAACTCTTCCATAATAATATCTGCTATTATGGGTGAAATTGGTGATCCCATCGGCATCCCTTTTCTTTGTGTATATAATTTATTTTCAAAATTGAAATAGTTATTGTCTTTAAGACAAAAGTTTAAAATATCAAAAAATAAGGCTTTTTTAATTGTTGTAAAAGTCTTTATTACGTTCCATTTTTTCTCTATAATTTTTAAAGCCAGGTCAAGAGGAATGCTAGGAAATAAGGAAGTAACGTCAAAAGAGATCATTTTCTCATCATCATATATATAGGAATTGTTGATTTTATTTTTAAATTCTATTGCATCCTTTACATTATAGATAGAGTTTTTTGTTAAATTTTTAAGGATGGACGCCATGTATTGGCATAATTTATACGCTGGTGAGTTAATGCAAGAACAAATGGGCCTAAGTGGCAAATTCTCCTTATGGACCTTTGGCTTTAAAAATTATAGAGAAAAAATGGAACGTAATAAAGACTTTTACAACAATTAAAAAAGCCTTATTTTTTGATATTTTAAACTTTTGTCTTAAAGACAATAACTATTTCAATTTTGAAAATAAATTATATACACAAAGAAAAGGGATGCCGATGGGATCACCAATTTCACCCATAATAGCAGATATTATTATGGAAGAGTTACTAGATAACTGTCTTGAAGAAATGGTCTGCAAACCCAGAATCATGACGAAATGACGTTGACGATCTGTTTGGGATAGTAAAAACAGATAAAATTGATGAAACTTTAAGAATATTGAATAACTTCCATAAAAATTTTAAATTTACTATGGAAGAAGAAACAGATAATATCCTTCCTTACCTTGACATCAAATTGTTAAGACACAATAATTACATCTTTACCAAATGGTATCAAAAACCAACGGCATCAGGAAGGATCATCAATTTTTATTCAAACCATCCATACCATGTAGTGCAAAATACAGCAAAAAATATGATAAAAAGAGCTCTACATCTAACCGATCCAACGTTCCATAATGATCTACAGAAAGAATTTAGAAGAATTCTAAAGAAAAATGATTTCCCCTCTTCCAATGTGGAAAAAATTATCAAAAATATAAACATCTTTCAGAATGACACCAGAAATAAGGATAACAGAACATACAAAAGCATTATACATATTCCTAAACTCTCTAACCAAATACTGACTTCTAACATTCATGACAAAGCAAATTATAATATCACACTAAGATCTGGAAATACAATTAACGCACTTTATTCCAACTTAAAATCAAAAATAAATAACTTGGACAAATCGAACGTAGTATACCAAATTAGTTGCAAAGGTGATGGGTATGACGTCTGTGATCAAGTATATGTTGGAACGACAAAAAATAAATTAAAAACAAGAATGGCTGGACATAAACACAGCATAAAAAATAAAGTCGGTGTGGAAGCCAAAACAGCCCTTGCTTCACATTGTATTTCCACACACCATGAGCCAGATTTAGAAAATATAAAAAATTTTACATCAAGAAAATAATCATCGCAAAAGATACTTCTTGGAGATGCTTGCAATTCTAAAAATTCCACCTGACATAAGGCTCAATTTTAAAACTGATGTTGACAACTGTGCCCAGATGTATAAAAGTATTATACATCAATAAACAAGTACAGGATTAATAACTTAGTATTAAACATTGGTATTATATAATAAAACATTGTACTTTTCCTTACATATATTTACATATATATAAATATATATATATACATATTTACACACACATTTATCCTTTTGTCTACCATTATGTATTATAAGTGGTTTAGTATTTGAATATAATGTTTTAGTTTCCTGATGATGACTTTAGACTAAAGTCGAAATATCGAAGAAAAATAAAAATTATTGAAAAATCAAATTGTGAATTTTTAATTTTTGTTTTTTATTTTTAACAACAATAAAATAAAAAAAGTTTTGACCAATTAGCCTATATAAAAATAAACACTTATATAAACTTTAATAAATCCTACGACTTTAATAAAACAACAGTGACTAATCTGTTAACAAAGTAAATCCAAAAATAATACATAATCTTATAGTAAAAATTTTACAAAGATTCACTTACTTATTAAAAAGTTGAATTTACGAAATTGAAAACCAATGATCGATCTTCGAGAAGTGAATACTAAAAAAAAAAATTGGTTTCCTCCGAGTTATATTTCAAAGAATATACAACCTTTGCAATATAACTCTGAGTAAGACAAATATTTCTTTTAATATTTATTTCTCGACTCCTCGATCATCGACTATTGGTAAGCAATTTTGTACATTTAACTTTTTAAAGTAATATTCAAAGAGATCAACCCAACATTTTCGGAGTCTTCGTCTCGCACTTACACTAAAAGCGTGACAGAATAGAATTCTCTTGAAATCATTGTTCGGAACAAGTTGAATTTTCATAAAAAAACAATTACTGTTTTATTGATCATTATATTACTCTACTCTAGTAATGCAAAAAATGCCATCAAGGCCTAGAGACTTCAACCCACTAAAAGCGCCTCTTAAGAATAAATGGAGAAGATTTGACCCATAGGGCAGTGTAGGAAATTTCATCCAGTAATTGGGGTATGAAGTTAAAGTTAAGATAAAGAGGCTGGCTATGTATTTATACATCTAAATTTATCGAAGCCAGTATTTCATACAATTATAAGAAACCAATTATAAAAAATATAAAATTTTTGGAATTGTTTTTATTATGGTAATTGTTTTATAAAGAACAGATTATTATAGCACAAGTCAATGAATAGCTGACAGCAGTTTTATTTATTGATACCTTTTAATAAGAACTGCACTGTAAACACTTGATCAAATTTTTCAATTTTTATTTTATCAAATAAGATAAGATGAGTTTGTCTCATGTGATATGAAGACAAACCAACTCTGTCTGAAATGCAAAAATTCTTCACTTCATATATTATAGGTGTAACCCAGCAAATACTCTTTAATAAAAGTCATTCAAAATTACGATCTTGTTACAATGCAAATATCTTTTACGCTCGCAATGGTCTATCGACTAGCATCTTATATCTCTATTTTATTCTATCTTTCTATCTTACTCTATCTCACATCCTTCTATTTCTATTCACTATAATATAAATAATGTAAAAACAAATTTGATAACATAATGAACATAATGTGTTTCTAACTAATATGTGTTTTTCATTAGGGTTGTTTGGTTAGTGATCAGATATCATAGCATAATTAAAGATTTTGAATTTTATTTACTTGAGAACATTTTTGCAAAAAATTGAAAAATTCTATAGTGAATTCACGCTGTTCTTTCACCCCCTATCTATACAAATTATCTATACAAATTTTTTACTTGACAATATTAATCCATATTGTTATAGCTAAATACTTCAGTTACAGTTAGATAAAAATTGCTGATACTAGTAGTAATACTATAAGGTTAAAATAATGAATCCTTTATCTCCTCTTTAAAAAAACCAGCATTCTGGATATATCATATTTCAAATTGACATTTATTTTTTCAACAATATAATTTTTTCTACAGATGTTTTATAAAAAAATTTTTTATTAAATGTTCTTATTTTTAGGTTTTTTTGATACAGTTTTTATGTTTTCTTCTTGTTTTCTTTTCAGTTTGCGTTTTTAATGCTGTTAGCTAGCACTTTGATTGTTGTTTCTTTTTGAAATATAGTATGTATGATTTAATTTAAAATCTAAACGTCTATTTGAATAGAGTAAAGAGAACTTTACTAGGTTATTTACATCAATTTAATTCAATGGCCAATGAATAATCAGTGCAAAATTTTTAAAACGGCATAATTACTTTAAAGATTTTAAAATTTTTTTTTATTCCCACAATAATATCCGTATATGGCAATTGGAATTGCATAAATGTTTTTTGGTATAACAATAAAAACCTATAAAACTGTACAGTACTTATAAGAAATATTTTCTTAGATTAGATTGTATACAAATTTTACGAAATTGAATCTTAAACCAATTAAATTATATTATAATAAGATTTATATACAAAACGCAGAATATATCTATAAGAGATTGAATCTTATATTATTTTTAAATAAATATAAAAATCAACATTTTTGTAAGTCATATATAAACTGCACTCAACTGTATCATATATAACTCCTTTCAGAGAATTACGAATTTGATATCAATGTTATTTAAATCTTTTTCTCCTCAAGAGTAACAAACATCTGATCCAGTTCACATTTGCTAAACTGCTATATTTGCCCTACATTAATTTCTGGGGTTACAGAAAATATAATTATTTTTCCTTTAAAATATATTATCTTTTAATCCTCTCAAAAATAAACTTCAATATTATTTAATAAAAAAATTCGCACCTTTTAAAGACAATGTATATATACATATATCATATTGTATGATTTACAGAAGACATTCTCAAATTTAAAGGCAGAATGTATAAGACATAATCTGTAATAACAAACAATAGACTTCCTTTTTTATAAGAAAAAATGGGTAAATGCAAAATATTAGAAAAAAAAAAATTTTTTTAAATATACGACAATTAGGAAATTTCTTCCGAAACATTAGGTCAGTCAATTGAACTTTGGCAAATCTAATAAACAAAAGAAAATATATTTAAAGAAAATATAAAAATTCCGAAAAAAAGACAGATGATTGAATTTGTACCCAAATTATAATTGGCAGCTTTACATATTGTGGCACACTTTAAAATTGACCAAAGACTATATTTAATCATCGTCGTTACAAAAGACAGGGCCTTCAGGAATACTGGTTTTTCAATTGAAGAACATAAAAGAATTACGGTATTGCATATATGAAGTATATAGAGGGATAGCAAAAAGGTTATTATGCAATAAAATTAATTGAGTGAAATATAACGGCTGTGATTTAAAATGATATCTTTTTTACTATAAGAATACAATCACCCTTAGGATGGCACATTTTCACACATTATATTGTAACGCCCTATATAAAGTTACTTGCTCAAATTAATGACAACTTGAACATTTTTGGACAAATTGAGTTTTGAATTGTGTAGATACTGGTAAACTAAAACATTTTTCATATTTATTTGCAATTTTTCTGACAGAAATAAATTTTTTTTTCAATTTATGAACAAATATTGCTATGGTTTCAAGTGTGGGAAAAATGTGTTATTTTCTTATTGCAATCAACAACTAAAGCAACGTTATAATTGACTTTATATATGTATAACTGAACTATATTATATTATATATCTTACATTTGGAATAAATAAAATTGTATATACAAATTTCTTTAAACACAAGTTAAAACGATTTTATGACAATAACTGAAATTTGTTGCTTTGAACACTATTTTTAACACTTGAGCATAATTATTGATACCAGTACTGTTTAATATACATTTTTAAAATTGTTCATTTATTTTATCTTAAATAAAATTTGTTTTTGTTGGCCCACATCAATTTAATAAGTATATATATACTTACAATATTCTCTACATTTGACGAAGACTCTCTTCATACGAAACCTCCTCGAAGTCTTCATATACAGTTATTAAAAATTCTTTATACCGAAATATATTTTAAATCAGGAATTAACATTATATTTTTGCTGATTTAATAGACAATCAGGCGTTTCAGAGTGACAGAGGATGAAGGAAATATATAATTGCTGTCAATCGAAAAGGATCAGAGAGAAAAAACGGAAATCACTTTATGAAAAAGGTTTTCTGAATAACACAGTAATACCTTAATCTAGATCACATGGACAACAGTACTACCTTCTTCTAAAACACATAGACAACAGTAATACCGTAATCTAGATCAGCAGTTAATGAAAACTAACTCGTAGTTTCTGATCAAGCTTCAGAAAATCAGCTATATAGACACTGTCAAAGAGTGAACTTGATAACCTAATAAAAATTAAATTTTAACTTGATATATACTTCTATATCCAAAAAATAGTTAAATAAACATTATTCCATCCTTTTAGACAAAATAACTATTTTCGAAAAACGGTGTAAAGCAAATGAAATCCTTTACATCATTTACTAAAGAAATTGAATGAGAAATCAATGGTAATGAAGAATTGATAAAGACAAGTTTTATAACGTTAGATATAAGACTGCAGCTCCATTTCATTAAGTTAAACAATATCACCCCTAAGTTTAAGATTATAGAAAAACAAAAATAACTTATATTTATTTTTAGTCGTAGTTAGTATTTATAGTATTTATTTATTATTATGAGATATGTTTACTATAGCACACTTTCTGATTGCGTATTTTATAATCGCATGAATGAACGATACCATCAAATATTCACTGCCTATGATCTAATTCTTGTTTAAACTTTTTTCTAGATCGATCTTTTAGGAGCATACGCACAATGCGTTTAAATGACTTTGGATATTAGACATAAAAGAGACACGTCATTAACATATTGCAAGTCACCTCTATTGGTAAATGCCACTAATTAAATACCGTGTCGGTTTTCCAATAATTATTCTATACCTCGTCAGACACTGGAATAAACAACAAATGTGGTAAAGTAGTTCAATATATTAAACAACACAGTGAAAGTTATTTTATTGTCCTTAATCTTTAATTTTTATTGCCATTAATAATTTTATTATTATTTTATTTATATTTATACTATTATTATCATAATAAAATAAAATGATGAATTATATTTATTGTGATGGTCATGGTTATATTTATTTTTTTGAGATCGATAAATAAATATAAGTTATATAGCTAACTTTAAATAATTGATTATTGTTATATAATCAATGAAATTATATGTTTTTATTTTCTTATAAAATTAATTTTTTTTCTTTGATCATAAACTGACTATTAATATAATTATATTAATAATTTTATTCACGCTTAACATTTGTTTAGATACAATACCTAATTTATGAATAATATTAAATTTATTAATTTTAAAAATTAATTAAGATTACAAATATAAAAAAAAATATAACACATTTATATTTTCATATTATTTTAATTTCATTTTTTTATAACTTTTTGTACTTTTTATTATTTTTTTAAAACATTATTTTTTGTACTTTTTATTATTTTTTTATGATATTAATTTTGATATTTTTTTTATAAAATCAATTTTATTTTTTTGGGTAAATTTATTTTATTTTCTTTTATAAAACTAATTTTATTTTCTTTTGTAAAACTAATTTTAGTTTTTTTTTATAAAATTAATTTTATTTTTTTTTTATAAAATTAATTTTGTTTTTTTTTTTTGATAAAATTAATTTTGTAATTTTTTTTTTAAAACTAATTTGGTTATTTTCTTTTATAAAATTATTTTGTTTTTTTTTTATTAAAATTAATTTTGTTTATTGTTGTAAAAAACTAATTTTCTTTTATAAAATTAATTTTGTTAATTTTTTTTATAAAATTCTGTTAATTTTGTTTAAAAAACTATTTTTGTTATCTCTTTTATTAATTAATTATTGTTTTTAATACATTATAATTATTTTTAAATATATAATTATTTTTTTAAAAAATTGTTGTATTACTAATTTTTATCAAGTATAACATTTGTTTAGATACAATATTTCAAGGTATTTCTTCTGGCAGAATTACATATTATATAATGGATGTTCGATTTATTAACTTTTAGAATTAATAAAAGTCGCAAATTAAAAAGAAAATATTATAACGCATTTATGTATTTATATTAGTTATAACTTTCTTCTTTTTAAATATATTTTTTTTTACTTTTTCATTTTTATTATAAGTTTTAATATTTCTTATTATTTTTAATATTTGTTATTATGCATTTTTATTATTATTCATTTTATTATTTTTAATTTTTCTTAATTTTTTTAATTTTCAATTTTTTTCATATTTTTTTTATTACCAAACTTTTTCATTTTTTTTAGTAAATATACAATATTGCTATTGTTTCTTATGACTGTATGTAAAATAACTTTTATGTTGCTAAAAATATATATACACCATACTATATAGATATTGTAAATTTGTATTTGATATTGAATCAACAAATTACCTTGATAAAAAAAAACAATATCCGCAGTATTTAAACTACTTTAAATTCACTTAAATGAGTAAGCATCAATTTGCACAATTTCACGTTTTTTTTTTATCTTTTTCAATAAAATTATTTTATGCCTCAAGGCAAGCTGCTTTCGAATTTAATTTAAAAATTTTTCTTTGAATTTTTTCTTCAATATTTTGCATGCGGTTTTAATTTTTACAATTTTCATTACACGACGATTAAGAATTTTCACGACTATTCCGTCTCCTTTTTTTACATTCGTACAATTATTGATTTCGCAAAACACACAATTGAGCAATAATACAAAAAATTTTCATTTCTTTTCTTATTTGCTTGGTTTCCATTCTTTCTTGCTCGTGCAAATACACAATTAAATGCCACCAAATATATCCTAAAGATACACATAAAAATTCAACCTTTATTCCAGTTCTTGTCACACAAAATAAAAGCAAAACACACTCACACACACGGCAAAAATAACACTAAAAAAAAAACAAAATATTTAAACCGAACACTCTTGTTCTCTTATAAGCAGTAGTGCGGTGTGCGCGTTAATCCTTTGTTCATAATGGCAAAAATATATATTAAAACAACAGAATATTTATGGGAGCATATCCACATACACACAAACTTACACACGCGACGCACAAGCTATCAAACTGCAGTTGTACATACAGTGTACTGAACTGAATTGCAACAGCGTATCAGCGTATATAACCGATCGACCAAGCAAGCAAGCACCTATAACCTCCGCCGGACTTCCGTACTAACCATACAACCGGCCCTGTTGTCAGCCAGTATCTAAACAGCGCGAGCGTGCAATTTAAAACGGATGTAAAATAAATACAAACGCAAAAGAAACAGAATTTTAAATAAAACACATCAAAGAAAGAAGGGACAAATTCCAACCAAATATCAAACTGAAAATCCGAATATAAAGAAGAGACATAAAATATTTTGTAATAAAAATTGTTATATTTCTCTCCTCCAACTTGACGTTTGTCTGTTTATACGTAAATGACATGTACTCCTCATGCCTATGTGTATGTATATGTGTTTGTGTGTGCGTGTGTATGTTCGTATGCATCTGTTGTATGCGTTTCTTGAATGTTACCCTGTTACTTCGAGAGGACAAAAATTCTAATTTCCTTGCTTATTCAACGAATTACCGAACAAAACTAACTACACAAAATCAACGAGTAACTTCTAAAGCTCAGGACTGAAGCAATAAACCAGCAAATGAGCGAGTTTGCTACGTTGTACGTTATACGGTGTTGTGTTGTGCTGTGCTGTGTTGTACTATGCCGTGCTGTGCTGTGCTGAGCTGTGAGCGAATAAGTTGTAGCGTGAGTGGCAGCGGCAACATATCGCGCAGCGACATCAAGCGTTACAACAACAAAAAAAACATTAGCCACTCTTTAGCTATCAAACCGTACGTACCAATATCTCACTCAGAAACAGTGCAAGCAACACAATGCCAAAATCTACAAACTTTTTGAATAAAAAAAAAATAAACAAATTTAAATGGTAGTACACTCATTCATATGAACTGGAAGATTATTTAAAGATATTTGAAGCATAAAGTCAAGGCAATATATGTACATATCATATGCAGAAAAAATTAGTTTTTGGTTTAGTTTATTACAGTTCTAGCATTTATGTATCTATTTTTATGTTAATATAGCGTAACTAACACTTCAGTTGTTAAGATTACAGCGAGCATAGCTCTTTGTGACTAATTATTGTACAGATATGAATATGAAAGTACACAGTAAAATTTAAAAACAAATAATAATGTTAATTACAAGCAAAATTTGTAGTAATTACAAAAAAACTATAATGGTCTAAAAAGATAAAAGATATGAAGAGATATAGTAACAAATAAAGTAAACAAACTTAAGCTACGAAACACACAACCACTGCTTGGTAGAAAATTTTTTTTTAAATTATTTCAAAGAAAAAGTTAATTTTGTATCTTCAACTCAGTTACATTTCGACAAAAATTCTTAGTAGCATTTACTTAAAGAGGTTTTTCGAACAGTAGTGAACTACAACAACAAAAATTCATTGGCTGACCATACACCTGTTATGAGTATTGCCAAATACCCATCATCAGTGCTCTTGTAAATAATTACTGTATTTAAATATTCGTAAATAATTTTTTGAGACTGCAAGTACCAGGAATCGAACTCGTGTCCTGCCAAATTTGAAGCTCAGAGTCAGCGCACCTTAACCAACCGACCCAAAACCGTATTTAAAAGTTTTTAATTAACAAATTTACTTGCTGTGTTTATATTAAAACGACATTATAAACCAGCTGTAGAATAATTGAATTAATTAATTATATTTTAATTATTTTTAATTTTTAAATTTCAATACTATTCTGTTTGTAGAAGCATTATTTGTTGCATGATTTGTATATTTTTTCTTATGTATAGAACCTAATCTAGGAACGTAATACTTTTTACTTAATTAATCACATCAGACATAGAAAATGTTGAAAGGTTCAAACAAAAAATTAATAAAATATGTCAAAAGTCGTATCAGAAAATATAATTTCAATAATTATTAGTTATAGGTATATTTTTGAACGAGTTAGTATTAAAATAATATAAATAAAATTTTGTCATTAAAACAATAAATTATTAAGATTATCAGTTATAATTAACTAACTTATGTAAATATTTTATATCACAGTGTAATAATAATAACTTTGGTTGAAAGTCATTAGAAATATTAAATTGTTTTATATTACTATATTTTGTCTATGTTTGTCAAAATCTTACCCAATGATATAATTTGAAATATTATTAGCTATATAATTAATTTATTTATAATGAAAGTTTAGGTAACAAAGTGCAATAACCTCGATTAAAAATTACCAGAAATATTCGGTTTATTCATATTACTATATTAGAATTATGCCAAGAAGTTTGAACGATAACAATAGCCAAATCGTAAAGACATGAAGGTTTAATACATTTCCTTTTCGAACATTAAATAATAGGTTTCCTAAATAAATAATTTCATTAATTCCTTACAGTTTTAGTGTTGTAATATAAAAATCGGTACTAAATGATGACAAAGACTATAGACCTATAGATTCTATGTGTTAAATGATTTTCGTACAGTTTAGTGTACTTCATTATAGATATCGTATTCATTCCGGACATTAATTAACTCTTACATATTTATGTGAAAGCCTAGACAAATTTCACTACATATAAACAAAGCTTCATCGATTTAATAGAAATATTAAACAGGTACTATCTTATTTCTTCGAACCATGAAAAAAGTTAAATAATGTTATAAAACACCTGCAAGTCTCTATTTACAAATGCCTTCCAATATGTCTTAAAAATTTATGAACCCGAATATCTCAACCACAAATTACAAATCATCGTTAATCTGGCCACACATACTTAAAATGTGCAACTAACATCGCTGGATAGATTTTACGCTAGAGTTCTCAAGGAACTCACTCACCATACTCCCCAAGAACAACCTCGCATAAACCGATAAAAATTTAGTTAATGCCGAATACATATAGAATGATGTTAACAGAATAATTTTTTTTTCTTTTGTGGTGAGGAGGTGGAATGCTTTAGGCACCGTTAGACCGATCGTCATCGGAATGGTGCACTCGTCTCTCTAACATTAATATGTAGTATACGGACTAAAATACCCTCTCTCTTCGGCGAGACTTATTCTTATAAATACATTGATTATTCCGTAGTAGTAAACAATACTGTCAGTTTAACCTTAAGATTGATATTTGTTTAAGTAAAATAACATCGAAAAAATTACCCCATCTCGAAGGTAATATTAAAATAGAAACATAAGGAGCATTTTAAACTAAAGAGGAATTTCTAAAAATAATAAAAATAAATAGATTGTTGGCAAAACCAATTTATTTTATATTAAATAATCCACTGATGATTCAATGTAGCATCTTCTAAACTGTCCATCAGAAAAGATAAAAATGCAGAATCAGGTGATTATCAGTATATCAGAAAAAAATCTCAGTAACTAAAATACTAACAAAAAAAGTCTTAAGACATTTAAGTCTTTAAGTATTATGATATAGCATTCTACACAATATGAAAACTGTTTTTACTCAGATCCACTTTTATTGCAATTTCATATTATTTTTTTATAATAATATTTATTAATAATAATAAATTAGTTATTCTTTGTGCTTTAGTTATTTTTACTTATTTGTTTTAAGGTTTGTTACTTATTTGTTATAATGATAAAATTAAAATTTTATCATTATAACTTTTTTAACAACATCTTATGATGTGTCATATTTATCATATTCAAATATTGCAAGCATACCAAAAAAGCATAATTAATCCGAATGTCTTATTAATGACTGAGGTGCAGTCAGTGACAGTTGTCAGAAAAGTACTATAAGACTAATCTAAACATTTTAAAAATGTATATATATAGATTAACACAAAATAATATAACTTTTCGACATGTTTGTTTGATTTCTTTCTCAGTAATATTTTTTTAATACTAATTATTAATATCAATTATTAATATTAATTATCAATATTAATTATTAATATTAATGATCAATATTAATTATTAATTATTATTATTAATTATTATTATTAATTATCAATATAATTAATAATATTATTGTTAATATTAATTATTAATATTAATATTAATTAACTATAATTATTAATATTTATTAATGTTAATTGTCAATATTAATTATTAATTATTATTATTAATTATCAATATAATTATTAATATTATTTATTAATATTAATTAATAATATTAATTATTAATATTAAATATTAATATTAATTATTAACTATAAATATTAATATTAATTATTAACTATAATTATTAATACTAATTATTAACTATAATTATTAATATTAATTATTAATATTAGTTATTAATTATTAATATTATTTATTAGTTATTAATAGTAGTTATTAATTATAAATATTAGTTATTAAATTTTAATATAAGTTATTAATTATTAATATTAGTTATTAATTATTAATATCAGTTATTAAATATTAATGTTAGCTATTAATTATTAATATCAGTTATTAAGTATTAATGTTAGTTAATAATTGTTAATATTTATTATTAATTTTAATTATTAGTATCAGTTATTAAATATTAATGTTAGTTATTAATTGTTAATATTAGTTATTATTTATTTATATTAGTTATTAATTATTAATATTAGTTATTAATTATTAATATTAGTTATTAATTATTAATTATTAATATTAGTTATTAATTATTAATATTAGTTATTAATTATTAATTATTAATATTAGTTATTAATTATTAATAATAGTTATTAATTATTAATATCAGTTATTAAATATTAATGTTAGCTATTAATTATTAATATCAGTTATTAAGTATTAATGTTAGTTATTAATTGTTAATATTTATTATTAATTTTAATTATTAGTATCAGTTATTACATATTAATGTTAGTTATTAATTGATAATATTAGTTATTATTTATTTATATTAGTTATTAATTATTATTATTAGTTATTAATTATTATTATTAGTTATTAATTATTAACATTAGTTATTAATTATTAATTATTAATATTATTTATTAATTATTAATATTAGTTATTAATTATTAATTATTAGTATTAGTTATTAATTATTAATATTAGTTATTAATTATTAATATTAGTTAATAGTTAATAATATTAATTATTAATTATTAATATTTGTTATTTATTATTAATATCAGTTATTAAGTATTAAAGTTAGTTATTAATTGTTAATATTTATTATTAATTGTAATTATTAATATCAGTTATTAAAATTAATGTTAGTTATTAATTGTTAATATTAGTTATTAATTATTAATATTAGTTCTTAATTATTAACTTTTTTTAATTTTAATATTTACAGATTAACACATAATAACATAATTTTTCGATATATCTTTTTTTTGACCTCTTCGTCAGTGCGATAACTGAAACCATTAATTTTTTATTATTAATTTTTATATAGCGTTAATTTTATAATTATTAGTGTTATAACAACACTAATAATATTAATATTATAAAAAAAAAATTTTTTTAATAATCACAATTATATAACAAAACTAACATTAAGATTTTATTTATATTATAATTTGAGCAGTAAAATATTTCAAGCATTTTATAAAAAAAAAAAATTATGCTGACGGAAAAAGTGCAGATACAATTTGTATCTATATATGCATAAAAGTTATTGTGTGTTTTTTCTACATATAAGCGATGTGAACTCTTCGAGCAAAGTGGTAAACAACCCACTGCATATTGTTGTTGGAAGTTTTGGATTATGACTCGTTTCATTCCTCATTGGTATTTATGTAGTATCTCGATACAAGTTTGTAGAACTGTTCCTCTTGATTTTGATTTTGCTCTCCTTACTTTCCGTTGCCATTTTATGACATGCAGTAAATACATACGTCAATTTTATTTCGTTTTTAATTTTTAACATACAGATAAGTACATGAGAAAATAAAACTCTAGGCAGAAAACAGCAAGTATATGAATGCCGAAGATATGGAACTGATTCGCAGATAAATAAGTACAAAATGTTTATATAAATGAATAATCAGCAACCGTATATGGCCTAAGGTGTTTATTAGTGATGTGAATCCCTGTAATTTTTTCCATTAAATAATTGTATATATTTAAATATGAGTTTATTAGTGTTTTTATTATCAGTTTTCACAGAAATTAAATTTAATATAAAATTAAATTATAAATAAATTTTTAAGTTCTGTTGAAAATTTATTGGAGGAATTGAGTAAATTTTATGTCACCAATGCTCGCTGCTAAAATGTCGTTTATATTTATAGAGAAATGTGCTGTGGGTTATTTTGACACGCTGTACTGCTTCCAGCTATACGGCAAGCTCAAGGAGTAGCATAAGGAAATGAGAATGTGTTTTATAATAACACCGAAAATACTTATGCATTTAAGTAATTTTTATTTCGAGAAAGGATGTGTAAACGAACAAGCGCAGTAAACAAAAGCACCGCCGCATGAAGAGAGCATAACTACGCCAGTTAAGAATTGCAGTAACACCATTTACACAATAAGAAATAAAAAAAAATATATAAAAAAACAATAAAAGTACTACCAACATTGTCACAGAGCGCACCACAAGATACAACAACAAAAAGTTGCAGACGAAATAAAGTTGCAAAGTTGAAACTTGTTTCTTTCTGGAAGGAATTTCAAATTGAAATTTAATGAAGAAATGATCAAAATCAATTATTTGCATCTCAATTTGCCATAAATTGCATTGCATTTTAATAGAAAATAAATTACATTTAACATATTTTTACATCTACAACTAATTTTCATTCTATCATCTCCAGAGAAATTTATAGGACTCTTATTTTATAATTACACAGATTTTAAGGTTATAAAAGAGTTCTTTGTTTGACAAAATTGAATCGTCTTTAATCAAATCTCTCACAGATTAGTTCAAGTTAGAGTGGTAGAGAGAATTGCACACCAAAGTTTATTTGAGCACAAAAAATAATCCGTTGTCCGATATGACGGATTAAAATATCAGACAAGAAATAGAACTCCATACTAATCAATCCACAGAGAGACTTTGGGAAAACAAACACACCAACTAAATCAACTGTCAATTCTTTGGGTACCTGTACATACTGACGTACACAGAAACAAATACACAGACAAATTATTCAAGAAAGGAACAGCCACACCGATGATGGGGTCGGAACTTTTCTATGGACTAGTGCGTGACCAACCAACACTTGAAGAAATGACACCAGAACACCTGATGTGTTTTTGTCCAGGTCTGGCCAGAACTAGGTTTAAGTTTCTAGGGGCCCCTTTCTTCAACTCACTTAGCGATATCTCCAGCATCAGCATTAGCCAGATTCTTACCTTTGTTAATGCCTCTGGTTGGTTCTAGTTTGACCCTCTATCTACTACCCACTTTTACGAGGTTTTTGTGGACTCAAAACGGCTTTCATCCTTAGCTAATTGAGGAGGATTCGTCCTCCCTCCACCACAACTAACTAACTAACTAGGATATAGTACGCTCCTTTCACTCATACAAATAAAGGAGAACCAGAACGAAAAGGATTACAGGGATAATATACCAGGATTAACACAATTGAAATCAGTTATTGGTACCTATAACAATAAGAGATATAAGGATAGTATGAACCTATCAAAAGAAAAACTTAGAATCAACACAGAAATCCTAACAAGGCACTGTGCTAATAGAATGGCTTGCACTAATGTACATATGGAATAGGCTCCTGGAAATGTATTTTCTTACGGAAAAGGATAGTAGACTCTAAACTACTTTTTAATGCCGCGACAGCGCTTAGAGACCTACTCTAAACCTGAAATGGGACACAATAGTCGCAGTGCCAAATCCCTTAACAATAATATTAGCACAACAACGTGTAAAAACCATAAGTTATTTTGAAGAATAACAGCTTACCGTCAGGTCGGTAAGGCCGCTTTAAACTAAATTACTAGTAAGCTATATTAGTATTTAGCGTATAGATACAGCTCTTAATAGCTGAATCTACAAAACTCCGTAGATTGTAATACTTGGATTGAAATAGCCTAATTAAAATAATTAAATTGAAATAGCTGAGTTGGAATAGCTTGATCGAAGTAACTGGAATAAAATAACGATTGAAGTACCTGAATGGAATTAGCTAGGTTAAAAATGCTATATTGAAATAGCTGGATTGAATTAGCTGTTTTAAAATAGCTGGATTTAAATAACTAAATTGAAATAGCTCGATTAAATTAGCTAGATTGAATAGCTTTATTGTAATAGCTGGATCGAAATAGCTGGATTAAAATAGCTAGATTGGAATAGCTAAATTAAAATAGCTAGATTGAAACAGCTAGATTAAAATACATGGATTAAAATAGCAGAATTAAAATAACTGGATTGAGATAGCTAGATTAAAACTGCTAGATTAGAACAGGTAAATTAAAATACGTGGATTGAAATTGCTGGATTAAAATAGCTAAACTAAAATAGCTAGATTGAAACACTTACTGACATATCATCCTATAGCGACTACTTCTCTCAATGTCGTTTTGTAATTTTTAAAACACAGGACAAGCAGTCTAAGTATATGTCTAATTATATATTTATTTCGTATTTTAAGGAAATAAATATATGATATTAGCATACTTATATCCATTTTTAAACGAATTCCATATATTAAATTAACATAAGCATATGTATTTATTAAATAACAATATTAATTGGCGTATGTTTTAGTTTCCAGTAATTTCCAGTAAAAAGTTTAACTTTTATTTAAGTTGAAAAAACAAATTTGACTTTCGAATTGTAGGATTTTAAACGTTTTGTGTATTTTTGTATTGCAAAGTAAAACTTTTTGTGTGTATCCATAATTCTACGTCTATTTTTTACACATTTGCTGCCTTCTACCACTAGCTCCCCAGCGAACCTATATATCTACAAGTACGGAATAATAGCAACAACAATAGCTGCTCAAACAATATAAACACCACATCATTTACGAAGAAAACTGTGGGAAAAATATACAATTTCTTAACGTAATGGCTAAACGAAATGGTTTGAGGAAATTAGTTGAACTTCACTTTTCTGTTTGTCCTGTGATATTCGTTATTCGCCCACTCTCTTAATGCCCCTTAATTTACAATATATATAGTTTTGTTGGCATAGCCAGTACAGCCACACAGTGCACACAGCAAAGTTTCATCCAACAATCGTCAATGTGTGCTCATTTTTATGATTTTAAAATTTTACTTTGCACATAAATCTAAAATGTTACAACGATGGCAGCGACGACATCAACGACACCGGCAGCGCCATCTGCACTTTACAGATACAGAAAGTACGACTTCACTACTATGAATCTTCGGACGCTGGGGTGAATACTTGTAATCGCAATGGAAAATAGATGGAAACGAGAAAACAACAACAACAGCAACAACAATATTTTATGGTCTATATGTTAAGTACATGTGTACACATATATGCATACACTCTCATATGCGGGACATAACAAGGAGAAGTGTCTATTCGTACTTGACAATGTTTAGTGAATTGGCATTACCAACAACAGGAACAACAGTCAAAAAAGTTACACAAAGAAAAATAATGCAATACCAAGTCCGCCAGCCAGCACGCTTCGAAGTTCTTACATTCGAACTTTATACTTTATACTTTACGCTTTATACGACTGTGTTCTGTGGACTGTGTACGGTTGAATACATTTGCTAAAACAAGAAGTTCACTCTTTCCGTAAGTGCTAAAACACTCGATTCGGATGGCCACAGCGCCACGTTATAAGAGTACATGCATGCATGGAATAGCACTTCGATACATATAAGAAGACGAAAAAGAAAAAAATTGGAGTAGATAACTTCTCTACATGATTTGTTTTTAGGTTTATATAAAGATGTATGACAGGGAATACATGCATTTCTAGGTGAAAATATTGAAATTTATAATGTATAAAAATGTAATAAGTGTTTGGACATTGAATCCAAAATTGTGATAAGAAATTATTAAGAAAATATGTTTTATACAAAGGTTCAGTGGAACAAAGTCTCATAAATATCGCAAAAAAGCCATGGTCCATATTAAGTGGTTTATTGACATAATTTTTTAATTCAGAGATATAGTGATTAATTTTCTGATTTTTAAATTCTGTTCAACATTCGATGAAATTGCAACAGAAACGTATGGAGTACTAAAAAATGTGCCGGGAGCAGAAGTCCAGAGTGCTTTATATTGCAGTGAAAGCTTAACACACCGGTATTCTTAACACACGTATCAAGATAATGCGCCAATAAATCCCCATCGCAATTCCAAAGAGTTTCTCCGGTACCCATTAAAACTATACATTTGGATATAGTCTTGTCTTCAGTAGAGAGCAAGATCTATATAACAAGAGAAAGCACCAATGAACACCCTATTAGAATTCCAAGCAGTTCTGAAAGTACCAATTAAAACTATACGTTTGGATATTATATTCTATTTAGGGGGGAGCGAGATCTATCTAACACTTCTGTTGTTCTTAGGTTTGCAGCACCCGATTTGAAAATGCAGCACCACATCCAATGAAAGAATTTAATAGTCATACTACCCTCTTATGTCTTTGTTTTAATCACAGCTATTACGACATCCCTCTCCCTTAAGGCGCCAAACTTTTTTTTTGTCAGAACGTCAGAAACTTCGCAACAAGCCCGCTGACTAATTCAGTTGTTAGGATCTACAAGTCGTTGACCAAACGTCAACATTTTAAAGTCTCTGCGAAACTCTTTAAAGAGAAAACTATTACACATAAAAACAGTATATTAAATTTTGATCGATACAACATAAAACACTCTGACAGCATGAAAGTTACCACAACAGTCGATAAAAGAGAAAATTACGTTTTCAGAACACAATGGTGATCTTTTTTCCGATTTAAAAGGAATTATTGCCAGATTATTATACTTATAGATTATAGATTATACTTATACTTATAGATTATACTTATAACTAATTAAGATGATTTTAAAAAAACTATAAATGTCAAATAATAAATGGAAGAAGTTTTAATTTAACGACTTTTTCAATCTGTCAGAAACTTTTAGAAACGAATGATTCTCAAAATGTAATTTAAGGTTGATAACGGGTTTCATTACAGGTCATTATGGTCTGAAATATCAGCTTCATAAACTACAATTATCTGCTAACTCGGAATGCAGATTATGCCTCGAAGATGAGGAAACGACCATGCACATTCTTTGTGACTGTCCAGCTTTAATAACGCACAGAAGAAACCTGTTTCATAAAGAATTTCTGTCACCAGAACAGATTAAGAACTCTTCTCTAGATTTAGTTCTAGACTTTATTCACAAAGCTTTAAGGGGCTTTGTTTAATCAATAGTGAAACTGGTACAATAGGTCTCTTCTGGCCGCAGTACCGGCTGTTGGGCAATTTTCACGTCTACTCTTTTTAATATAACTCGGAGAGAGTGAAGAAGGATTATTTGAAAGATGTTTTAAGCTTTGTTCTTCTCATAGTGCGAGGCAACACTATATATTATTATATATATATATATATATAAATATATATTAAAAACCGCTTTTAGATAAAAGTTATCATTTTAGTACTGCACAAAATATTGATTTGATATATATCAATAATAACTTTTTTGTTGGACCGCTTTCAAATATTTCAATTTAACTTTTGTTTGATTAACTAAACTAATTGGAATTAGTTGATGAAATTTTCAGTTGCTGGGTAACATTTTTTGCACTGAAATACGTTAAAATTATGATGCAGACACAGTTATTCGTGGAAATTATAAATTTATTAGTTATATTGAGGATTTGAGGGTACATCATTGTAGCCAATAAAGGTATTAAAAATACAACTTTACATATATTTAGCAATTAGACCACATAGGAAATGCTCATCTTTGACAATGGATATTACAAACAGTTGCATAAATTTAATTATAGCCCATGTGTACTGAAGTATACATCCACCAACAATCATAAACGTAACGAAGTTATGCGTATAGAGTCAGGAACTGTGGCAGAACAACAAACAAACCGACAGCATCACTACTAGCTGGTGGTAAATCCAGTCAGTCACCGCATATAGTTAATAATTTTTATTCCTTTTTAAATCATACTCATCAGTGCTCATTTTAAGCTTGTTCATACGTAAAGGATGTCGAAGACAGAAGGTTGAGGTTGATGAGCGCGTTTAAATTCAACATCACTGGAATTCTGATTTTAATGAATAAATATACGTTCATGCATACATACGTATGCAAGCATACCTAGATACATACCTCATACATCATACAAATTCAGTGTATAATCCAACAAACTGTGTACAATGCAAACATTCATATATATTTACAGTTCAATACAAGCAAATCCATCTGTTAGTCTGTTAGTGGAGGTTTGTGTGTAAATAACTTGATGGCTGCGTGACACACGTTCTACAGGAAACAAAAGTGATAGAGATGAACACAGTTGGATGGTGGTGGAATGATTGAATACCAGTGTGATTTTTATACAACATTTATCGTTTAGAGTTGTCGCATATCTGTTTGAAATATTTTGTACGTTGTAACTTGCATAGAATGTCGATTTATATGTACATCTGCTACTATTCCATGCTCATCGATTATTTATTGTAGGTGAGTTGCTAGTACTGATGAATGCATATCCTCTACCGTTCTTGATGCTCATGCAGTTCCAAAAATAATTACAAATATTGCAGTTTCGTGTGTTGTTGCAGTTCCAATAATATTTTAGTACCTTCTCTAATCGTTCTTCAGCCCGTTCAATAGCTCAAACAAAAAAGGGAACGCAAACAATTTCTTATGCGGGTGTGAGAGATTGTATCACAGTTATTTGAAATATTATTTTTGACAGAAAAACGAAACTGAATCGAAACAAAATGTAATAAAAATTTTAAGAAATTTAAAAAAAATAAATTTAGATATAAATGCAAGATATTATTATTTTTACAACGACGATAGTGTAATCATGATCACAATTATACCTTTTTATTTTAATTACATCACTGCTATTATTTTTTTATCCAAAAATGATAGTATATATCTCAAGAAATGTTAGCGTTCGAATGGAATTGCAGAACTACACTGACGATTAAAAAAGAAAAGACATATTTTTAAAAAAGTTTAAAACAGAAAGGGCAGTGCAATAAATACTGATGATTAGGTTAAATTAGGTTATACCGACGATCCCAAGGGATCCACAAAAATGACTTATATTGAAAAAAGAGAAATACAGGTAACATAACATTAATACCTATGAAGTCGATGATGAGACATACTCTATGAAATATAAGCCAAATTTTTATTATGATTCCATTGAAGGAACTGTATAACACTAGTTAATATTTAAACCAAATACTTACAGGTTGCAACTTTCATAAGGAATTTCTGTCACCAGAACATATTAAAAGCTCTTCTCTAGATTTAGTTCTGGACTTTGTTCACAAAGCTTTAACGGGTTTTCTGTAATCAATAGTGAAATTGGTACAATGGGATACTGCCGTGAACTATTTCTTAAAATTTGTTAATGGTACACAAACATACAGATCTTAACTACTAAAATTCGCTATAGGTCCAGCAAGTCTAAGCCTTGCTTTAGCCAGCCAGTAATACATTCATAAAACAGAAAGGCAAATGCATCACGATGACTGTGTTATACTTTAAGCGCATATATATATCGGCTTAATTTTTGTATGAGAGATATTGCACATAATCACAGGTATCAGATAACACTTCTCTCGCTCAAAGCCAGACTCTCCGAAGGCTCTTCAAAGTGCCATGGTACATCCGCACGAATGACATGCTAAGAGATCTTAGAATAGATCCGGTCAAAAATAAGGACAGAGCTGTGAAGCTATATGCGAAAATTGACAAGCTATCCTACTTACCACTATCTAATCTTAGAGTAATCACTAACCGCACGAGGCAGTACGCAGATCTTAGATCAATCATTGAATAATCACGAAGACTATGAGGAATACTCAAAGTAGTCAGTGAGATGGGTGGGACTCTGCAGAAACCCCCCAGTCATCATAGAGTAAAAATGCTAACTCGGAAAAGACTCCACATAATATATTGTATATTTAATATATAAAAATATATATTTATACTACTTATCCAATATATATTTATATTTCTTAAGACTTATGTAAGCATTATAAAAAGTATTCAATTTATAATATAATGTATAATCTTTTAATATTTTTTATTAGATTTATTTTTATTTTAAATATCGTTTTAAGAAATATTGAGTTTAGGATTCCCATTAAGTGAAAAAATCCGTTAAAATGATAAGTCCTTGAGAATTGTAAATGTAATACAATAACTATGACAAAAATAGTGTCGTAAGACTTATCCTTCATTGCCGTTGTCCTAAAAAAAATTCGAGTATATACAAATACATACATGTATCTATCTATACATTTTGGATTTTCATACAAATATAGATCTATTAGCAGCTGATGCATAAATTTAAATTGCAAAAAAAAAAAAAGAGTCCATAATAGTTAATGGCGCCCATTTTACTGATTTACAATAATTAATTTTTGGAGTTTTTACACAGTCGTATTAAAATGTAATTAAATTAATTTTAAGTGAAATATATTACTGTTAAAATTTGGTTAAATATATTATACAGATATTATGTAATTAAAAAATGCATAATTTTTTTGGTTTTTTTTTTGGTTTTAGTGTTTTAGTTACCATAATTTATATGAGATACGCTTGTATCAGTTTAGCAGTTAATTTAATTGAGCAAAAAGTTGAAATACTGCATAATTACTAAATTTTGGTTTATCTACCAGTAGATACGATACCAAACACTTTAAGTAAATGCCAGTTACAACCAAAAGGTTGTATGCAAAAACACAATCACGATTCGGAAAAGAGGCGATGGTGTACATCCAAGTTTTTACTGCGAAGTGGAAACGCGGTAAATTGGCTGAAGAAAAATTCCAAGAGAAAAGGTGACGCAGAGCATGTAAAGCCAACTTGAGTCGAAGTTGAGTATGTTGTGCTGCCATGAGTTTAGTGCTTTTTAATATTGTTTTTATTACTTTTTATATTTGTCTTCTCTATTGTAAAATTTTGTATCATTTATATTTTTATTCGTTTCATGTTGGATTGTTGCGCAGCAGCGAACCGAACCGAATATACAAGACAGGGAAGAAAATACCAATTTAATGGAGCACTCTCACATGTCGCTGCCTCAACTGTGGCAGGCAGGAAGGCAGGCAAGCAGGCAGGCAGGCAGGCAACAACAGCAAGAAACTTGTCTGTATTTTGCTAAAATGCTGAGATACATTTTCGCGAAGAAATGCTGCAATTGAAGTTGTTTGACCAAATCGTCAATCACTTCAATGAAATTTAAATAGTTTTTGTCCAAATAAAATATTGAGTTATTTAAATAAATACTGTGAATATACATATAACATATGAATATTAATTTCAAACCAAACATATAAGGTATATGGAATGTATACATATACAGGTATATACTTGCATGAATGCATTAAATATATTTTTACATATACATACATATATATATATATATATATTCAAACAGTAAAATATAGCAACGATTTATGATGAAACTTAAAGTAAAATAATTTTTAAATTTCTTTAAAGGAAATATAATATTTAATTGCCACCAACTATTTTTACATATACCCATAAAATAAATATACGTAAGAAATTTTTAAGATTTGATATACATATACCCAATAGAGACTAATAGATTCCAGATAAAGTAATATCTACTTAGTCTTTATAGTCACGATCGATATCTAAACTCAAGATGCTTTTGCATAAAAAATATTAAGACTACTTTGGAACATAGTGAGAAAAAACTATAGTGTTTTGAAATTAAGGTATAATGACAAATGTGATCTGGAAGTAAAGGATTATATACTTGGACCTAGGACAATTCAAATACGCAGACCATGAAGAAGATTACCCAAAAAAAAAACAAAAAAAATAAATTCACCATACTTGAAGGAATCGATTGAAAACATAGAAAAAGCTGTAAAGGAGCTATCTGACAGAGACTAGAGGTTGGAATTAAGAGATATAAGATAGAACAATTTTTCATAAGAGACTAAGATACCATAGTTACTCAGTTGAAGAAAATAACGAATCCTCTACAATTAGCAAAGAAAGTCGTTTTAAATCCACAAATACTCGTAATAATGGCTGGAAAAGGAAAAATCAAGCTAAAAAAAAGTATGCCTAATGCTAATACTGGTGATATTACTGAGTATGTCCCCAGAAACTTAAGCATATAAGATGCCATACGAATCCATGATTTTTTATTAATACATCCAAAACATAATTTTAATTTAAATAGAAGAAAATACATTTTTTAAGACTACAAACACCAAAATTATTTACAAATAATTAAAAATAAGACATAATTCCAAAATCACTGATGATGGGTATTTGAAAATAGGTAATGGGTATTTTTGGTCAGCGAAAAATTCACTTAGTTAAAAATAATATAAAAAAATGTTTGTTGTTAAAGTTCACTACTGTTTGAAACCTCTCTAGAAGAAAATAATTGAAATAGTTATAGAACATTTGGGAATCATTTAAAGATGTACATCCAACACTGCAGTGTGATTTGTATTATTTGTTTATTAAATTATAATTAAAAATTCAAGAATCAGCAAAATTTCGATAAAACTATGAGTAAATATGTGTTGAAATATAAAGAATAAAAATTTTATAAAATAATAAAAAAAAAAATTGTAAACAAAAGGCTATTGACCCCACTTCAACTATTAATACTACTACTAACATTATACTAACATTATTATTATAATATAAAATAAATTGATTTCCGGCCCGAAAAATAGAAGAAACGACAAACAGATGTATATAGTAAATCGGTAATTCGCAATAGGGGATTCCCGAACAGGTGTACTTTTTGTTATCAAATTCAACATAAAAATAATGGTTAATAGAACTAAAATAATTTCAAAAAATATTTTTGATTAATAAAAACAGAGATAGTCAAGTCAAAGTCCAAATTTAATTATAATAATTTAAATTTGTATACTTTTCCGATTAATTTTTTCTACAAGTTCTTTACGATTACAATTGCATCTTGTCAGACTGTCGTTAGAAAAAAAAAATTATTATATTATTATTATATATTTTATATGGGAAATCTTTGAACTTTAAAATGTGAAATATGTGTAATTTAAAAAAAATAATGAAAGGTAATTGACATGATTTAATTGGATTCAACTGTAAAGTAACTAGTGCAGCTCTATAGAGAGCTATTAATTTACATTTATATATGACCTCACTGATGTTAGTTCAATTGTAACACGTGTCGATATATCCATGATATGAAGAAAGGATTCGATAAATGCATCTTGGTGTGGAAATTTTATGTTGCAATTGAAGTTTTCATCGATTGCAGTTGGTTATGCTCTTTTACAAGAACTATTTTAGATTCTGCCTGAATATGGTCAACATACAATGGCATACGGATTCACAAATCCGTATTCTTAATATTTTTATTTTGTTTTATTATTCTTGATACAGTTCATAATATTATTCCATTGAATTTCGCAAATTTGTGGGGTCTATACTGGAACTGTATAGAAAACAATAGAACATCTTATTACTTTGTATGTGTCCAGCAAAGTTTCTTTATCCTTACACCATGAACAGCCTGCGAGAGCTTTTAATACATTATTAGAAAATTTTAATCGACTGCAAACCGCCACGGCATGTATAGAAAATGTCAACATGTTTTTGAGTACGACACCCAGATTTATGCAATTCCACAATCCACTCTCACTTTCTAATATTTCCATCCCCTCTCATACAACTAATACCCATCCACAATCTAACCCACGTATTTCTCATGTAAATCCTTTTACGTCACCTGCTACACAGATCCCTGGGAGTTACAATACGTTGGTGAGGATCCTCAATTCACCGGTATTGATTGGTAGAGCCAAGCATACTTCTGTAGTCTAGAAAGTAATGAAGGTGGCGGCAGATTTTATTGGTGATAAGTGAAGATTTTATCACTAAAGAATGAAGCGGAATAGGAAAGGTTTTCAAATTTTTGTTTTGTTGATTTAAATTTCATTTACAAAGTTTCTCTAAAGCTAGGATTACATGATTTTAGATAATCCTTAACACACATTTAGTATTTATCTAAGAGTATTTTACATTGTGTCTTGAGACACATACCTTGTGATCAAACAAAAACGAGAGGCCTATTTTTGAATTCCCGTGCTTGTCCAATCGGCAAATTTTTTTTTATTTTCACGCTGGCAACACTATTATACATATTCTGTCAAAATTTACCTCATATCGTATGATTAGTTTTTGTTTGGCGTCTATACAAAAAGTTGAAAAATTTTCGTGTGGCGATTTTTACCTTATGGCCTCATTGGAGGTTAATTTAAATATATTGATAAGAGTATTTTCTAGGCGTTATAATGTGGGTGTCTGACTTGTAGCTACAGTTATGCAATCTTTGGCATAGGATATGATGTTGACTCCCTCGGGGAGTCAAGCAGTCTAGCAGTTTGGGTGTTAAATAGTATCGGTGAAAGACCACTGACTTTGGGGACAGCTTATATCAGGTTTCCTAGCAATTGTTAGCACAGTTTGTACACATAATTAGAATTCATATTATTAAGTAGTAATTTTATGTATTATTTTAAATTATAAATGGAATACTTATGTTTGTTTTTAAGCAGAAATTAAAATTTAATGATTTGAATATTGCTTTAATAATTAAAAGTCTGGGAAAAATTAAATAAACTAAAATCTTACAACACAAACACTCCGCCTCCAACCGACAACCTTCTCTCTTCTACAGTCTGCTGCTTATGCAAATCATAAGTTAATAGATGTATTTAATTATAATTACCATTACAATATAAATAATTAAGTTTTCATATTTTGAACTTTGATCCAAGAAAAAAAGTTAATAAAAATATTGTCTGTGAATTTAATTAATAAACAGAATCACATTTAATATAAAAATTTTCACAAGGCAAACTGTGGGCAATTTTTAAAGCACAATTAATTATTTTAATGTTATATTAATCTTAATTACACACACATGGGAGTTAAAAGATAATTAACTTACCAGGAATTGAAGCAGACTGTATTTTTTTTTTTTCTTGATAATTTAATATGATTTGTGCATTAAAAAGGGGAAAAAAATATTTCCAAGACTTTTTCTTAAACGCACTTCAAAACTCTAAGCACTACGTTTTAGTTTGTCCGCTGTAAATAATTCATAATAGTTTTGTACTTTTAAAAACTTTAATTAATTCTCATAATAAAACAACTAAAATTTATGTATTTTATTAGACGTCACCATGCCTGAATTACAAACTGCATTGGGAAAACTATTGTCGTAGCGGCGTATGAAAATTTTGCTCGTTCGGATACACACAAAAATGGTTTTTTTTTCCTTTAGCATTTTTTTCTTTTCTCAAATGTATCACTCATTTTGCTTTCTTTTATTATACAATACAAATTCAATTTATTTTGTTTTATTTTTCTTTTGAATTGGAATTATTCTTATTTTTTTTTTATTTTGGCGCTCCACTGCCGTTGACTCCTCCGCTTCTTGTTTTTGTTTCTTGTTTTTTTTTTCTTGTTTTTTTTTTGTACTTTACGTCAACTGCGCTGCGCTGTATTCACAATTATTTTTTTTGTCAGTCACTTAGCAGAAATTTAAATCATACATACATTAATATTAATAAATAAATAAATATCTTTATTTTTAATTGTGCAATAACAATAAATATATTGTTTTGATTTTTGTTTTTATTTTTATTTATGTTTATTTCCGTTTTAATAAATTTTTGTGTAATCCGCCAACGAAACTGAGCAAGCTGCTTCGCTCACTATTTGACTTGCACTACTACCATTTTTCCAACCAGAGATGCCACTTGTGCTCTCTCTTCTGTATGTTTACGCGCAAAAGTGTGTCCAAACATGTGCAAATAGTAATTTGGTAGTATGGAATTAGGTAGGCTTAAAATTAGCGTTGCAAATCCATGTCTGTTGTGAGTGAGCAAAATAATTTAGACTATTGAGGAGATAAACGTCAATTTAAAGGTTTAGCGTAAAAGTAATAACAAAATTTATAACAATAAATAATTTTACAGAATTTAATTTTAAATTTAAAAAATGTGAAATTAAAATATAATTGTTGATAGTAAAGGAAGAATATTGAAGGCAGGCACTCGTTAAAGATTGTGGAATAATTAATCAGCGGAAAATCAATTAATAGCCCAACATTTTACAGCGTGACGTATTCTAAATTAATAACGAACTAATCTTATATTCTAATATAATATCTACATATCCACAATATCTATATATATTATCATATCTATAATATCTGATATAGGTATATATAATATAAATAAAAAAAATTTTCAATGTTTATAATTATTTGCTGAAAAGGCTTTGTAAATGTTAAATAAAAAACTATTTATTTTTTGGAATAATTATGAGTTCACACCTTCTCTTTATAGTTGTAGTAATCTTAATCGTAAGTTTCATTTTTATATATATTATATATTTGTTTTATAATTTATTATATAAAAATATAAATCTAAAAACACGAACTAAAGCCCGGTAAAATTTAAAACACATAAGTATTGAGGTCGATACTAAGCAAACATTCTATAAAAATAAACCTTAAATACTCGTAAATCAAAATAAAAAGTATTTTTAATGTTTGTAATTATTTGTTGAAATAATCATTTTCATGGAATATTAAATAGAAAACTTATTATTTTTGGAATAATTATGAGTTCACAGCTTTTCTTTATAGCTGTTGTAATCTTATATTCTAATATAAAAATAATCCTTATTTAATCGTAAGTTGGTTTTTTATAAATTTTTATATATTTTATATATTTGTTTAATAATTTATTATATAAAACATTAAATCTAAAAACACGACTTAAAGCCCGGCAAAATTTAAAACACATAAGTATTAAAGTCGACACTAATTCTATAAAAATAAGTCTTAAATAAATCAAAATAAAAAATATTTTTAATATTTGTAATTATTTGTGGAAAAGACATATGTGAATGTTAAATAGGAAACTTATTATTTATAGGAAACTTATTATTTATAGGAAACTTATATTATTTATTTTTTGGAATAATGTGAACTCATCACAACTTTTCTTTATAGTTTTAGTAAGGCCGTGTTAGAGTAAGACCAGTTCAAGTAAATTGAGATAAAGTAAATTGAAATTTTCTAGAGATTTTTTGCACTGCACTTATGTAAATATTTATTTATTTATTTATTGCACTTGTTTATTATTTTTGTTTAAAAGTTTTCAAATTTATTTATTTATTTATTAAACATCTTATAAAATTTTCACAATGGTAACACCTAATTTACCCAATTTTTATCTAATTTACCCTACTGGAAATTTTGGTAAATACCAACATTCGCTGCCATACCGACATAATTTACTAATTTCCTCAATTTACTCGAACTAGCACACGGGCTAAGTAATAAGTTCTTTTATTTACAATTAATTTTATTTACAATTTTGTCTTCTGTCTTCCTTGTCTTTATATATTTCTGTTTTAAAAAAGTTTATGTAAATCTTGAACATAAAAAAATTATGAATTAGTTTTTCTTTCTATTTTTACTATATATTTTCTAATCATTTATTGTTTTAATAAAAAAATATTTTTAATAATAATTTTGCTTTTTAACGGGCTAATTGACCAGTGGTTAAATAATAAACTTTTTAAAAAATTGTTTTTAGTTTTTTTTTAAATTTATTTAAAAATTAAATTAATTAAATTTTGTTAAAAAACAAAATTATTATATAGTTTCTAAACAAATATCGCCGACATTTAGAAGTTTATTTGACTTTTTCATCTGGACGGAGTATTATTATGATTTTTTATTTAATAATTTATTTAATCATATTTATTTAAATAATTTTTTATTAAATTGTTTTAAATATATAAATTTTCTTTCATTTTTTATTTTATTAAATTGTGTTAAATTGTGTATTTTTTCTATTTAGTTTATATAAAATTTATAAAAATAAATAATTTGATCACTTAAAGATATTTTTTTTTATTTAATTTATTTTATTAAATTATGTTACATATAAAAATATCCCAAGTGTTTTCGTTTTTTCATTCATTTCATATATAAATTATGAAATAAATTTATTTATAATTAATTATTACTTCGACCTAATAAGATTTAACTTAATTCGGCTTAAATGAGTTTATTAAACACTTTATTAACAATAAGAAACACGTATCAAGTTTTTGTAGAAATTTTTAAACAATAATTTATATGATAATTGAAAGAAATCAATCTGATATAGTTCCTAATTAAAATAAAAAAATTATGGCAATTACTTTTATTAATTAAAACCTAGCTATCCGAATGGTACGAAATAAGTTTAAACTCCACTTAAAACCACATTCATTAAAGAATTTTTAAATTTTAAACGAAAGAAACAGATTCAATTTACTAAAGGGTAGGTCTTATCCACTAGTACCAATGCCAGGTGTGTTGCTCTACACATTTTCAAAAGGGTACATATTGTTAGATGAGTTAGTAGCACCGGCTGCTGATAATAGAACAATCGTTATGGTCGATTAGACTTTAGGGAAACTACTCCCAAAACGCATTTGAGCAATAATCCTTTAATTTGCAAATTAATTCAATAATCAATTAAATTAAGAATTGTAAAGAATTATCTTTTTTTTCAGCTAAAAAATATTGTAGATAATAAGCTTAAATTATTTTTTGTATGCCATTTGAAATACGAATAACATTGTAGAAAATAATTTCTGTAAAAGTACAGTATTGACTGAGGAGTCCTTGAAATACGTAATTATACACCACTTTGAATGTTAGTCGTAGAAGTACTAAGTTATATACCAATTGAAGTGGAAACAACGTTGTAAAAATATAGTACTCAGTAAAAAGATGCAGGTCATTTTAAGATCTTTAGTACATTAAGAACAACAAAATCAAATAAGAAATTACTGTCACAGCAATAGAAATGGAGTATGATCGACAATTATTGAAAGAATTTATAATGAACTTATCGTAATATTTAGAACAAATATTAAAACATAGCGAAATATATTAAACTTAAAAAAGAAACAACATCACAATTATAACTCAAAGGCGAATAATGGGTTTATATAAGAAGCTAACATAAAAAATTTTTATAATAGGGCAATATATGTAGCATATGCCGAAATGAGACATTTGTGCTTCTAAGATCATATTTACACTATACAATTATTGGACCACAATTAACTATAACGGCATAATAAAATTTGTGTTTAAATTTAACTGACTAAAGTACAGTATAACGAAACAAAAAATAAAATTCAAATGATAAGCAAATATCACAAAAATGTTGAAGATATCTAATGATAGCAAATCATAAAAAATTAAACAATTATAATATTACATTTTAATTTGTCTATTTAACATTAGCAAAACTTTATTGTGCATTTTTAATTTAAATTTATTTTTGGATATAATTCCTTGTGATATTTTCTGTTTGTATCAATACAAGTGAACAAAACATCGTAACATTAGAATGTTTCAACATATCATTCTCCCAATTATGAAATAATTGTTTTAATTTAACCCAATTAACAAGAAAGTTTTTGTATCAAAATTTTGCAACATATAAAGTTAATTGCAGTAATGTGCTAATTGCGGTAGTGTAAACGTGCTATAATAATATAGCATGAGAGCTCGAAATAACTTTATTTTTGTAATATGTGTTTTTGGATATTTTAACTGATAATTATATATATAATTTAATGCATACTTAAATTTTTTTTTTAATTTAAACATTAGGGTGTTGAATTCTACACACATAATTTTTTTTTTTAAACCACACAAGATTAACTTTTTTGTATACATATATTTTGAACTCCATTAAATATTTCCCATAAAAAATGTAAATCTATGTCATACCAAAACAAAGAAAACAAATTTTTTTTATTTTGTTGCAATAATACAAAAGACTTTTACAATTATTAAAGAAAACTTCGCGTAATGATTAAATTTTCCACGGCCAATAATATAAATTGTTATTTAATACGAATATTTATGTATCAAAATTTATTTGATTTAAACATATTACCTAATAGATTAAAAGTCTATTAAAAACTAAAAACAATTTTATATAATATATGTGTTTAAGTCAAAAGTGGGTGGAATTTATTATTGTATATTGATATTTTATTATAAAAGGACAAAAGCGAAATAACTTTTGAAATACTTATTTTTAGTTTTAGTTTAGTAGTAAAGTAGTTATTAAAACACCACTTTTAGAAACGTATGCGGCCACTTCACTATAATTTTTTAATTAATAATATGCTCAGTGAATTTTTACCTCTTGTCGAACTTAAATTATTATTCCTATAAAAATAGCATTAAATTCATGCTATAAAAGTTTTTAAAAATTAAAAATAATATATATCTTAATATTTTATTTTAATAACACATAATGTTCTATTATGTATATTGGAAATTTAATATGATATTTTGATATTAAATTAAAAATGTATTTAATTTAATGCTACATATTATATTTGTTTAATAACTATTTAATAATATATATTGTGCTATTATGTATATTGTAAATTTTATACGATTTTTGATATTAAATTAAAAACGTATTTAATTATTAAAACAATATCTGTTTAATTACTATGCTTGTCATACAAAAAACCTTTTATAAAATAAATCAATGCGAGCGTTTTATTCAAATTTTTTTTGTTTTGCAACAAATGTTAAAATTTATAAGAGGGTGAGTTTCATATCAGTTTTACTTTTTGTTTCTGTTTTTGCAAATTCTCTGAGCATATCAAACATTTCCAGTGATTGTATATTTCTTTTGGTTTATATTTATTTGTTTTGTTTTTATTAACAGCTGTTTAATGACAACGAAATTTTATAAACAATTTATTAACACATTTTTAATTAAATTTTTTAATATACTATATGTATGTATTAGAAAATCATTATATTTATTTTTACACATATGTTATAAACTGATCACTTTAACTTATGTTGTATAATATTATTTAATTCTTTTATTTTATTAATTTTATTATCACCTATGATTAATATACATTTGATATTTGTATAAAAAAAAACATATGTAAACGCAACATATGCATTATTTTTATATAAAAGGTATTCACACATAACTTACTAATTGATACAAATAGTTCAAAGCTTAATTATTTGTATATAAATTCACTAAAAGCAACAAATCTCTGCGCGCAACAGAACTAATTTTTTCATAATTAATAATTATTTCCTTCATTTATTTTTACTAACCTGTAGTTTTTCCTTTAGTTTCGTCGGGCGGTAATTTCAACACGGCTTTATTGATTTTTCCTGAAGTGATTTTATTGCTGTTCAAAAAAAAATATATATTCTTTGCTTATAGTCTTCTATTGCTGTTGTTGTTGCTGTTTGTCATGTATCTATTGGATACCGTGTGACAATTGTAATCCCGTTCGAAAGGAGTGGGGTATTGAAAGTACTTTTTCTTTTTTCTTTATATTAACGCGCAACTCTAGGATTTGTTGCACTTAAGTACAGTTTCACAAATTTTCAATTTTTGCTCCATTATTCACACGGAATGAAAAATGTTTTCACATTTGAATAATAATGAGTGATAATAGTTTTGTTTTAATTTTTACTTATCACCATCATTTAAACAAAATAGATAAACACAATTGTTTATTTTATATTAGTTTCAATTAATTGTATATTTAATCTTATTAATAGTTAATAACACATTTCCAACTCTGACATATCCGACTTAACGCAAATAATTGGTTCTATTTAATTTTAACCAAACAAATAATTTTATTCTCCGCAAGTCACGACGTTCCACTTCGATAAGCGAAAAGCAATAAAAAAATTTCCGTTGGATTGATATTTGTTGTTTCTTGCGCTCTTTTTACATCAGCATTTCGTCTATTTTTTCTCTTTAACCCTTGCCGGCATTTGCATTCTTTGTTTTCGTCACTTATGAAAAAATTATTATTGTGTATATAATTAAATGATTATTTGTTGTAAGTGAAAACCGTTTTGTAATCAGTTTTATAAAATATAGTAATTAATTAATTAATTACGTTATTAATTTTATTATTTAAAGAAATTTTGAATATATAGTAAATTTTGTATTTAAATGTTTGCTCTTGAATAAATACGTCACGAGATTTAAAATCCCCATAAGCCTACTACCAACGATATGAAAGCTAGATGAAAGGGTAATTCTTGGCAAATTAAATGTTGTAGTGGCTATAACGAGCAATTGTCCTGACAAAGAATTTGGCTTTAGTAATTACCTGTACACGGAGCTTCAACTAGCTAGAGAGAAGACTGTAATGAACATTTTTTGATATTTCTAAAGCTTTTAACATGATGGCCTGATAGTAAAAATGTGTCATCTAGGGGTTCCAGGCAGGCTAACTAAGAGCATTGGCAGCTTCCTATGTGGAAGGTCTTTTCGCACTATAATCAACAGCGCTCTCTCATTAGTCCGAACTATAGAAGCAAGGGTTCCTCAGGGATCGCCACTTTCCCTCACTTTCTACAACATTTATACATCTGATATCCCAATGTTAGGTACCTTGACTCTGGCGTTATATGCTGACGATTCGTTTATGCTGTACTCGGAAAAATGTGCTCTTAACATAAACAACAAACTTCAAGAGCATATAAACCTCATTCTAGAGTATTTCCAGCAATGGAAAATAAAAATAATAAAAAACTAAGGCTCAGTTCATTACGCGTAAGTGGAGACAGAACCTGTCGGGAGTGATAGTGGGAGATATGGTAATAAACTGGGAGGATAGCATTAAATATCTCGACATAACGTTGGACAAACTATTCACATGGCTTAAACATGTTCAATTCTAAAATTCTTAAATTCTTCATCACACCCAACCGCTATTCAAAAATTAAAATCTCAATGCTAAGAACAGGAAGCTGATATATAACCAAATAATTCGTCCGTCACTTTTATATGGATGTGTAGCGTTTAGCAAAGCCACAAATACTATTACTCGCCATCTAGAAATTGCACAAAGCCAGGCTCTGAGAAGACTTTTCAAGGTGCCATGGTACATGAGCACACCTTCAGAGACCTCAAGATTGATCCTATCAAAAAATACATAAAGGATAAAACACTGAAATTATTTACGAAAACTGACAGGCGTTATCGAATCTTAGAACGCTTACAGACTCCTCAGGAAGATATGCAGATCTGAGGTCAGTTATAGCTTAGTCTGAAGAAGTGATAAACAATAACCTAGTCAAGGCGTAGGGAGGGGTTATGAAGAAATCTCTCAGTTAATAGAGAGTATAAGTGCTCAAGTGCACTGACTCAACTAGCCTCAACATAATAATTAAATTCCTTATGTCAATATATAATAACTTTTTTAGATATAACTGAAATAGTTAAGATAAAAATAATTTAAAAATAATTTTTTAATTTATTATAAACGATTTTAATAGGTTTTTTTTACAGTGGTGAGGAGATGAGTGAGGAGGCGCCCCGGAAAGTAAGTATTTCACTCACACGGACTAAAACCCATCCAACTCTCATTCATAGAGACTTTGTCCTACCCCGGGACTGCGTTAGTATTACTTCGAACTAGGTTTCTTATTATTTATTTAAGATTCCATCTGTATGACCTATATCCAAGCCCTTTGAAGCATAACTGAGAAGTGATTTTTTTATAAATATAAAAAAAAAATAGGTTTATTTTAAGTTTTTTATGTGAAACGGAAGAATATAGACAATAAATACGAGCTTAATTATTGGAAAGTATAGTGAACACAACACACCCCACAGCAATTTCCGAACTTTTTTATTATATATATATTTACATATATCTGATTTTGTACTGATTATTATTTACCTCCTTTCACACCTTTAGTAATATTTCATAATCAGTGATGGATTATAAAAACAACTGATAAGGCGGTCACTGTACCATTTTAGATTCTTTACAATAGACCAAGGCAGTTATTATATGTAGTAAGGGAAAAAATTCCATTGGATTATAGGCGGATCAAGACAAAAACGTTAATCAAATAATGTAATACAAAGGAATGTTTTAAATATGATTAAAGTCATTGGCATATACATGAATACAAATTTTTTTAGATGGATACGAATATAAGTTCGAAAGCGTTCAATAGCGTTCGAAATATTAAGAAGCCATTATTAGATGATTTAAGTCGATAGCAGATAAAAGCAGAATTTAGAAGATTATAATAGTGTTGTAACAATGGATCGATCAGTTTTAGTAAATTGGTTATGTAGACTGACTGTAATAGTACCTAATCTAATCCTAATCCCTAACATAACCTAAAATATGTATTATATATATCCAACAGGAAAACATGACACAAAAACAAGATGATTGTAAATTTATTTTGACGAAAGTCAAAGCTAAACTATATATATATATTTTAATAGATTTGGTGGTAAAATTCGAAGTTTGGTTAATATATTAAGAGATTGGGGATTATTTTACATTATAGACGGTGAAATGTTTGCCAACATATCTTGCAACATAGGCCTATCTCTATCTTTACTCTTAGCTCTTCTTCGGATTCGGAACTATTATGGTCATGTTTCTGAAATTATGGGATGTCCATATCTTCCTAAGAAACAGTTTCTTTATTAACGTTACTTTGTCGTATTATCTTAGCTTATTATCTTATTGTCGTATTATGCTAAGACTTAGCATATACTGCGTTAATTATAATGTTTTTTAAAACAAAAACAATTTACATATTTCCCAAAATAATAGGGATATTACGAACTTTTTTTGGAGGAGGCGTTATTGTAACACTGGTATAGTCCCTTTTGGAACTATTCATTATAACAATAGAGTGAATATATGTGAGATCGAATAAAAACGTGAACTAATAGCCCGCCAAACATATACAGTATTCTCTTCGAGACTACGATTGCACTGCAACAAAGTTCTAAATCGACCTTCACCTATTATCACCTGGGAAAAACAACGCTTTCCACATGCAGCAGAACTGTTCTTGCTCAAATGAGATAAGGATACAGCCATGTGATAAACAGTAACTTGTCACGCATAAATGCGTCAATATTCAATTTGTGCCACAACTGTAGCTTGATCCATTATGATGTTGTGTATACGTTTTCATGTCCCAATGCGAACACTTACTTGAGTTCAATCTATTTTTTGTTTCGCCCCATTGAAGAGGCAGATTTGCTCCCATTGAACGAGTAAGCTTTTCCGACTTGGTCTTCATTGACTTCAATTCCAATCCAACGCAGTCCCAATCCATTTTTAATCCTAAACATTCTGCTTCCCTCTCGTATTATCATCACCTATTAACCCATGTATATTTAGTTGTAGTTCCTTTCATGTTAACTGCTTGATAGATCTCCGCTTGTTACCACTACAACTACAATGTTCTATCGTTGTTTTATTATTTAATGTACATTTAGGTGTTTAAAAAGTTGGTGGTATTATTCTACACTTATTACACTCTAATAGAAATTAGCTGAAGTATATGTTATGATGAAAACATAATGATTCCAAGAACGACGATCAAGATTCGATCAACATCCCTCAAAGGGATACAAGCATTAATACATAATAATAAATTAAGAGCTTAATATATAAAGCTACTTTCTTAAATAGACCTTTTTAAACTATTCTATATAATAGAAATGTGATATATTGATACAATTTATAACTTATTTAATAATTAAAACCCTTTTAATGAAATTATAATTTATTTTCATATACATAAACTTAAAGCAGCTATTAACGAGTAAATTTACATAAAATTGTCGATCTTTAGAAATTGTATGTTAATGGATGTTCTGGGAAATATGATTTGTTCTTAATTAATTCATTAGCTAAATTTCTTAGATTAGTATCGTTATTCGTATATTCACCAACAAAGATTTCGTTTACAAGAACTTTTACGCGATCGTGTCCATGTATGCAAATGCTGGAGGCGAGCAATACTTCACGTTTAGACAGTGTCAATCCAATGCAATAGGATCGTGAAGCACGCGAAAGACTGGCAAACATAGCATAGAGATACATTACTATTTCAGTTGTACGATTTAACTCATTGTGTTGTTCAAGGATAGTAGTGCCATAACGAGTTAACAATAATTCAGCACTCATGTGTAAACGTGCCACTGAGTGTTCAAACAATTGAGCCGCAGTATCTAAAGATGGATGAAGAGCTTCACCTAAACGCATATTAGTTTTGGGTTCATCAACATTGCCAGTCTTGAAAATTTTATCGAAAATTGCTCCAGGATGAAAAAGCGGATTACGGAACTTTCGTATATTGTCTTGCATCAACACCTATATTGGTATTTAAGATAAAACTGTTAATTTTCTTTTTACAACATGCGTGTATTGGAAACTTACGCCGGCATGTTGCAAACCGGTAACTGCAATGAATAATCTAAGTGTGTCCATGGATTCACCCTGTGCATATAGCTGCGCAGCTTTGCGTAAACTTTTTTCAGTTGCTTGTGAAGTGAGTATTGATTTGGGTCCCAACATATCCATCCATTTGCACGCAGCTTTGAAAACATTCGTTAAACCGTAACACTAATTAATTACAAATTTAATTTTGTTATTAAATTAATTATTATATTTTTTATTTTTATTTGTAGAATTAATTATACCTTTGTTATTGCAACTTCCATGCCAACATCTTGTTCTTTGAACTCATCTAAAAGACCAGCAGTATAGTAAATCATGCTCTCTAGCGCGTAGGTGGTGCAGAGCGATTTTGATAAATGTGTACGTACAATATCTAAATCTCTTTGGATGGAACATAAAGAAAATCATTAAAATGTTTACATGGAGTACAATAAAACTTACTTTAAATCCACACCGCATTGTTTATTATTCACACAATATTTTGCCATATCTTGAACAATAGCTTTAGATAAGCCTAGGCCAACCATTGACATGCGTAAACGCTGTGACCGAACTAAAGTCTCAGCAGCCTGACCACCTTCAAATGGTTCACCAATTACACAACTATCGGGTAAAATAACGTTTTGGAATTGCACTCTTCGCATTTGTAGTCCATTGCAGCTAATGGTAGAATGCAGCTCTCCAAGCTTAACACCAGGCGTTGCGGCATCAACCAAAAATAATGTGCTACCATTCGCAGCATCACCTTTTACATTTGGACGTTGAGTTTGTGCAATTACCAGAAATAGATTTCTACTTCCTTCTGGAAGTGGACCAGTAACTACATATGCTTTTTCTCCATTTATTACCCAAGTTTTATCCTCTAGGTTTGGTTTTGCTTTTGTGTTGAAAAAATCAAATTCTGGTACGTTATATTCAAAAATTGCTTCAGCTCCAACAAGATCACCTTTAAAATAACAACGTATTTATATATTATATATATAGATATACACATTTAGATCATACTTACCGTTGGTTAATTGTTGTAAAAATTTCTGATGTGCTTCATTGCCCTGCTCTTTTAATATATCAATGATGACTCGATGTGATAATAAAGCTAAAGCAGCTTCCATATTATCTGATTCTGGTTCACTTGCTATTAAGCTAGCACTCCAATCCCAACCTTTTCCGTCATTGTCAATAGGTGCATTTATGCCATATAAACCCAAATCCTTTATCTGATTCATTGTATCTGTGTTTAAGGTTTTACTTTCTTCACTTTTAAAGAATCCTTTAAACGGGAGTATCGCATTTTGTAAGTCTGTCATATCCTCACGAACTATAACTTCGGGAAAGGCTAATAAATCTTTATCCACTTCGCCTAAGAAGAATGTTTTTACTAATGGCAAACGTGCTTTTGGTTTTACGTCCGTTGACGCCGTTTTGACAGTGGAACCACGTTGCTCTCCTCCTGCGCTAACTGCATCTGATTTTTTATCTATTATGGAACTAGTAGCTTTGCTACATCTTTGCTCTTTGAAAAGAATTTGCAGATTTTTATTTACATTTTTATAATAGCAACGTAAACGAAACATTTTATTCCAAATATTTAAACGTGAAATGTGAATAACAACAAAAACCGGAGAATACGTAACAAACAGCTGATTGCATTTTGTTAGAAAAAATGTAAAAAAAAATAAAACAAAACAGTGCGCATGTATGCGGCATAACGTAACGAAACAGCTGACACTTGTAAAGAATAGGAAAGACAACTTCGAAACTACGTAACAGTCAGTTAAGCAATAAAATGTTTTTAATTATAAATAATACATAAATTAATTTCTATTTATTAAAAATATATTATTTTTACACATTTTATTATTAATTTAAGCTAATTAAATACTTACGTATACTGTTAAACACATTTACATCTGCTTTGGTATTTGCACGTCTGGTTCATTACGTTTGTTACGTTGTCAACATATGTTTTTCATATAACCACACATCTTCCAATGCATTTGGTGTAAATTTAATATTTATAAAACATTAATTAAAATCTAAATTTATTTTAATATTAAAAGTTAAGTATGTTTCGTGTTAAGTTAAAATTTCTTTCTGCTCAATGCAGATTTTTGCAACAACGGAAAAGTTTTACAAATCGTAACCTGCTTTCGCTTTCAAATCGTGGTTTTTTTCAGGATTTATTCCCAGACACAGCAGGGTAAAGACATTTCTATATTATTTTCAATATAATTGTTATTTTATTTCTTTACCTACCTTTCTGCAGACCTCAAATGACTAAATTGTTTGAAAAATCACCACAAACTATTTATGCCGGCTTTGATCCTACAGCGAGCAGTTTGCACGTTGGAAATTTACTAGTTATAATGGGACTATTGCATTGTCAACGAGCAGGACATAATCCAATAGCATTGGTAAGTATGTTGACATATAAGGGTTGCTTGTATATAAATGAGTAATTATTATGTTATAACCTACAATAATAACAATATCAGTGGGGACTATAAGGTGTAAATGGCTGCTAATTTTTAAAATGATATATTGGTATGTTGATAAATTATTTATCATTTTATGTAATATGTTTTGTATAACTAACACTGCCTGTTTGGTTAAAATATTGAGAGTCTTATGTTGAGTTTTTTCCGATTCAGACCCAGCTCTTTCTTAGCTGGGGAGTATCTATAGAGTCCCTCCCTTCTCTTTGACTAATTTATGTATTCCTCACAAGCTTCGCTGATTATACGCTGACTGATCTAAGATACTGCTAGTGAGTGCTCTGAGATTAGATAGTGCTATGTAGAGCAGCCTGTAAGTTTTCGCGTATAGCTACAGAGCTCTGTTCCTTATATATTTTTTGATCGAGTCTATTCTAAGGTCTCTTAGCATGTTATTCGTGCGGATATACCATGGCACTTTGAAAAATCTTCAGAAATCCTGATTTTAAGCAACTTGTAGTTTTTAGATAGTAAAGTTGGCAGCTTTGCTATACGTAACACACCCTTAGAGTAGTACCGGTCTGATTATCTGGTCGTAGATCAACTTTCAGTTCTTAGCGCTAAAATTATTGTGTTTAAAAAGTGGCTGTAAGCATTGCAGTGTTTTTGTGCCAAGTGAACCGCTTATCAAACGTGATTCCCAGGTATTTGCTACTGTCCTCCCAATTTATCGCAATGTCACCAACTCTCACTCTCGGTGAATGTTGCCTGTGTTTACGAGTTATAAACGGGGCCTTAATTTTCCCATTGTTATTTTAGTGTTCCATTTCTGGAAGAGTTCCAGGATGAGATTAACATGCACCGGCAATGTGTTGGTTATATTTCTGGCATGTTTATCGGAATATAACATGCACGTGTCATCTGCGTATAATGCTAGCACTGAGAGACTTAGCATTGGGAATACGCTATATAATTACTTTAGCATGTACTAAGTGCATAGGTTTGAAAATAACTCTTGAGCGGATACTTATACCCAATCAACTATTGTTTGTTCAAATGGTGTGTCCAACCAAAAGCGATTAAATTCTTCCAATTAATAATAAAGTGAATTTAATTTACATATGTATATCTTTAGGTGAGTTTTCACTGCATATAACCTAATAAACATTCTTACTTTCAGGTTGGTGGTGCAACAGGTTTAGTTGGTGATCCTAGCGGACGAAAGACTGAGCGCAACCAATTGGGCCACACTGTAATTGAAGAAAATTTACAAGGCATTACAAATCAATTGAAACGTATTTTTCAAAATCATCAAGACTTGTTATGGGACGATAAAAAACATAGACAAAAATTACCAGAATTGAGGTAATAAAATCATTTAGAATAAAAAATCAAGCCATTTAATAATCTGGAACCTTTTCTTCAGAGTAGTCAACAACGCCGAATGGTATGCTAATTTAAATTTTGTAGATTTTATTGCCAATATGGGTCGACATTTCCGTTTAGGTTCCATGTTATCTCGTTCCTCAGTGCAAACACGTCTAGAATCAGAAGCTGGCATGAGTTTTACCGAATTTACCTATCAAATTTTTCAAGCCTACGATTGGTTACATCTTTGCAATAATTACAATTGTCGTTTTCAAATGGGTGGCTCGGATCAAATGGGTAATTTAATGACCGGACATGAATTGATCAGTCGCACAGCACGCAAAGAAGTTTTTGGTATGACACTTCCCATTGTTTCCAATGAGGAAGGTGATAAATTTGGCAAATCTGCTGGCAACGCAGTGTGGTTGGATGCTGATAAAACCTCTACTTTTGGACTTTATCAGTTTTTTGTACGCACACCCGATTCCGAAGTAGAGAAATTGCTTAAGTTGTTTACATTTTTACCGCTGTCAGATATTGAGGAATTAATGAGTAATCATCGAAAGGAACCAGAAAAGCGCAAAGCACAAACTATATTGGCAGAAGATGTAACACTGCTCGTGCATGGAGGTCAGTGTAGTAGCTAACTTTAATGTGTTATTAAATATTCTAGCATAACATTTATAGAGAGTGGTCTTAAACAAGCTGAACGTGTGACAGATGCGCTGTACAAAGGAAATGTTGAAGGATTAGGTGAACTTAATTATACAGAAATTACACAAACTTTTGCTGGTGCCACACTCGTAGACATACTTCCAGAGCCTGGTATGTCAATTTTACAATTGGCTATGAAAGCGAAATGCTTTCCCACAGAATGTAAGTTGAAAAAAAATCTATTTTGCAGATTATGTTAATCATTTTTGATTCTATTTAGCTGACGCTGTACGCATCATAACCGCTGGTGGATTTTACATTAACCAGAAGCGTACACAAAATATAGCAGAAGTAATTACACACGGTATTCACGTACTTAAAAATAATTTGTCCTTATTGAGAGTAGGGAAAAAGAATTTCTACATAATACGTTGGTTGAATTAATTTAGAATTTTGTTTAAATTTATATTGTAAATATTTTTAAGTATTTAAATAATTATAAAACATAAAATAAATTTAAAAACTCCTTTAATTTGTATTAAGTTTTCGCACTTCCATTCATTGGCTTCTTACGCCAACGTTTTCGTGCTAAGAGTTCCTTGGCCTTTTCTTTTTTCAGATCCTTGTCATAGAATTTACCACTCTTCGTAAAAGTTTTTTGCTCATTACGCATTTCGGCCAATTTACGATTTTTCTGTTTAATTATATTTTTCTTGTTGGCTGATTTCTTCTTTCCACCTTCAGATATTTGCACTTTTATATTTCGCCCATGCAATTCACTGTTGTGCAACTGGAAACCACGCTGGAACCCTTCAATATCCAACATTTCCACGAATGCAAACCCACCGCGTCGTTTTTTTGGTATTCGTACTGATTTAACTGTGCCTGCTGTGCTAAAGTACGCTTCCAGATCCTCTTTTGTTGTATCAAAATTTAAATTCGTTACATAGAGCACGTGTCGATTCACTTTGGAGGCACCACGTAGCAATGATTGTAGCTGCTCTTTGGACAAGCCACCATTCTGTTTAGAACTAGGATCCGTCGCAGAATCCACTTCATTATCACTAGTAGATTTGTTATTTACAGCATTTTCATCTATTGTCTCATTATCTTCATCTTCAGACATTGATTGTTCACCTTCAGAATGTTTTTCTTCATAGGTGCCATCGCATATTTGTTTACGTTTTTCATCGTCAAAATTTCCTAACAAATCGGCGGTGTCATCATTTACAGTTCGCCTTACGCGTGTTGGCTTTACGTATTGCTCGACGTCATAGTCGCTGTCAGAAGAGCTCGACATTATGACTTTTACAAATAATTTTTTATTTCAAATAATAATTAAACATTTATTATTTTAAAAATAAATTAAAATTTAAAAGTCGAACTGCACGTGTGTTTATGAATATATAGAAAAGAATAAGAAGAAGAATTTAAAAACATATGTTTTTATTTACGAAAAAAGAATAAAGTAAAAAAAAAAACTGTAAACGAATGTGCTTTGAGCACAGTGGGCAACTTTTGTATATATATTTTATAAACAAGTTAGAAAACATTGTCATTACAGGAAAAAAATCTTTACATATATATATATATTTATTAATATATTTTTTTTACATATATTTAAATTATATAAATAAAAAATACATATTATTTATTTATATATTATCGGAAATTTTTAATATATTATTTAAAACTTTAATCAAAAATAAACTAACATTCATGTATGATGTAATGCATGTCACTCTTATACGGCATTTACCTACACTGACCGAAAATCGCTCTTTTTAGTCCAAAATCCAAAATGAGAAGCGAATAGCTCTTTCTTGCATACAAAATTTCAAGCGCGAATGAACCATTCCGTTCACATTCTGTATGAATGCGTCCCAACGTCCTTCGCATGCGTTCCAAATGCAAAGGAATACATTGAACATACCCTGAATAAAAGCTCATTATGGCATTTTGACAGTTAGAGAAAGCTGTTTTTGACTTATTTACAAAAAATGTAAACAAATGTTTGATGGTTGCATTTTCTTGAAAACGATGTACCTCTTTTTAGAACTTCTACTTCCCAAAAAGAGAATAATCGAAGTTAAAAACATGTTTTCAGTTTATATTGTAAGGTTTGAAGTCAAATTTAATCTTCTTACAACAGATTTTTGGCACAGGCCAAAAATCAAATCAACAGGCAAGCTGAAAAATCAGCTGTTTGAAATGAGAACAAACGAATGTAAACACTTTCAAATGGCTCATTCAAAATGACTCATTTTCGGTCAATGTAAACACCATATTATATGAATTCTGTTTAGACATCTATTTTCAAAATATATAAAGCTAATTTAATTAAACCCATTAACTGTAAATAATAACATTAATTGAAGTACGAATGACAAATGTCATGCAATTGTTGTTTCAGAATCATTAAATAACTGGATTTATTGTTAATAAGATGCAGTATTTCATTTGAATTTTGTAAGAATTCGACACTAAATACACTCAATAAAAATATTAAACAGACCTTAACAGACCTTAATTATTATTATTAATAAAATGCAGTGTACCATTTGAATTTTGTAAGAATTCGACACTGAACATACTCAATAAAAATATTAAACGGACCTTAATACGGCGTTTACATTGGCCGAAAATGGCTCATTTTGAATGACTCATTTGAAAGTGTTTACATTCGTTGTATTTCATTCGTTCTCATGGTAACAATTCAAACTGAAATAAAACTACTAAACATTTGTTTATCTTTTTTTGTAAATATGTCAAAACAGCTTTTACAAACTGTCAAAATGCCATGAAGAGCTTTTATTTAGGGTATGTTCAATAGATTCCTTTGCATTTGGAACATATGTGGAATGCATTCGAACGTCATTCATACAGAATGTGAGAAAATTGCTCATTTTGTGCTTGAAATTTTATATGCAAGAATGAGCCATTCGATACTCATTTTCGATTTTTGACCAAAATGAGCCATTTTCGGCCAATGTAAACGACGTATAACAGACCTTAATTATTATCAATTAAAACGTAATTCATTCTAAATCAGATTAAATGAAATATATATTTGAGGCCGTGGGCGAGTCCGTGTAAATTGAAATTTCCTAGGAATTTTTTGCACTGCACTTATGTATATAACATATTTATTTATATATTTATTAAACGTATTACAAAATTTTTACGATTGTAACACCTAACACCCTATTTCCCACAATTTACTATCAATTTACCTAAACTCGCCTTTTTTGTTTTCGCCAAATAACCCAATCGAAAACGTCAAATTTACTAACTTTGTAGTGACTTCTAGTCGATTTCTCTCTGCACTTTTATTGTTGAAATATGACATTTAGTAGTAATCGATAAAAAAAAATATCGAAACAGTAAAGCTGAAGACGACATTAACAAAAATAGTTAATACACACCGGTGAAGTCAATATTTATATTTATAGATAATAAATAAAGGTGCTTAAATAAAAATTTAATACATTTTATTTTAACTTTTAAGTAGACATATATATTTAATTATTTCTATAAAAGCGCATATGAAAGTAAATTTGTAAATGACGTGTCTCTGAAGTTCTTGTTTTGTTTTTTTGCAGCATTCCAAGCAAAGATGATAACTGACGTCCAATTAGCAGTTTTCTCCAACGTTCTCGGAGTCTTTCTATTTCTGTTGGTGGTCGCCTACCATTACATTAATGCTAATACTGCAAAGTAAGGATTTGCTATTTAAATGTTTTTCTAATATATGACAAAATATTTTTTTTTTCAGAATCGCGAAGGCAAAGTAAATTGTTTATTTAAAAGTGGAGTGCAGACTGCTATGTTGAATATAGCAGTTACGCCCTTAATTTATACAACAAAAATAAGTTCTATTACATAAAAATAAAAACAATGTAAATTTAAAAAATTGCTAATTCACTTAATTTTGTATTTTCGTTTGAAAATTTCATGAACATAAAATTATAAATAAATATTTCAACTATTAAATAACTGCTGAAAACATTGAAATGCAATGTTTAGACTTCATCTAATGCATCATTCATTTCAGTTAAATTTTCCAAGGCTTTAACCGTTTTCTCAGGACCTTTACGATTTGTTGTGCCTTGGAAGGCTTTAACCCTATGATGACCAAATGTGAAGTTTCTGTAATGTGAAGGTGCGGCTTTTTCAACCTTTGCTGCTGCAACATTATCATTGGTTTGCTCTTTCTTTGGATCCATATCAGCTTGACGCTCTTGCTCTTTTTTACGCAACTGAAACCATCTAAAATTTTTTGGAAACTTGTGTACCTTCACACAGTGTTTATTACGTTCAGCGTAGCTATAGGATTTAATGCTGCAGTTCATGAAGAAACACGCATACATCGGTTTCTCACCTTTGCGGACCAGTGCTTCAAAATAAGAATCATGTATTTCAGCAACGTGCATATCCAATAAATGTGGAGTTGAATATGCTTCCGAACATTGCGCACATACGTGTGGAAGCGTTTCATGTGTTTCTATTATATCGGAAGGTCTTGGTATAACACCCATCTTTCGGAACCCATTAAAATATGCTTTATTTGCCGCTTGGAATAATTCATCATTTGGACCTTTTATTTGTGGTGTTATTGTATCACCATCCAAACGCTTAACATTATTAGATTCCATCGCTGTGCAGTGTGTGTAGCGAGCAAAAAAATATTACTAAATATTTTTATCAATATGTAAGTAGTGTCGGCAAGTTCCAGCGCTAACTTTAAAATTTCTGGCAAATGAATTTTTTTGACATTCGTTTATTTGTAGCATTCACAATAATAATATAGCAATAATAATAATTCACAATAGTTATATTTATATTGCATTTAAGAAATTTTTTATATAAAAAAAAGCTTTCTCAAATCCCTATTGGAAAACTTTAAAACATTCCTTTATAAAACAATTGACTCTTCAATCACACAAATAATAAAATATTAAATTAATCGATACTTTCACAAAGAAATTAAAATGAATTAGTTTAAGAAATCAATATAGTGGGTTACAAAAGTAATAATACACAAATATTGAATCTTATATATTGAATATTGCGTATATAGTCTATAAATCTACCAGATACGAAGTTTGAAATTGCATAACAAGTAACTAAATGAATTATTATTAATAATATATATGTCAATGAAGAAACAATTTAAAATAATTTAAGAACAGACATATTATAAAAAAAGGGAATTTATAATTATTCTAAATAATAAAATCTTTTATATATATTTACTTGAACTCTCGCCTAATAAACAAAGTTTAAAGGCTCAGTTAGAGGATAGGTAAGAAATTAATTCAAAAATATATACACAACCGACCAAACTTGTGTGTTTGATAGGAATGAAATAAACAAAGTACACCGTTTTTGTTTATTTCGTTTCTATCATATACGCAGGTTTGGTTGGTTGTGCATTTCGTTTCGATTTAATTTCTTACGTTACCTACCGTCTAACTGAGCCTTAAAGCAAAGAAGATAAAGAAAAGAAACTAATAGGAAATTTTGAATCATTGTGCCTCTTTGTGTAATATAACAAAAAAATCTCTCAACGGATTTGTAACGTCAAAAAATCAAAACAAACAACGAAATTTCTCGGAAAATGCAAACATCGTGGTGAGTAGAGACCGGCAAACTTAACAGAATTCAGAGGACGGCATGTGTAGGCATCACAGGAGCTTTTAGGACGACTCCTTCGGACGCCCTAAACGTGATGCTGCATTTGCTACCTATTGATCTTCACATTAAAAACATGGTTTGTAATAGCGCTGTAAGACTGAAAGTAACAGGCGTATGGTTAAAACGAACATATGGACATAGTCGGATTCTAGGTACAGTTCTAAATTGTCTGTATAGGATGACATCGGATTATCTGAATCCGTGTATAGACTTCGAAAGGAACTTCCAGACAATATTCCCTTCAAGAAATGAGTGGAAAAGGAAAAATTTCGAAAAAAATATATACAGATGGCTCGAAAATGAGCGATGGGGCAGGAGCAGGAATCTTCGCACCATCTAAAAATATAAATATCTCTCTTAGGATACCTAACGAAGCTACGGTTTTTCAGGCTGAAATCCTAGCAATAAAAGAAGCCTGTCGGCAAATTGCAAGCCACATCGAGAACAGATGTAGTGTTGCTATTTTTATTGACAGTCAGGCAGCAATTAAAGCTCTTGAATCCTTTATAACAAAATCAAAAATAGTAAAAGAATGTAGAGAAGCAATCGACGAGCTAAACCGGTTGGCTGATATCACACTCATTTGGGTTCCTGGGCATAGGAACATCGTAGGGAATGAGAAAACTGATAGTTTAGCCCGCTCTGGTGCCTCCCTAGATGCGTCACTGGCGGTATCAGTCTATATTACCCTGGAGACCATCAAAAGAAGTACCTTTCTTTACTTTCTGCAACTCGCCAATAACAGATGGAAAGCACTAAGGTCATGTGCAACTTCCAGGTTAACGTGGCCCACTTATAATAAAAATAAATCTCTGGAACTCATCAAAAAAGATCGCGTAAACACTGCAAGGCTTATTGCGGTTCTTACCGGTCATTGGTGGTTAGGAACTCACGCAGAGAAACTGCGTATTCCCCATAACTCTCACTGCAGAAGTTGTGGAAACCCGCGGGAGAAAGAAACAATAATACATTTTCTCTGTGAATGCCCAGCTCTAGCATCCAGAAGATATAGGTTCTTAGGAAAATATTTTTGTGATAGTCTATCAGACTGCTCAATGGTAAGGATGAAAGACCTGTTAAATTACCTAAATTCGGTGGGATGGATTTAGTCTCTGCTCTTCTATACTGGGGTTCTTGCGAGGAGTGTGGTAGCAAAACGGCGAAAAATCGCTAATTGAGGTACATTTGAAGTTATCTTATGACCTGCCACTGCAACCAACCAACCAACCAGAGACCGGGTGGGCAAAATAACAAGACCGGGTGGGGAAAATCATTACTTACCATTGCGTAGCATTTGACATTTTGTTTTTGTACTGCGTAATATTTTCACCTCATTACTTAAAATTTTGAATATTGTTTGAATTATCCATTATATTTTATATACAGTTTTTCGAGTAACTCTCAGTTTCTTTTTTCAATCTTCTTTGGTCTAAAGTTTTGATATTTTTAAATATTTACAGTCTTAATTTTTAAGTTCAATAGAAAAATAGTGAATTGTTAAATTATACGATTTGTTGCAAAATTTACAATTTAACAATTGCATTCAATGTTGCCGCGTGTGACACCAATATCTCTAAAATGTTTTTAGAACTAATTTTCGCTTGAATAATTATGCAGTGAATCTCAAACTTTACAATTTGACAGTTGTGATTTTATCTACAGAATATAAAATTTAACGTGTCCGACACCAATATCTCTAAAATGTTTTTAGTACTAATTTTCAAAACATTTCATTTAGATTGATCATTTTTGCAGTGAAGATCAAACTTTCATTTTTTAGTTTAAAAAAAAAATTGGTACCAAAAAAATCATCTCAGATAAAAATACTACTTTAATATTTTTTCCTGAGAGGAGTTACATGCAGCGCATGCGTCAAATTAAGTTAAAACTGACTTTGAAAACTTATTTTCTTTCTGAGAAAAACAGTTTACATAGTAAGTACGGTAACGTTTTCAAGTAAAAATCTGTTCTGTTCCACGAGCTACTCGTAGTAACTTTGAGTAACACTGTGTATACACAAGTGTGTTCCACCAACAAATTTTCGAGTAAATGAAAGCATCTGAGAGAGCGTAACATTCCTGTCGAAATTTGAAAATGCTTCACAGACTTTACTCGTACATTTTATTTCAAGTAAAATGTGTATTGATGTATGAATCAGCTGTTTTGGTTTGAATTTAAATTTTTGTATTGTGTACTTGCGCGGCACTGGTGTTCTCACCAGACTTTACACAAAGCTGTTTCATGAAAATCTGTGTAAAGAGCGTAATTTGGCACATTATTTGTGTTACGCTCTCATTTTGTATTTTACTTGAGTTTTACTACGAGTAGCTCGTGGAACACACCTGATGATGTACCATTCGCTAATCTCATTTACACTGCAGTATAAAATTCACGTAACAATTCATGATTACTCGTAAAGAAATGTTGCATATGGCACAGAACTTCAAATTTGATCTTCAAGTTCAAATATTCTTACCTTAAGTCAAGTATAAACATTTATTTCGCACGATAATTTGGCACATAAAACTCTATATAAAAAATAGAATATCTAAAAATAGGTACCCAGTCTTATATTTATCTTCCTATAGAGAAAACATTGATCACATTTAAGCTATAAAAATTCTTTTTATTGTATTTTGTCTTAAAAGGCAATACTCCATTGTCACAATACAAACAATCACTAATGTCGATGTAGAGTTACTACCCGATGTAGAAGTACTACTCGATGTAAACCTACTACTCGATGTTAACCTACTATTCGATATAGAGCTACTACTCGATGTAGACTTACTAGTTGATGTATGCCTACTAGTCGATGTACGCATACTAGTTGATGTTTGCCTACTAGTTGATGTATGCCTACTAGTCGATGTACGACTAATACACGATGTAGACCTACTACTCGATGTGGACCTACTGCTCGATATAGATCTACTATTTGATATAGATCTATTATTTGATTTAGACTTACTGCGCATTGCATGTCTTTTATTAAAAGTAAGCCTATTAGCTTCAAGTAGAAGTATTAAGATATATAACCTGTAGAAAGATGCGTCCTATTGCTGCTGAATCTTTCAAAAGAAAAATAATGAAGATTGCTGTAAATAACACAGGATAGCCAGAAACATTGACCATGAATGACGTAGTTTATTTGGCCAAATCCAAGGAAAAAACCCAATTATCTAAGGCGTGGAATACTTCTAAACCGAAAAATTTTGAATCAAGAACATGACTTTATAGACTTCCGTGATTGATTGTGTACTTATTCAACTTCAATGGAAATCAGTTTGGAAAATAAGAAGAAAACTTTACATATAACTTCGGAACACGTTCTTTATTCGGCGCAAATTATTCTAATTTATTCAGAAAACAAAAAAATATATATAATTTTTTTTAATCCCAAATTATTAATGAAAGAAGATAGCCCTTAGTTGCTAGCACTAACGCATCCGATAAACTGCAAGTAGTAAAGCTAAAGTTTAGTGATATTTGTAGTTTCTGTGGTGAATGATTTTTCCGTAGTTGATGACATAGAAGAATGTCATGGCAGCAAATGTGATTTGAAAGAATGGAGCAATACCAGCACGTTTTGGTTGCACATATTTGTGTTGCCAACGCCACCAGGCACGGCTGAAAGCACCAGCAATTGCGCTTGGAGACTTGTTACGGCGTCCAAGCCAAGATCCCAATTCACCCAGTTTCACTTGTCCAAATGGAACATCAGCTACAAATAAACACATTGGAGCATGTTATTTTTGCATAAAGAAAAATATATAAATATATTTTAACTTAGGTAACAGAATGAACGTAAATTACATTACGTAATTTTTGCTTGTCAAACTATTTTACCTTTGCCATAGAAGCGGGCAGGGTCGTAAGGACCATGAACCTTTGGATTATATTCCGCTGGATAATCACCGAAAGCCATTTTCTAAAATATCAAATAAAATCTCTTTACTTTTCACGTTCTTGCTGAACAAAAAAAAAATGTACCTTCTTCTTGCCTGTAAAATACCGATGACAATTAGTCTATTTCTTTCACGCGTACGCAATACTTCCAAATGTCAAAATTGGTACCAAATGTACAGGGTTGCCGTATATTTTTAAAAAATAAATTCTTAACACAATTGGAGAATACTAAATATTTGATATGTATATTATTTTTAATAAATTAATTAATATTATTTAATAATTCTTAAATGTTATTAAAATTATTAACTTAAATTCATGACATAAAAAATTTTTACCAATTGTGACTTATAACGATCAGTAGTATTGATATAAAATGAATACTGTTATAATATAAAATATTTCATTGTATTAAAATTTTTCTCATCAACTATCAATATTTTTAAATTTTATTAAATTTCAATTCTTTTATAATTAGTTTTTTTTTTGAATAAAATCCACACAAATTATATACAATACTATTATTTTAACATATTTACTGCTTTTGGATTCTGCAATATATGGCAGCTCTCTTCATTCCAAATTATTCCAAGTGAATGGATATAAACAAAAATTCCAACAGTAAAATTCTTAGTGGAAACTTTAATAGCATTTTCAAAAATTCTGGTAAATTTGGATAAAGATCAAAATAAAAGAAGTTTGCGTGTTAAGATGAAGCTTGAGGATGCTTATGATTCCGCCGCTTCAGTACCTAGCAAAGCAAGTGAAAAGGGAGAAAAAACTAAAAAAGTCTTAATTAATTCTGGCTCCGGTAATGGGGAGGAAGCGGATATTGAATTAAGTGAGCAATTGGAAGATGATTCTCTGAAAGAAGCTGGTAGCAGCAAAAAGAAAGGTGCACGCAAAAAACGTTCGCTAAATTGGGAAGAAGCAGAAAGAGTAACTTTATTTAAATAATATAATTTAATTAATGCTAATATATATTTTGTACATTATTTTAAGTGTTTACTACTGGAAGTTATAAAAACAAAATTGCAATTTGTTGAGAACCGCAATGTGGATACATCAAGTATAAAAGCTAAACGAAATGCCTGGTTGCAGATAACCAAACAGTAAATATTAATAAATATTAAATACAAATTATACTTCATTTTCTATAAATTATTAAAATATATACGTTTATTTTTTTCTTAGGTTTAATTCCCTCAATTTCCGTCATCGTTCTTTGGAACAAATACAAGTACAATGGCGTAGCATGAAGAACACAGCTAAACGTGAGTATCAGCAAAAGTTTAAAGACTCAAGTTTAGATGCATTCAATTTAATTGATTTTATGGAAGAATTACAAAAGGAACCAGTAAGCACACGCAGCCATCGCCTTAGTGGTGGAAAAAAAGATTTGAGTGTTGATGAGGATGAAGACATGCCATTAGCATCATTGCCAAATAATGCTAGTGATGATACTCAAGAAGAATCAATTAGTGCTTTACCGTCCCCACCACCTTCTGCTGAATCACAAAATGAAACGCAACAAGTTTCGCCTACACGCAATAAAAAAGCAGCTAATGCAGTTAAAGCGGAGCCATCAGCGCAGGTAGCTGGAGTTAAAACAAAAAGGCTACGTAAACCACAGGTAAGCTTAATTAATATAAAGACTTAACTAATGCTTTTGCATTAGTTATTCCTATTGTATACATTTCACTATTAATTACACAAAGCACTTTAAAGTTTTGTGTACAAAGTCCGGAACGAAGTCTAGAGAAGAGTTTTTAAACTGTTCTGGTGACAGAAATTTCATATGAAATAAGTTTCTTCAGTGCATTGTTAAAGCTGGAAAGTCAAAGGAATATGCATAGTTGTTTCTTTATCTTCGAGGCATAATCTGCATTCCAAATTAGCTGATATTCGAAGTTCATGATGGTGATATTTCATTATAATGACACATAATTAACACTTAGAATACATACAAGAACATTTTCGAACTGCTAATCCATTATTTGAGGAGTAATATATATCACAAACATTTGTAACTCATATAAATTTAAATATATATTTTTATATCCTGACTGAGTCAAGGTGTGCTATCGTGTTTGATCATTACACAAAATTGTTCTTATCCAGCAGAAAATAGATATTTTGTTTGTAATATTGACTGTTCTATTGTACTTTTAGACTATATTTATATTATTATGACCTTTACTATTGTATGATATTACTGTATAGTGAACGGATCTAGACCCTCAGGGGAGGGTTTAATCATTTTTACCTACGGCTCTAAAACAAGTAGTGGATAGACTAACCAAAATTCACAATGGATTTTCTAATCATTCAAGGGTTTTCTAAGGCGAAGGTGATCGCCATTAGATAAACTATAACTTATCTGAAAGTAGATGATATATTTAGTAAGAATATATACATACTATGAGACAGTCAAGCTGTTTTAAAATTCTTAAATTTAGTTCAATTTATATCCAGGACGGTTTTTGACTGCTACACATTTCCAAACGAACGCGCTAGCCAGATGAAGTACTTTAGGAAATCACTCGAATCATTTAAAAAATTTAGGCTTATGGTTGGCAACATGCAAACCGTTGAATTCTTTCTTTGATGAATTTTTTAAAAGATAAGACTTAAAAATCTGAGTGCAAGTTGGGCATTTATTAAAAAGAAAGTGAAATGCTCTGTAGAGATATCAGTCATATACTAGATTTGCTCAGTGGTTATAGTAGATTAGGGAACATGCTAGAAGATTGAATCTCCCTTTTAATCATTCCTATCGCAGTTACGAAGAGAACGATGACAGTAGCTCAAATCAGTTTTGTTTTTGTTCAGCCCATAAATTTTACTACTCTAGGAAGGTTCCTACCTTCTTTTTTTGAGTATCTTGGCCTACTGCAAAACCTGCCATTTAATAGCATTTTAAGCTTTATTTAAGGTTCAAGGTGGTTTTTAAACTTCTGAATTTTTCCTTATACATAACGCAATGAGCCAACAGACCCAAGTGGATCCTTCTAGATCAACGGCATAACCTAATCTAACTTAAAGTACATAATACACTTTTGGTTTATCCAACAATATTTTAACCCCTATATTCATATTAACAATTCTTTTATGTTATCTGCTACATAGATCTTTACGGGCTACAACAACGTGGTATAGAATACCTATAATTCTGGTCAACATTTTTTGAAAGTAAATGGCTACATTCCAAAAAATTATGTATCTTCGTATAAACTGTAAAGAATCATATTATTTTTTTACTAATATTAGTACAATACTTATCTAGTACTTATCTGATAGATAATAGATGATAGCTATTATCTATCATTATAAAAATTAATAATTAACATAAAAATATTTTTAATAAATTTTATAGTTAAATATTTTTAAATAATTGTTTATATGTTTTTCTAATGTTTATATATGTTTTTTTAGCTTTCCACGTCAATGGACGACGATGCTGCTATTCATGCAGAATCTTATGTAAAAACATTAGCTGATCATTCAAATTCAAAAATACTCAATAAATCAACCGCAATACCTCCAGCAGAAGATAGATTTAAAAAGGGTCTGTTCGATTTGATGAAACGCGCACGTGTTGCTGACATGGACTATGCACGTCGTGAGCATGAGCAAAAATTACGTTTTGAACAGTTGGAACAGGATCTGAAAATTAATTACTACCGTCAACAGGAAGAATTGAAACTGAACCATTTGCGTGAGGAGCATGAAGTGCGTTTACGTCATCGCCAACTCGAGCATGAAGCCCGCATGCGGGCCTATAATATAAATGTTGTTGAAACAAAATCGGCTAAGAAAGGAGAGCATAAGAAAAGTGCCGCCGATGAGAAACCACCGATTTAAGTTGGGGTGATGGCCGCTGCGGTCAAATTTAAATTGAGTTGTTGTCAAAAGGAATGCCTCAAAACGAAATGTAGCTTTAAGTGTAAACAGTATTTTTATCAAAGTAAGAAAAGCTTGAACATTTTTTGTGTGATGTTTAAGTTGTACTGAGTCCTCCAAATCCTACAAATACTCATTAATACTCAATTAAATAAAAATAATACTCATGTTGCCACACTCAAACTGAAAGTTAAGTATCTCTAAGAAATGCTAACATTTTTCATTTAAAAATTAACTCCAAGCGGTTGTGCATCCTTAAACCGACAGTATTTTTTATTATTAATTATAAGTTGAATCATTTTGACCTATACCTTCTTAAAAATATGTGTTTAAATATATTAAATCTTCCCAAAATTTTGAAAAAATTAATCTAAGGTATTAAACAGTATTTTGCATTTATAATGTTCTTACATTTTATATACATGTTTATTTTATTAAAGGGTTTTTTTTATTAAATTTTTTTCTAATTTTTTAATTTTTTACTAATTTGTTTTCATTTTTTTTTTATTATTATTTAATTTTTTATTTTTTTATTAATTTTTTTTTTAATTTTTTTATTAATTTTTTTTTTAATTTTTTTATTAATTTTTTTTTTAATTTTTTTACTTAATTTTTTTATGTAGTTTTTTTTAATTATGTATTATTTATTTTTTTTTAAATATTTATTTTTTTTTTGTGTCCAAAAATATTACATTATAATTTATGAGCGGGCTAATTGGTTATTTAAATAAAAATAATAAAGCTACAATTTATTATTTGTATTTAAAACAAATTATATTTTATTAAGAAATATTCCGATATTTCGACTATTTTCGATAGTCATCTTCAGGAAAACTAACAAAATATACAATATAAAATTTATAGCGGAAAAATTAAAAAGAAACTCATATAATAAATAATAACAACAATAATAATACAATAATAATAGTAACAACAAAAACCAACAAAAAGAAAAAGATAATACAAATCATAAATTACATATAAACTAGTTATTAGATTAATCTAAACTTCCGGCAGACGGCTAAAATGCCATAGCTGTAAGCTTTATATATATGTTTATATATGTATAAAATATATATACAGTATCCTGTCATTCGTTTAAAATATTCCCATAAGTCTGAGCACAGTTGTCCGTATCCATTTTATTATTTAGTCTCTTGCTATTCGAAAGATAGGAAGAAAGTTTTTATTTTTTTTTAATTTTGTTATATTTTTTATTTATTTTTTTATTTCTTTTTTATTTATTTTTAGAGAGGTTTTGGAAAGTAATGAAACTACAACAACAAAAATTCTTTATATATTATTTTTATTAATTGAATCTTTGGCTGACCAATAAAGACCTAAAGACCAAATGGTTTTTTTGTTTTTTGACAGTAGGTGGAATCATCGAAAGCCACCGTGTGAGATTTGAACCCACTAAACCACCTCTTAGGAGTGAATGGAGAACATTTCCACAGCATTGTGAAAACTTCATTCCAGTAATCAGGGGAGAAAGGAGAAAATATAGGCTTAGTACCTAGCGAGCTAGATTTATCTAAGCCAGAAAGCAAGGGGGTACATTAGGGAAATTGGGTTATAGAGATGAATCTTGGAATTATTTCTTGTATTTAATTATTAGTAAATAATTTCTTTGAAATAGCAAGTACCAAGGGTTGAACTAGTACCCTCCCAAATTTGAAGCTCAGAGTCAGCGTTCATTAGCCAACTGACAGATTTTTTTTTTATTTATTTCTTATTTTCTTTGTTTATTTCTTATATTTTTTTATTTATGTCTCATTTTATTTATTTATTAATACTGATTTTATTTATTTTGATTCATATCTTATTTTATTTATTTATTTTTTATTTTTTTATATTTATTTTATATTTTTTTTTAATAATTTTTTATTTTTTTTTAATAATTTTTTATTATTTTTATTTGAAATATTTAATTTTTTTTTATTTAAAATTTGTTTGTTTATTTTTTTTTAGACTTTTTTAGATGTTTTTTTTATTTATTACATTTGATCGGAAATTTTTTTTATTATATTTCATATAATAATATATTATATTTTATTTTATTAATTTTTAAAAATTTAATTTTGTCTCTTATTTTATATTTTAATTTGTATTCATGATTTTATGACCACTTATTTAATATAAGAATATAACTACTTTTAATATCAAATATTAAACAAAATCAATTGATCAAATTAAGTATACATATATCTGTATAATGAATATATATTAGTACAACATTTATAAAATTGTATGAAACAGATAAAAAATTTATTAGCTATTAATAAAAGACAACACTCATTGATTTATATAGTATATAAAAGTATGTTTATTTTAGTAACAAAATAAGATATTTTGTAATTTTTGTAAGTTATTAACTTCAATACCGGAATCGTACTTCCGCTGACTGATTGCTGTTTTGTATTTCAATCAAACGTACGCGTTATTGAGATCTAAACCTATTTTAAACTTTTTAAAGGGTTTAAAGATGCTTCCATCTACTTACACAAATAATCAAGAAACAATTAATGTATTATCTGCTTCAAGATTCTTGCTTTTTGGGTCACTTGTTGGAAAGGTATGCTGCATTTGGTCGTCTTTGCAGACGAGTGCAATTCTCTACAAATATAAAGCAATGTCATAAATTTGTAAAATTAATTTGGAAACGAGGTATTGTTCCTCAATAAACAACTATCTTAACAAGCTGCGTCTGTTTGAAAGCACAATGTCAACAGCTTGGAAACAGATGAGAACTCGAGTCACATTATTTGTGAATGTCTGGCTTTGATCAGGATCAGTTGGGAGCTCCTATTACTCTGATATGAAATCTTTAACCGAACACATTTTGGACTCCACCGCTATGGGTAAGTTCGGTTTAGCTAAGTTAGGTAATATTCATTATAAAAGATATATTGAGTCATAACTCCATTGCGATTATTACGCTTAAATGTACTAATCTAGGAACATTGCATAGTAAATTATTCGTAGATTAAAATTTCATATCATAATATATAATTAATTATTTCTGATAGAGAAGTTGAAGGCCAGTCAGTCACTAAAAAAGCGGTTAAAGTTTTGCAACTAGTGTAGCAAGACTCATATGCAAGTCGTCAGGAAGTAGCGAAGTAAAAAGCGCGAATAACACGTAAGACAATCGATTTTTAGGTACTATATGAATTACGGAAGAAATTTACTTGTGGAAACACCATCAGTGAAATACAGACTGCTTAAACGCATCAAAATCGATCCATTTTTTAAGCAAATTATTACGGGTAAAAAATGGATTAAACACGATAATGTCCAAAGCAAGCGAACATTGTCAAAAATCGGTGACCAATCGACAAACGACTTTAAAGCCTGTATTGTTGGCAAACTTAAGTATTTAATGAAATTGTAAGGAAATTGTCTATTATGAGCTGTATCAGCTAGGTGTAACGATTAATTCTGTTCTCCACTGCTCACTACTCTGCCGCTTGAATGAAACAAAACACCCAACAGAGCTAGGTCACCATATATGTATTTGATGATTCGGGACAAATTCACAGAACTTGGTTAAGAACTTTTGATGCTTCTACCATATAACACGGTTGTATCGTCTGATTAGGATTTCTTTCGGTCTCTGCAAAACTCTCTTGTTGTTTAAAATTGACTGCAAAAAAATCCGCTAAGAATTATTTAGTCATTTTTCACGGATAAACCATAGAATTGTACACCGAATTGTAAAGCTACCCGAAAAATGGCAAGAAGTCATTAGTGGAAATGGCTAATATGTACTTGATTAAATTTAATTTTAACAAGTGAACAGATTATTTAGATGTGGTTAAGAACTCCCTTATCAGTGGTTTAAATAAAAAGCTCTTTTTTCTTATAAGGACTTTGATAAACGACTACGAAAGCTTTTCATTATAAGCAACTTTTGTGCTTGAAGACAAAATCTGACACATTCTGAATGCGACACTCATTGTTCTATTGGCTGTTGAACTGTTAAGTTCGGCCCACGGTAAATTTAATATAAACGCCTTTGCCGGTTAACTTGATTTGTCTTAAATTGAATAAAAATAAAATCAAAAAATAAAATTTTATAAATCTAAGAATGTTTCTGCAAAATTGTTAAAAAAATAAGACTTTAAAAATAAAAATGTAATTGAAACATTAAAAAAAAATTTAAATAAATAATATTAAAAATATCTGCTATATCTATTATAAAGCATATATATCTATATATATCTATCCATGAAATATTAATTTAATAGAAAATGAAATAACTTTGTGTTTTAAAAAAAAGGAAGAGTGATATATAAAAACTATATATTTTATACTATATAAAAAAGAAATAAAATAATTTCTCATTATAAAAACCGTTATTAAAAGTTATAAAAAAAATTGGGAATAAATAAAATTAAAATTTCTTAGGATTAAATTAGATTTAGGAATATAAGAAAATAAATATATATAAAATAATATATATAATATATAACAAATATATAAAAATAATATATATAAAAATAAATAAAAAATATATAATAAAAAATTACTTGTTTATATAAAATGTATAAATAATGTTTATAACATTGTGAAGTTTGTAATAAGAAATTATATAAAAAATAACTTCATTCAATAATTTTTTATATATATAAAAGTAAAACGGTAAATATTTTAATGAATATTGCATTAAAAAAGAATAAAAGATTATATATTTATTATACTACATAAATTATATACAATATATAACTGTCTTAAGGATATTCCCTATTGTGCAGACTTCTTCAATACGAAGTTATTTTGAAGACACTTAGATTTTTAATCACTTTTTAAATTTGGACTTCTCTATAGCTATAGCTAAACTCTTTAAAAAGTTTCTCTTTTCAACTATGGTTTTTTTAGTAAAGCACATATATTAGATTATTAATGATATAGTGATTATCGAGCATTAGTAGTTTGGAAGTTAGTGTTATCGATTCCTCACTTTTATCTGATGTAATCACAAAAAGTGTGGAGAAAAGGTGAAGAATTTACAGTATTAGACGATTTAAAGAAATTACTATAGCTCTGAAATTAATCATATTAAGAAGAGCGTTCCTATACTTATTGATGGTTCGATCAATGTGGATCAATTTGATTATTAGTTCATTCTCCTATCTATTTGGGTATGGAAAACATTTGGGTCTAATTTTGATTTTTTTTAAATTTTGGAAAACCTTGGTGGAAAATCTTATTTTTCTTAAAATTTATGGAAATTTGTCATACCGCCCTTTATGGACTGCGGCACGTTGGTCCAGACATTAATGTTTTTTTCCATTAAAAACTTAATCAAAAACTTTTTTTAGTTGTACTTCTCTTTCATATCTTTTTAATTCATACTGAAAACGCCACTCTCACACTTCCCCATATAATTTTTATCATTTACGAACCAAGGTATAATTCCTCGTACCCTATTACTCACAGGGTTGCCAGTTATGGTACTAATTAGTAACCAAAGTACTATTTTTTTTCGTTTTCGATTTTGGTACTCAATTCAAAAATGGTACAATTTTTGACGACCCAAACTTTATTGTTGGATATTTCCAATTAATTTTTTTTATAAATGCAACTTTGCACTATTTTATATTGTGTTCATTTATAACACTATGAAAAACACAGAACGAAAAATTTTGGACCTTTTTTTATAGAAATGGTACCTTTTTAAACCAATTTTGGTACAGAAAAAAATTATCAAATGGCAACCGTGCCTATACTATCCAAGTTAGAAACATCCTATACATATGTACATGCATGCATCAAAGAAATTGTCTTCACAAGAACATTTAACTTATAACAAACCAAATACTATTAAAATTATATTCCACTACTTCTACTCATTAGCTTTATATTGACAGCAACTCTCAAACTAAATAAGAATTGTAATTTCTAATTTCATCTAAATCAGACACATCTTCAAGAAGTAGAGAGCTTTTAATATCCAAAATTGAAGCAAATACTATTAAAACTATATCACATTATTCCTACGTCGTCTCTTTAGTTTTATATGGCAAATAATTTTAAAACTAAATAAGAATTATAATTTTTGATTGCTCGCATAAGGTTTTCTTAATAATGATAAAAATTACAACAGTTTCACTTATATGAATATAAATAGTTTAGTTATTATATAGATAATTCTTATCATTGTTAAGAACTTTGTGAACAATTAGAAGAAAGATTTTGATGTAAATTCTACAACTTGATCAAGAATATGTGAAAATTGTATAGTCTTTTTCTGAGCGTTACAAGTATCTAGACGAACTTAATATATCTTTAATTCATTACAGTCAAGCATAATGCATAATAGATCCATTCAGGCCGCAGTGCTTTTTAGTCTATAATAATAGTGAAGGTCTATAATAAAAGCAGGCTCCATCCACTATTACGAAAATTCAAAATTACCGGATTATTAATTTTAATGTATAATTGTAAATTGAGTTACAGATAAGTAGGTACCAGGTCATTCTCTAGCAGTACAATATACGAGTATGTTTATACGTTAAAGACTTCACTTTGGGTCATCCACCTACGAGTCGTGGATCAATATAATTATTAGTAGACGTATTATTATTATTATTAGAAGTAATTATTAGTAGACGTTTTTGAGTATAAATTATCAAGTCATAGCAGTTATTATGTATATATAATGCAACATATAATTATATAGAAATCATAAAAATTAAATATTAAATTTGCTTTTATTGATTTTATGTCAAATTTTTATGTAAATCTTTTGTATAATTTTACTACAATATCATAAATTGTATTATAATAAGAAGGTCTGCTAAGTTCTAGACCTTACACCTCTTTGAACTCGAACCAAACATTAATCCGTACAATCACATTTTTTTTAACTATCCAATTTGATTTAAAAAAATAGTCTCCAGTTGGAATGGGCAATTTGAAGTTCTTGTGTTCAGGATAAAATTTTTCCATTGTTATTTCATCCTAAATATTATATACATAACAAAATAAATGATCAGATTTTTTTTAAATTATATATATAATAAAAATAACCTCATATGGACAGGTGTGATTAACATTTATAAATTTTTTGTATAAATCGTGAAGAATGGAGGTAACTTTATTATTTTTACCAGTTGCCATAAAAGCACAAGTATCCCAAGTGAAATTTACACCAATTGGATCATATCTATTATATTTCCTTAAAAGTTCTACATTTATCTATACATAATACATCTATTAATATTGAATAATGGCATGACTATATATTAGTATATAAAATATTTACCCAGAAATTATACAATTTTTTCAACAGTAAAAATTTAAAAGAGAACTCAGCGACATTACGCCTTACAGCCTTCAAGCGACAATACGAAAAATTTCCATAGTTGTAGTCCTCTACTAAACACTCCACTTTCGTTAATTTAAAAATTCCTGCCGACTGAAATATGCAATACTTTAGATGAATTTTGTTTTTCGAATTATTTCTTTACCTTTCCGATACATAATATCAGAATCGGTATAACGAAAACGTAACGCATATCGAGTCTTAGTTTTATTTCCAACAGTTGATTTAATACTAGATGACAACATTTTTCAAAATTTATTTTATAATATATTAAAACTGATTATCTTGATTACTTTTTAATATTAAATGCAAAATATTGCAATTTGGACATATCATATAATTAAAATCTAATAAATATTTTTTTAGTGGTTCCAAGTGTTTAAACTGAGTATATGATTTTATCGATTAGCTCTATAATATTGTACAGTGAATAATTTTAAAATTTGTTTCTAAAATTAAAACCATTTTTAAAATTTTATTTAAAATAATAATTTATATAAATCATATATTAAAAGGCATTTAACGTTAACCGGGTCCCCGCTGTTAGCCTGTGTTAGCTTTAAAATTGAGAAATTGAGTTCATTGAGAGTTTTAATAATATTTAATTATTAGCATTATATTTTTTTTATCATATAAATCGGATATTTTAAAAACCGTAGTTATTCGATTAATCGGATAGCAACGAACTATCCGCAGTTGAAAAAAAAATCGGATTTTTTTTTAAATCCACAGTTTTCGAATATCCGGATTTGCGATTATTAGCTCTGTTCCACGAGATATGTTACTTGTAGTAAAACTCAAGTAAAAGACAAGTAAAGTACAAACTGAGAGCGTAAAACAAACAAAGTGCCAGATTACGCTCTTTACACAGATTTTCATGGATCAGCTTAGTGTAAAGTCTGGTGAGAACACCATCAATACAGATTTTACTTGAAATAATATATACGAGTAAAGTCTGTGAAGCATTTTCAAATTTGTACAAGGATGATACGCTCTCCCAGATGCTCTAATTTACTCGAAAATTTACTGGTGGAACGTACTTTTGTATACACAGTGTTACTCAAAGTTACTACAAGTAGGTCGTGGAACAGATCTATTATTATATATTACTAAATAAACAATTTAAATTTTAAATAACTCGTTTATTATCCGATTAATCGGATTCTTCGAATACTTTATAAAACTGAATACGAACAGCACAAAAAATTACTAATACATTTCCGTTAACACTATAAAATCGATTTGATTCCGGATGTACATAATGATTATATTGCTACTACTTTCCTAATTCAAAGTTTGGAACACCTATTTCTAAAAATCTGCTAATTATTTTTATAAAATTCACTAAGTCATTGTCTTCTCTTATGTCATCCTTTAATAGTGAAATTATCAACTACTGTTCCTAGAGAACGTAACATACGGTAAAAAAATCTTGTAGACTCAGAAATATGAGATTTAATAAAAATATATTATTGTATTAATGATTTATATAAAGAGGTTTTCGAACAGAAGTGAAACAACAACAAAAATTTATTTTTTAAATTATTTTAATTAATTGAATTTTTTGGATATATGACGCAGTAAGCGTGCTTGTCGGTGTTTGCCAAATACCTTCATTCAGTTGGTCTTAGGAACTAATTTGCTTTGTATATTAATTATTTTGTAAATAATTAATGTTTTTTGAGACATGTCATATACCAGGAATCGAACTCGGGTTCCTGCCAAAATTGTGAAGTTCTTCAGTAAAAATCAGCGACACTTAACCAACTTGGATGTCTCAAATGCCGCTATTTACTTTTTTGTTCGCATATTTTTTCTGGAGTTTTGTTATTAACAATTTTACTTGCTATATTTATATATTAGAACGAAATCATAAACCAGCTGTAGAATAATTGAATTAATTAATTAATTATATTTTTTATTTTTAATTGTTAAATCTCAAATTTATACAATGATTTATACAATTAATGACAATGAGTAGCCTCCTTCAATATTTTAAGCTTTAGCAATACCAAATAGCTGGATACCATAAGTCCATACCAGAAAATTATTAAAGCAAAGAAATAATTTAAGGAGAACTTTGACTCCATTTACTAAGAGTAAATAGGATGGAGATAAGTAAGCGAAATGCCTAACCTACTCCTATTTCTAGTATATTCCACACTTCTTGCTTAAATATAAGAACAATGATAGCACCATATATTATAAATTGACATAAATTTAGGTGAATCAGGTGATTCAGACATTTTCTGACAGAATTTATGTGGATTCAGAGGGAGGTTAGCTTTTTTGATAGTTTTAATAATTAAAAAATTGTTTATGCTAATAAACGTTCATATTAAATAATTGAAATATATTATATATAAATTTATAATTTGTAAATAAATTATTACAATAATTTGAATATATTATATTCAAATAATATTATCATGTTATACCATATATGTATATGCATATGTATGAATATAGTGATTCGAATCATTTCGCATCGAGCTTAGTTACGTGTCTGGAATTAGATAGAAAATTAACGTTATGTTAAGAACATTGGCCTCTTTATAAGAGAGTACTTGATCTTGCTAGTTGTAAGATAAATTATTTTATGATCTGTTTTATAAGAGATCAGAGCATCAAACTTTTTAAAGAGCATTGGCTTCTACATAACCAAAAGCAAAACAATCGGTGTTGGAATATCGTGAAGAACTACAGTTTTAAGAATTTGTCAACGTTTTCAACATTGTTAGGTCTTTTAGATTTTCCAGGGCATGCAAGTCTACTATTGCCATTAGAGAGAGAGAGAGCAAATAATACTGATAAATTATTATTGAAGTATGCAAAACTTGAAATGTATAAAACATTGTGTCAAAGCTATTGTAGTCCACTTTGTGAAATTGAAGTAGATCAGTCAGCTTCTATATGTTATCCGGGTTTGAAACGATCGAATTCCAAACGAATTATAAAGAGCGACAATATTGGACAAATGTGAGAGGCAGATCAAGAAAACACTAGATAGATCTAGTTGTCACAAACTTTAGATATATCAATGTTAGCAGTTGAAAGATCAAAGAAATGGATCGGCTTGGTTGGAAACATATTAAGAAAGGAAGCTATGAATAATAATTAACATATGTGACAATAAATCAAATTACAATTTTAAATATTATTGAAAGTATGTAAATATGTATTGAATCTATAAAAATTAAAGCGATGGATAAATTTAACCTGCTATCCGTATTACAAATTTCAGAGTTGATGGTTGAATACATTATCCTTGTCTCAATGATATATCAATTTAAGATGCTAATAATTAAACAGTATAAAATATTTGATAAACGTCCACAGGAATTACGTGATGTTGCATAATAATTTTAATTAATAGGACAAAAACCTTGGATACAATATGTAAAATTTTTGCTTTAAGAAAAGTATTGTACCCTTTGTACCCTTTAGTTTGTTGACCTTAGCAGAGAAATTAAATTAAAATTTAAAATATTTTGATTTAGTGAATTTTATTCATGAGATTTATCTGAAAAAATGATATGAAATATTCCAAATTAAAGTAACTTTTGGTTCGGAAGATTCGAAGAAGATTGATGAGATATTAATTTAGTAAAACAAGAACATATAATGGTTAAGTCAAATTATTGTTGTCCTTTTTTATTTATTTATTATATTATTAATATCAGAGTGCAAATGTAATGGATTATCCATTCCATGGACTTAATTTTGCTTGGTGGATTGTAAACGAACAGAATTGTCGTCTAAGGTGTAACGCAAATCCACTGTCGAAACACTATTAAGTCTGCAAAACATTACTATATTTTGTGACATTTGGTCTGGGGATTAACCGGCTCGCACTTTTTTCAAAATGTCAGAGGTATGATATAAACCATCAGTTCTGAACGCTATGGTTGCTAAACACCCAATTTTTTTGCCACAACTTACACAATATGTCCTGTTTTCCCGGATTCGTATTTTTATATTTTGGTCATTACGATCAAATCATTACTTTTCTTTCGACTATATAGGGTTATGCAAAATATCGTGTTTGTTTATATGAATGTTAATATGAATAATGCTTTAACTCTTAACGCTTTGATGATAATTTATCAGGTTGTGTCCGAATGATTCCCAGCTATGTGTCGAAAGGTCTTCCAGAATTATCTTACGAGCATCTAGTACTGTAAGAAGTTCCGTCTAAAATGTTTAAATAGTGTTGTATTTTACACCTAATCGGAATTGTAGCCGTAAGTGTGTTTTATTGACGTTTACTTTCGGAATTATGAAATCAATAACCCGTAATGATAAGGGAATGGTTGGATGAAGTAAAGCGTTTATAATTAGACATTTATTTCAGATTAGGAAACTTCCTGAGAACCTATTTACTTATACGCGGTTTTGATATTTACAGTGTTCAAGTCATGTTCTGGTTAGTGACATTTTTTCAAATGATGTATTCTCTTTCACTTCTTACTTTTCATTATTAAAGACGTTAAACTTAATTATCAATATGACTTTAACAAAAAAAACATATACTTTGTCCTTTAAATATGCCCTGCTGGTTGCAGCTTAAATTATCTTATCATCTTATTTAACTACAGTAGTATCTCTAGGTATTCTAATAATGAAATCCATGATATTGATATTGTGAATAAAAACTGTACTACATTTATATATACATGATTATTACATGTAATTCTTTATTTCTACTTCTGTCTATTTACTATCAAATGTCTGTGGGGATGTCTGTAGATGTCCATTGAGTTTTAATTTTTATTAAAATTATTGAAAATTGAATTTAAATTAAATAAAGTTTGTAGATTGTCAAAAACTAGGGTAACTGAATATAGTATATTAGTGGCAAATGCACACAACATAGATATGATCAGTAATGTCAAATATAGGAAGGGAGCTGCATAAAGATACTGTAGGACATCTATTATATTTACTAACCCTATTGAAATGTATTGGGTGTTTCACAATTTGTGAAGTCGAAAGAGATCTGAATTGTGGAGATTTCAGTATGCTTTGAATTCTAAAAAAACATCGACATTCTACCTCCTTCAACAAATCTATACAATCTAATACTATGTTATAGTATTATTCATGCTAATCTACAAAATCTTATTTGTTCTCCAAGTATGCACTGATATTTATCAATTCAGTCAACTGTTGTATGATTGTTTATTGCTTATTTTTGTTTATTATATTTGCTTCAGATTTTTCACTAACTCATGTCAGCATTCACTTATTCGAAATTCATTCGGTTGTTTTCAAAACTTATTCGGCTGCTTTTTTGTTTATTTTTTTTTCAGGATTAATCATTTAATTAGTTCTGGGTTTAGTCTTAATTTAGAATAGATGTTTTTAAAGCGATTCTATTATTTAATTAAATAATTAAATAATTTTTGAATTAAATAATTTCAGTAAAAAATTGATAACAAAAGTTAAAAAAAATTTGTTAATTTAATTATATATTTTTAAAGTCTTTGGCACAGATTATATTCCAACATTTTTTTTAAACCTCTGTAAAACTGATCCAAATATTAAGACGAGCAATTAATTTTTGTTCAATCATCCAATTTGTTTTAAATAAATACTCTCCAGTTGGAATGGGTAATCTCAATTTATTGTGCTCGGGTATAAATTTGTCCACTATGATCTCACCCTAAGTATTAACAGATAATGTATAATATTTTGGATGTTTTAATAAAATAACAAACCTCATAAGGACAGGAGTGATTCATATTTGTGAAATCTTTGTACATGTCATGGACAAGAGATATAACTTTATAATTTTTGGCATTTTTCATAAAAGCGCAAGCATCAATAGTGTAATTTATACCGAAAGGAGCAAATCTATTATATTTTCTTAAAAGTTCAGCATTAATCTAATTAAAACAAAATATTCAATATATTATTTAGTTAAGTGATATTTAATAGTCTGGCAGTCATATTTACCTGGCAGTCATATACTTTTTTCGTTAACACAAATTTGACAGAGAAGTCAGCGACATCGCGTCTTATAGGCTTTAAACGACAATAAGAAAAATTTCCATAATCTTTGTTCTCTGCAATACACTCCACTTTAGTCATTTTAAAAATTCCATCTGACTGAAATATTATATACGATATTTTAGATATAATATTATTTATCGAATTTGTACTTTACCTTGTTGATGCATAATATCAGAAACGGTAGAACGAAAGCTTTGCGCATGATGATTCGGTTTTACCATTAGAAGTGGATCCAATACTAGTTTGCACTATGTTTTAATTTCTTATTTTATATGTTAAAAATATATAGACATGATTTTGATATTTTTAAAATTCTGGGAACTAAAAAAAGTACATAATTTAATCATATTTAATAGTTTTCTGTTTCATTGATTTCAGAAAATTAAGTTGTATTTTGAAATCAATAAGTGGCGTAGACATTATTTTGTTAAAGGTACATAAAATCTATTTCCAGACGCAGATTTTTGAAGAAGTGGCATAATATCAAAAATGTTTTTAAAAAAATCATTTTTCTATTCGAAAATATATATTAAATTAATTTTTAACCCTCATTTTGACGAAAGAAACTAAGTAGAGAGGTTTTTATTGAACAGTAGTGAATAGTAACAACAACACATTTTTATTATTTTTAATTAAGAGAATTATTCGTTGACCATACAGATGTTTCGAGTAAATAATTTTACTAGAAAATTATACTTATTCCGTAAATAATTTTTGGTACTGTTCATTAGCCGACCGACTCTAATCCGTACTTGTCTTGTAGGTTCTGACTTGGAGTTATGTTAATTTGCTGTGAAAGTTCATTAACGAATTCATTTGTTGTGAGCATATATATATGTTATATTAGAGAAGACAGAGATATATATTATTTCGTAAATCACATAAAGAAAACTTTTAAATATTAATCGTTTCCATTTAATATCTACCCTTAAATCCACATCGGTACGCCATTGAAATTAAATTTTTTTTTGAGCAAAATCGATAGTTATACATTTTTTCATAATTAGTTATAGTTTTCCTGTCAATTATTTTATATCACAATTGATTTTAAGATATAACAAAATATATATATTTTATATATATTTTAAACACATGCATTATTAACTATTTTTTAATTGTTTTTAATAAAGCATGTATAATAAAATTTCTCTAAGAGATCTGGATAATCATGCTTCAAAAAACTTTTAATTCGATCGTATTAATATACTTTAGTTATAATCATACTATGTGGACAATATAAAGAAACTGTTACGAAATAGTAAGTTTGATAGGTCAGTGAAAAGTTTTGTTCCGTATATTGCTCTTTAGCTATAATACAATCATTCCAATGTTGTTAAAACGCTTCTTTAACTTTTTTATAGAACTAGTGATCAGTACTTTTAAAATAGGTTTTTAGTTTGGTGATCACTTCTTTATTCAAAGAAGTGTTATTATTATATCTTTTTCATTTAAGTCTGATTTCAAGTTCTAATTAATTAATATATATATCTACTATATAATATATTTAATTGATTTTAATTGATTTTTATCGAACACAAGTGAAATTGCAACAACAAATATTTTTTTATAATTATTTTTAATTAATTGAGTTCTTGACTGATCATACAGCTGTTTTGAGTATTGCTAAATAACCATCATTAGTGGTCTAGAAATAATTTCATATATTTAATTATTCGTGAATAATTTTTTTAGACTGCAAGTACCAAGGGTTGAACTTAGCCAACTGAACCAAAGCCGTACTTGACTTGTATTTTCGAACTTGGAGTTTTGTTAATTTGCTGTGAAACTTCATTAACAAATTCGCTAGCTGTGTTATATTCCAACGAAATCATAAACCAGCTATAAAATAATTAAATTAATATATTCAATATATTAATTATTTAACACATATATATTTATACATTATATTATATACATACATATATTGGTGCACTTACACGTATATAATAATTAATAAATGTGGTTAAGCATTAGTTGTAAATTATTTCCTTCTATTTACATATAAGGTTAATAGAATCACACGTTTTAAAAGCATTAATAATTATAAAATTTTTATTTTATTTTAAAGTATCAAGCTTATATTTTACAAATTAAACTAATTTAAAAATTCAACCCGCTACGGTTACTACAAATTCCTCATATGATAGTTTAAGACGATGTCAATGGAAGTCAGTGCCTAGGAATATTTGGATGCAAATAATTAAGTAAATGGCAGTTCAAGATGATGTCAATGGAATTCAGTGCCTATTTAGAAGCTAATAATTAAGTAAATCTATGACTTTAACATTATTAAATATTCAACAAACTTCCATAAAATTACGTGATGTTGCATAATTAATATCAATTAATAGGACATATACTTTGGATATTTTTTACAAGAAAAAAAATTATATCCTCCAGTTTATTACCTCAGTAGAAAAATACAATCAAAATTTAAAATTTTTTGATTTATTAAATTTTTTTTATGAAAATTTAGGTTAATTTGTTTTCAGGTCAGTTATTAAGGAGCGCTAACTCTGAGCTTCAAATTTGGCAGAGCACGACTTCAATTTCTGGTACTTGCAGTCTCAAAAAATTATTTACGAATAATTAAATACAAGAATTATTTTCAAGACCACTGATGATGGGAATTTTGCATTACTTGAAACAGAGCATTGGTCAGCTTAAAATTCAATAAATTAAAATAATATAAAAAAGAATTTTTGTTGTTATAGTTCACTACTTTTCGAAAACCTTATTATGTTAATTTGTTAAGAAAGAAGGATTAAAAATATTTCTGATACTAAATAGAATGGTGAGTTCTTAGTCAATTTCTTTTAGGAGTAAATTTATATTATTATTGGTTCGTATAGTTCTACAATATTATTTATTATGTATATGTTGTGCAAAAAATATAAATAGAATAACTCCAGTGATGTGAAGGTGTTAATGCTCCTAATATGGTATTGTCACAACGGAAGTTAGTATATTTATTATTATTCTGACATCTTATTCTTTTTTCCTTTATTATGTA